>NW_028227270.1:12331419-12931419 GCF_978045245.1 Mus caroli
AACAATCAAGTCAGGTTAAGAACCTAAAACATTTTGTTTAGGCCAAGAGAAACACAAAATTGATTACTTATACCAAAAAAAAAAAACCCAAACAATTTCAAAGGAACTATTATCAAATATCATCAATAACAATATAGAAGTCTATCTGGTATACCAGGTATGACACTAAATTCTTTGTAAGAATTAACATTTTACTCCTCACAAACTCAGGTAAGAAAGATGTGATAATATCATATTCAGATAATCTCAGCCTCAGTGACAGATATTGATAGTAGCAGAAAACAATAACCCAGGAACAATCCTTTGGCATTGTAAGAAATAAAGAAATATGATTTTTCCATGTATTCCAATAAACTCACGCTATTCTTTTACTCTCAAGACTAAAAAACGTTTATCTAAAGCAAAGGGACTGCCGTGTTTTGTAAAGAACCTCCTTGCAGGTTGGAGGAGCATCCAGTGTTGGAGACTGCAGGATGTTGACCAGCAACTTTGTATTCCTTTAAGGACTGCTACTTAAAAACTGAAACCAGCAGCATCATTTCAGAAAGAAAAGACCATTTCAAAGCGAACATGTTGGGAAAATAGAAGCTCATCATGAAAGACCTCATCTTTAAGCGAGCAGACTTGGCTTTGTGAGGAGTATACAATGCTACCTAAATTCTGGCAGCCCATCCTGCCCATGAGATGTCATCAGGGGCTAAAGGAGGCGTTGCGCCTACTTGAAAGTCACCAAACCTCAGGCCACAAAGGCCACATCCACTATTAAACTGTCCTGAAAGCAGATGAAACCTACATTTTGGAGGCCTCCTCTGTTTCCCTTCATCTAAAAAGAGGCCACATTTAATAAGTTATTGCATCTTTCCCAAGTGCAAACCCAGCTGTACAATGCCACATGGTATCTTTTTCTCTAAAAATTATAAGAAGCTAGCCAAACTGTTTTTGCTTTATACACACACAGCAAAACTTCACCTATGTCTTGTTTAAATATGTCTGTTTTCTCCTCTGAATACGGGAATTCCTTGCCTTTTTTTCTCTGTGCCTATGAACATTCACTGGGCCTGTGCACCAGAGGATCTCCATGGACATCTCTGGCCTGGCCTGGTGTGAGAGTTCCAGCGAAGAGAAGAGAGTTCAGGCAGGGAGGGGAGGTCCCTTCTGCTGCTTCTGCTGCTGCAATTGTCTCCACCCTCCTCTCTGCCTGCCTTCCAGATTACTAGGTTATTCTGCCCCCTGCACTGAGTAGGGTCGGGCTGGGCCTACAGGAGGCCAACTAGCCAGTAAGGAGTGCCATGGAGCTTCAGGTGGCATTTCGGAAGAGCAGACCTTTTCCTGAGTGTTAAAGCTCTTAGGACAGAAGGCTCAGATGACAGAGTAGTTCTCACACAGCTTTAATCCTTCCGGATAGGATTCTTATATACAGTTTTGGGGTGGGTAAGGGTCTGGTAGCAGGTATTTCTCATTGGTTTGGTCTGAAAGCTTTGGGAAAACCTTATTTGCATGTGGGAGGACTTGGTGCTGCTCCTATGCAACTAATGGCCACATACTTCTCTGGGGGTGGGGTGGGGGCGGTGTGGGAGGCTGTAACTGCTACAGGAGCCAGGGGCCCAGGAGGTGTGGTCAAACACCTTCTGTGTCATGAAGGTGGAAATCACCACCCACAATACACAATCTATTAAACTTTCATATTTCCCACAGTCCTCTCTCCCCTACCCCCTCACCATTGCCAGACTTAAGCTTTCATGAGATTTTTCAATAATAACCTGACATGGTCATTACTGGGTCCTACTCCCTTCCTCCACAGAGATTTATGCTTTTCAAAGGCAAACACGCAGATGCAGGCAAGTTATCCCACAAAGCTGTTGACCTGCTTTACCTTTCCTTCCACATCTTACAGGAGGCTGGTAATCAACCATCAGTTGTTTGTGTGGAAGATCTTCCAGATAGTGAACTCAAGCAGAAACTTCAGAGCAAAGACCAGCCATTTCTTTCAACTTTGTTCAGTTTCCTAACTGTGAGCAGCAATGGAATATTAGCATTGACAGGCTCTTTTGGATTGGCCTGATAGCTGATATAGATAATTAAAACATTCCATGACAAATTTGACTACTTGCACCATCTTCTTAGAAGTGTGCAGCATTAATGTTTCCATGTGTTCTATGCCAAACCACCTCAAAATATTCACCACACAAACACTGGTGGCATATAGTTAAATCACACACAGTATTTGCCTACTTGTTTACATACAAATGCTTAGTCTTTAAGACGCCTAATTTTTAAAATGAGAAATGATAGATTTAAAAACTTGTTCTAGTTCCTCATATGAGAAATACTGGGAACAAAACTGCTAATTTACTAATTACACATCAAAATGCTCATTTTTAAAATACCTATGTTCTTTAGAGTTTTGAAGTCAAGGAAATGAAGTATTAAACTATCATTTTAAGCATATTCATTATTTATAAATGGAAAGAAATAACTTTATTGGAGCCGACCAAATTCCTCACTAACACTCACTTTATAAAACTGGAAATAAGACTGAACAGTAATTCAGTTATAAAAATAAACCCTAATACTTCAGAATATTTTCGCCAGTAAAGGCAGGGAACCCATATTTACTAACGTCTTTTCAGTTCTCAGTCTATTCTCGGCAAGAGATTATGCAGGCTGATCAAGCCCAGTGCTAATCTAATTATTTCTGTTGCTCACAGTATTATAACGAGTTTGCGAACATGGGTAGCATTGCAAAATACATTTGTGTAACTAACAGCTAAAGAGTCAGGAGTCTCTTCCTACCCCTTCTACCCATCTAACCAAGACTGTATCAACTTCACTGTCATAGAAGAACCACGAACAAGGCCCAAGGAAGATTGATACTGATACATTTTAAATTTTTTACATTTTATTTTTGGGATCATAATAGAATCACAACATTTCTCCTTCTATTTCCCCCTCTTAACCCTCCTAGATACTCCTCATCATTTTCCTTAACATTTTTGACCTCCCTTTTCACTAATGTTTACACACACACACACACACACACACACACACACACACACATTTCTAAATATAACCTATTTAGTCCATATACTATTACTTTTATGCATGTTTCCAGGGCTAACCATTTGGCACTGAACATCTAATGGGGGTTATTATTTCCTGAAGAGGATACCTTTCCAGCTCGCCGTTTTCCTCAGATGCCTGCAGTTCTTTGTGAAGGGTTGAAGTCTCCTTAGCTTCTCCTCATCCACCTTAGCATTTGCTGGTTTTTCCTATTCAGCTTATCTTTGGGTAGTCATGTTGGTGAGACTTTATGAGTACAGCTTCTGATATTACTAAGAGACATATGAAACTAGCTAAAACCTAAGGTTTCATGAGTGGTTTTAATGTCCCTTACAGAAGAGAACTAGAAAACAGTGCCCCAGCGTAGGGGGATGCTGGAGCAGTGGGGTGGGGATGGGTGGGTGGGTGGGAGAGCACCCTCATAGAGGCAAAGGGAAAGGGGAAGAGAGCAGATGGGATGGGGAGGTTTGGAGGGGTAACTGGGAAGGGGGATATCATTTGAGATATAAACAACAGTAATGATTAATAATGAAACAATTATTGATATTGATGATATAGATTTTCAAAAATCTAGATATTTGGGGGCAGAGAGATGGCTCATCATTAAGAGTACTTATTGCTTTTCCAGAGTTTCAGCCCCAGAACAGATACTGAATGGCTCACAACTGTCTGCAGCTCTAGCTTCTGGGGAGTTAACCCCATTTACTGGTCTCCCAAGTACCCATATTCAATTCAAAGACACTTGTGTGTACGCAAACAAATACAAATAAAATAAACCTTAAATACTAGAATTTTCCTTAAAAAACAGTTCCCCCCCCCAAAAAAAAGACATATTTTTGGCACAAGAAGCCAATTGTTTGGGTCATAATTTCTGGACCCAAATTTTGGCAGTTGCTGAAGCAACATTCATCAGGAAAACTGGATTTAGGTGGCAGGGTTGGATTTGAAAGTTGTGGGTAAAAGAGGGAAGATAGACAAAGCACACGTGGATGTGGTTATAAGAGCTGCTTATAAGAGCTGGCAGGCACCAGCCCAGTGGGAATTCACTCTTACTCCCAGGCCCTGGATGCAAGAGGGCAGTGCCCTGAAGGCTCCCCTTCTCTCACAGAATATTGATTGTAGTGCCATGTAAAAGAACACATACAAGAAAAGATCAGAAGAAGGTTACACAGGGGCTCCAAGTACTTTTCTTCTTGATGCACACATTGAAATTTAAGGGATACTTGAATTAATCCTTGTATTACATGTTTACAAACACGAGAGAGGTACAAAATATTGCCTGGACTGTGTACTCATGACATAAACTGTTTCATTGAAATTTTCTTTGAGTAATTATACACCTGGAAGTCAGTATATGATTTTACAATAATATAATTCATTCTTTTGATTCAGGAAGTCTTCTTTTAGGGATTTTTCCCCAAGGAGAGTAAGAGATGTATAAAATATTTTTACAACACAACAGGGTTTAGAAGCTATCCTAAGTAGATAATTTGAATTATTACAAAATTTTCTTGAAGTGTTTATGATATCAACCATGTAAAGAATGTTCAGAGGAAACACTAAATTACAAACAACATGACACATAAAGATATTATTCAAATCTTTAAAAATGTGAGGTAGGAATTACATGTAACAAGTACAAAGTACTCATAATAGTTTTGTGAGTACATTAAAATTACTTCACACTATGCCAATATAAATTGTCTACAATGAATATGTCTTATGTAAATTATTAAGTTTTCAAAATGATAACAATAACATTTCTATGTTTGCAGCAGAAATATTAACATCTCCCCCTAGACTGCAATCACATTTAAAACTGATGATGTACAAAAATAAAAAAAAAAACCATAGTGATTATAATCATGACAATTAAATTGATTTTCTAATCGAAAATCATCAAGGTAAGTAACAGCTAAAAGCAGCTGTGTGATTGTTTATGTACACATTATAAATTTGCATAAGAAATTAGCAAATGGGGCTATGCCTGCCAGGCAGAGGGAGCTGGGGAACAGGGGATGTAGGGTCAAAGAATTGCATCCTACCACATATTTTTATTGTTTGAGTTATTTGTCATGCACATAAATTTTTTAAAAATTAAAACACTATGTATAATAATAGCTGACACTGATAAATACCTAATCTCTCTAACTAGAGTTCTTTTCAGTTGGAGCTAGTTTTTCCCCCAGGCAATGCCTGCTTGGCAGTTCAATTGGCATATGCAGAGCAAGTAGCAAATCAGGCATTCTGTTCCCTGAATGTCTGCCAACTTGCAGGAACGCACCACCCTCCAAGTCCATGGCTCGGCTCAAAATACGGAGGGAATCCCAGGGGATATCACAGAAAATTGGACAGAAGTTATCCGGGCTTTCGGCTTGCAGGTTCAAGATTACTCTGTTTTCTTCATCCAAGCATAAGGACTCCCCACTCATTATAGCTAGGAGGGTTTTTCCTGCTTAATATTCTTGTCCCGTTCGTTTAAACCACAGCATCAGCCATCAGCAAGGATTTATTCTCTGTAGCAGGCAAATGCTAGGCTCGTTCTCACATCATGTCTCTAACACAGGCAGTGTTTGCCAGCTCAGTCAAAAATAACTACCACCTTCCTTTAAGACCATCACATTTACCTGCCTTGGCTACTCTTCAATCAGATCTCCCTTCTCTGTCAGGAAATTTACTACCAAATGACAAGCGCATGTCCTGCAGAAGACTTGCTTCTACTTCTTAAAAGGAATACGAGAAAGAGTCATTGTTTTTTTTTTTTTTCATTGGGGTTTCTCTTGTGATATGCTATGCTTCCTTACACAGTCCTCTCATGGGTTCTCTTGAAGAAAGAATAAGTGTTTGGATCCACAGGGGAACTATATGATTTTCTGACCCTCACAGAGAAAGGTAGACTAAGAGTCTGAGTTGGACCACCCTGCAGAAGCAAAAGTTAAAATACCATGTGAAGTGGGTCCAAGAGACCAGGACATATTGTGAAATGAAGCAGGGCTTACAAATGAGAAGTGATGGATTTCTAGGTGGACCTAAGCAATGACCACATCTTTTGTCATGTTAAACAACCTGAACAGTTCAGGACAGCCTGCTGACCCCAGATCACTTGGAGACAAGTCCTAAGATCTGGGCTCACTAAAGAACATCTGCTCTCTGAATGCTTCTCCCAGAATCTTTCCACCAGGGCCAGGGTATGATTTGAAACGTCTATATTATAAATAATGATACTGTAGCATCTTACAAAGTTATAATGAAAGCCAAAATGATAATCAATACAGGTTTTACAGAGAAACAAAGCCAGGGAGGCCCTTTTGTACATATGAATTGGATGCAACCAAGTGTTGCTTGTCAAGCTGAGATTTGCCTGAGTTTGATGTGTTTTTGTGGTTTTCAATGACAAGGGTCCATGCTTTCAGAATAAAGGCATACACTAACGATATTGGATGGTTATTTAAGTATGTCTATCTTTAGATATTTGTTTTAATTTTTGTGTATGAGTGTTTTGCTTGAATGTACATACATATGTACTCCGTGTGTGTGTGTGTGTGTGTGTGTGTGTGTGTGTGTGTGTGCGCGCACACGTGCATGCTTGGAGCCCAAAGAAATCAGGAGAGCAGTTGATCCCCTGGAACTGTAGTTCCCAATATTTGTGAGCCATTATATGGGTTCTAGGAACCAAACCTTGGTTGTCTGAAAGACAACAAATATTAATAACTGCTAAGCAACCTTCTATCCCTTAAACATACATTAAAAAATATTTCATCAGGCCGAGTAGTGGTGGTGCATGCCTTTAATCCCACCTCTTGGGAGGTAGAGGCAGGCAGATTTCTGAGTTCAAGGCCAGCCTGGTCTACAAAAGTGAGTTTCAGGACAGCCAGGGCTATACAGAGAAACCCTGTCTCGAAAAACAAAAAACAAAACAAAACAAAATTTCATCAGGACCTTGTAGCTTGGTTTTTACCCTTAGGATCTAAGACAAGAACAAGAGGATCAGAACAAATTAATTCAACTGCTCTAGTTTGATCCCCCAGACTAATATAGCTTCTAGGTCTCGAGAGAACAGGAAAAGGGGGCTAAAAGAATGTGTTCTAAAAGTTAATTTTACTTTTCTAAGTCTTTATCATGCAAACAAGATAATGCTTTCATATCTTCTGATATTCAGGAATTAAAAAATATCAGATATTTCTCTGTGTAAAAACAATAATGCCTGTAAAACCCCCCTCCCCCCCAGAAAAAAGCCATAAGCATAGATAAAATAAGGCTATGGTTACAATAGCTGATCAGTCAATCAGCCCATATAATACTCTTGGAGTTTTTCTTTTTCTTTTTTTTTTCCTTCAAAAGCATTTGGGAACTAACTTTCCTAGTTGTAGTGTTCTTTTCTTTTTCTTTTTTCTTTCTTTCTTTCTTTCTTTTTATTTTTTGGTTTTTAGAGGCAGGGTTTCTCTATGCAGCCCTGGATGTTCTGGAACTCACTCTGTAGACCAGGCTGGTCTCAGACTCAGAAATTCACCTGCCTCTGCCTCCCAAGTGCTGGGATTAAAGGCATGCACCACCACGCCCTGCTCTTTTCTAATGCATTGGTAGGGGAGGCACTTTCTCCCTTGTAGAACATACGTCCATGTATGTAGTTTATCCTGTTGTGAAATCGGCAACCTAGTCTGTCGGTGTGAATGTGTGCATGCATGCCTATTTACTAGGAAAAGTGTCAGCTTTCCAGAATTTTTTACCTGAAATAATCTATGGTCCTTTCAGTGAGCATAGATTTCCTGGGAGTACAAGTCTATGAGATGGACTAGCTGCCATTGACTCACAGAATAGAAATACCACTGTCTTTTACATATATTTTCTGTGTTTGTAATAGATATTTATTGCAATTTTTGTTTACAGTACAAAGCATATTCTACTTCTTTCTGAGTGAGATTTTTTTCAACTATTATGAGGCTCCATTTGGTTCTTAATATATGAGTAAACCGTTGCCTTAAGAAGGCTTGCAAGCTCAAGTTTATTGTCTAATTAAGAAGCTAAATGGCGAATGAGTACAGCATAGCGAACAAATGATGCTGTCTCATCAATAACATCCGATCTTCACAATGAAGAGCCTGGAGAGTGTTTTCTGTTTTACAGAGATAATATAGGAAATGGGTAATTTAGGTAATGCTTTTTATAAAGCATGAGTTTACAAGAGGATATTAGAGCCATTGACATTTCTAGCAAATATTTTTATAGGAAAATATAAACTATTGGTGATAGTTTCTGGCCTCTTCTTTTTTTTTCCCTTGATTTTTATTTTGCTCATCTGTAATATTTTAAGTCCAAGCTATAACAAGCAAACTTGTAAAAGTACATTATAATTATGTTTACAACAAATTTCATTACTAAAGCTTGATATTGGCATTTTAAGTAGAATTTTTAAACTTACATATGCCTTTCATACCTGTGTATACTCTTAGGCAAAGAGAAGGAATTTTGAAAACAAAATGTTCAGGCCTCGTCAAGTCCATGTCTTCTAAATAGATACCTCACCATGAATCAGGGAAGGCGGACGAGGATGCTTGCATTGAAGACAAACCAATGACTAGTGGTTTTGAATGAATCTGCTGCCCACTTACATGTCTACTATTTGCACATCACTAGTCACACATGTTGTATGATTTTACAGAATCCATGATCCACAAACACTATCAGAGAGAACATTTTTAATCCTTAGAACTTTTATGCAAATGGAGAAAAGAAAGTGAACTATCTTGAGGGTGAGTTAAGTTGCAGCCATCCACATATTCCCTATCTGGCGTGTTGGAGACCCTCAGTGTATTTATTCAGCAAATGTTTATTGAGCCCTAACTTCCTTCCAGGCTCTGTTCTAGGTGCCAACTATACAGCAGTGAGTAAAACAGGAAGTTCTGCCTTCTGCAGTGTGTTGAACTGGAGGCCACATGGAATGAGAATGGAGCTCTATTTGTTCCAAGAGTCTTCATAAATGTGATTAGGGTAAGGATCCCCAAATGAGGTCATCTTGGGTTAGGCTGCCCTCAAGTCTAATGAGCTAAGGTTCTTTAAGGATGCCTTTTGAAGAACAGAATAGTTAAAGATTCAGAGGCAGGGACAGAAGAAGGCCGTGTGAGGACAAACTCAGAGGCTGAAGTTATGCAGCTTCACACCCAGGGATGCCAGGAGTTGTCAGAAGCCTCCAGAAGCTCTGAGAGAGGTTTGTAGCCAATTATCCCTCAGAACCTCTTGAAAGAATTAGGTGGACTGACATTTGATTTTGAAGTTCTGGCCTCCCAAATTCAGAAGGAATACATTTCTGCTGTTTTAAGCCATCGATTCGCAGTCATTTGTGTCTGACCCAGAAAGTCTGACCCAGGCCTATCTCTGTGGAGCATAGATACTAATGGAGAAAAAGGTAGGAGCAAAAGAAACAATGTTTTAGAGGGGGATGTAGGCACTAAAAACAAAAGCAGCATGATCGAGGCATATGAGAAAGGCAAGTGGTGTGTGTGTGCGTGTGCATGTGTGTGTGTGTCTTGGGAGTTTCAGAAAAGCAGGAGGAGCAGAGGACACTTTGGTTTAAGTTGGGGATTCTGCCTACATAAGCATCATCAGTACCTCTGAGAATGCATCCGGTCCATGTGTTCATTCAACCATATGCTGCAGAAATACTAAAACAAATGGAATCCTAATAGAAAGCATACAGTGGAGTTGGAGAAATGTTTGAAATCTCTCAATAATACTGGTGGGGAATTACTGAACTCAATACATATGTGTCTGAATAATACCTCTTTTTTCCTTAAGTTCATTTATTAAAGAAATTTAAAAAACAAATCATTGAGATGAAATTTTGAATCTTGTTATTGAAATTATGAAAGGTATAATAAAGCTGACTGATGAAATCAATAGAGATACCAGGAAGAAAATTGTAACCATTTTCCCAGATAATTTCAAAGGGGGTAATCAGAAACACACCCATACATGCATATGTACACTCATCACACACACACACATACACACACACACACACACACACACACACACACACACACACACACACACAGAGAGAGAGAGAGAGAGAGAGAGAGAGAGAGAGAGAGAGAGAGAGAGAGAGAGGTTTTAAGAAAAATGACTCCCAGGGAAAGCTTGACAATTTAATTAATCATGAGAGAGTGAGTCAAATTAATATATTGAAAAAAGTTTATTTTTTTTTCCTAATTTGACACGGCATACTGACATTAATGAAGAAGACCTCAAATTTATGTTATGACACATAGCCAAGACCTGGATGACAAAGCCTTCACAGAATGAGAAGATACATAGCACTAATCACTGTCCCCACAAATACACCCTGCAAATGCTCTGAAATCATTTAGTTCATTCATACAATACGTGGTAAAAATTTCTTAAAACTTGACACCTGCTTTCATAATTTATACAAAGTTACCAATTTTTTAACTAACAATAACTAAAAAAGTAAACCATACTTGAGAAAGGCTTGATTTTTCTTTTTAATATGTTCATACAGGGTACATTAAGTTTCACTTGAAGAATCCATCCAAGAGCATTGTAGTTGAAGTCTAGAGTAAAAGTTATAGAACTGTGTTATAGCTAACAAAGCACAGTGTTTTAAAATGATTCATGATATTTATAATATAAGCCACATTCTATTTAAAATTTGTAGTGGCTTCTTTCTCACTACAAATACTAACTTGCTATGAACACTTTTTAAATTTTGCACTTCAGGGGGACAATGCTGATCTCAGCTCCAAATTTCAGCCACTGTCTACGTTACAGAGCTGAACACTTTCTGCAGAAGAAAAAAGAAAAAGAAAGAAAGTGGAGAAGATTATGTGTACAATCTGCCCTTGTAGATCTAGCTATTCAGATGCTGTAGAAAGGGATGCAAGACATCACTCTCCTCAATCAGGGGTCACAGTGCTTAAGTAGAGGGCAAGGCTTTGGGAAGCAAGGTCCACTCTTACTTCTCCTTTATGTAATGCATCAGAGACCTTCCAATCCTCCAACGGAGTTCTTAAGATAATGCTTTCATACATGGACAAAAGCCTGCCTCAGAGGAACAGACATGAGTTCTAGCTCCCTGTTTTTAAAAAGAAATATTCTAATTCCTTTATGCTCCACTCCGTAAACGTGAAGATTTTTGAGCAACGCTCCCAAACACGACTAAGGAACCATTCTTTTCACATTTGTAGGGACTCACCCACGCTTCTCACACCCCCACTCCCTGCCTGCTCTCCCGGCAGTCCATCAAATGGTAATTTTTACTAGAACACAATGGCATTGAGCCATACCAAAAGCCATAAAACAGCAGAACGGAGAAACAGGCTGGCTTCCAACACACACATTCTTTATCCTAATTTAACCCCAGAGTTGAGAAGGCAAGTCTGTTCCCCAGCACAACAAATGAGATTGTGAATAACCACACTTAGTGCTCTCTGGTTTGGATTTTCATCACTAAGTTATACTCCATGCTACACTGAGAGTTCCCCTACTTTAATGATGCTTTCTGCTAAAATGTGCCATTCTACTGTTCAGGTAAGAAACACAGCTCTATTCACAATGAGGAGATGCGCTCTGCATTGCTTTTGTTTGTTTTTAATCTTATCAACACCTCTAAGTTGGCAAGCTTCTTCTACTGATTAACAGGACTGAACTCTGGGAATCAAGTCATCTCAATCTTCTATTTCCACAACCATTTCTTTAAAAAATGAATTTTATATCGTGAGTGTTGTCTGCACGAATGCCTGAGGATCCTGGGTAAGCCTGGCTCCTGTAGAGGTCAGTAGAAGGTGCCATGTCCTCTGGAAGTGGAGTCACAGATGGTTGTGAGCTACCAATGTCCTTTGCAACCTGGGTCCTCTGCAAAGGGAAGAAGTCCTCCTAACCAGTGAACCATCTCTCTAGTCCCACTGTAATGATTTCTTACCTCGATTTTGACAGAGTCCATAAGGTTATACATTCTCAACAGAGATACTAAGCAATATGAACAAGAAAAACATATTTTGGGGTTCCTATACTAATAAAATATATAAAGAGAATATATTTTAAAAATCTATGCTCTCCGCTCGCTGAGATGAGTCAAATAAAATATGTAATCAATATGAAAGAAGCTTCTAGATTGTGTTGTGATAACCCCAGGGCAGGACACTTGGAAGTGTTCATTGGTACCATTTCAATTAACAATGAATATATAAGTTATAACCCAATCTTTTCTTGAGATTTTTGATCTTGGTTTACTCTGTTATGAAAACAAAACACCTTGAAACCTGTAGGTTTAAAGTAAATTAGTCAATCGAATAAGCGTTTCAGTATAAATTCCAAGTACCTAGCATGTATTCACAACTCAGTACTGTAACTGAGCATGTCCCTTCCCATACTACAAGGCTCTTGTTGGTCTTCTTTGCTCCCAGACAGTTGTGAAATTTGACTCCTTTTATCACCTGTGATTGCCTTCACCATTCAATGTCTTAAGCCAGGATCTTAGTCCTATCTCTTATGCATGCAGGGTTGAGTCTGCCATTAGTCAATTGGGGCTGGGGAGGAATGCACAGGACCCTTCCCTCTCTGCTAAATCATTGGTTACATCTACTCTGTGGAAGGTGCAGGCACTGGCCTTAGTTGAGCACCCACTAGAGAGCTTGCCATGCTCAAAGGGACACTTCTAAACCCATGTTCATGCAGAATGCTGCTCCTAGTTATTTATATACAGTGGTTACAAAACAAAAGTACTCAAATATGAGAGAGGGAGTATGGGAGGAGACCTGATGGAGTGGAGAGACATAAGGGAGGAGAAGGAGTGAGAGCAACCAGAGTGCATCATACACATATATGGAACTGTCACAGAATAGCTTTAATAAAAATTACAATAAAACAATCACATGGCTCTTGACTTGGAAATTCCATTGTTCTCAGCTCTAACTGGCTCCCACTAAGTATCCTAATCCCATGACTCACCCAGAGAAAGAAGGCTAGCACTGTTCCCTTTCAGACAGACTATTAGAAAAATAAATTCCAGAAGCAAAACTATTCCAATCCATATAATGTCTTTTTAGATATGTTTACTAAAACCCATAATTTGAAATGTTATAGTTAATGTATTTCTCAGTTGTAAAGGCCTTTGCTTCTCAAACTAATCTCCTCTTTGTTTATGCTTACAATAATGCCTCCATGAGAATGATTTAAATGCAAATTAGGAGCCATCCAAAATTTATTTTGTTGTTGTAATATTAGATTACTTGGTCATTTTTCAATATATATGTGTATGTAAACAGAGGAAAACAAAATTGTGAGACTTGGCTTAGGTTTTTCAACTGGTGCCAATCTTGTTCTGAAAACCTTCTCTGACTTTGCTTCCCTCATCAGTACACAGAGCCTAAAGTGGGGCTGCATGGTTATTTTTCGAAAGCTAATTTTGACATTGCTTAAACAATAATCAGTGGCAGCATAACTATAGATCTTGGTGTTCTGATTAAAACATTTTAATTAATAGTGCAACAACAGTGAAACCCAACCGGAGATGAAGGAGGACTTTTCTTTTTATGGCGTCTAATATAGTTCTATAAAACTCTGGTGTTGTTAACTCTTTCAAAGCAGTAAGTTAAAGACTTGCAGTCCTTGCAATATAACTTTCTAATTATTAGGCCAGACTCTGGGTTTAGGAGAATTGAGAACCCTGTTCCCTTTATTAAAAATAGATTCTTTTCTCATATAATAGATCCTCACTTCTGCTCCCTTCCTTCTGAGTTCCTTCCAGTTCCTTCCCACCTCCCCTCCCATCTGAACCGAGAGAACTTTTTTTTTTTATGATCTCCGATGTCCCAGGAACCCAGTCTTTGCCCCACTGTTTCTTAGCAGCTGAGAGCTATGCTGGCCAAATAATGCCCAGTTCATACCACTATTTAAGAAACTGTGAAAAAAAAAGAAAGAAACTGTGGGGTTTGGTAGGAACTTCCTTGGATAAAATGGGTATATTAAGGCAAAATTCTGAAAATCTCCACATATTCCACAGGGAAGATTAGAATCACAGGTGGGTTGTCCCATATCATTAGCAGCTGTGTAGAACACAAAAGCTATATTAAAGTGGAACTGGAGATTCTGATATACATAGATGAAAACTGGAGACTTTCAGATTTGGGTTATACGTTACTTTTCGTTGACTCTGAGGACAAGATTGACCCCTTCCGCATTGCAGTTCTCCTACCTGGGAAAGGAAGATAATGGTGCATACACAAGGCTGCCCACTGCTCAGCACAGGGGTCATGCTAATACAGTCTTCTTCACTTGTCAGCTTTTCAAGATACGGAGATGAAAGACAATGAGGACAATGAGGGTTGGGGGGCAAGGTATGATCACCAGACTTCTCAAGATTGTTGTTTGGAGAAATCTATGTTTTCTCAACTTCCAGGGATGATTTGTCTCTGAAATAATTCTTCATGATAACTTCATGCATGTGTTCATATTCTTATAGTCTCTGTCTGCCTGTCTGTCTGTCTGTTTGTCTGTCTATCTTTCTCTTACACTAAAATAAAGAGAAATGACTTTTAGAGGACAAGAACATCTGTGCCAAAGGCTTACTGGACATTTTTAGTTTTTCCTTGCGATTGCCTTCAAAACATTTATATCAGAAACAACTGATAAACGTGAGACACAAAAAACAGTTAGATAAAGGTTTGCTCCAGTGTTAAGAAAAATACCCCTGCCTGTTGACTGTTGGAGATTGGAGTAAATTCTCCTTCAGTAGAGGAAGAATGAACACAGAGGGAGAAGAAAGAAAGAGGGAGAAGAAAAGAAGGAGAGAGAGAAAGGGAGGGAGTTCACAGTAAGACAGAGAAGTTAAAACAATACTTAGAAAGAATATCCTCTAGAGAGAGAAAAGGCATTCAGTTTTTAATTTCATGCTCTTAATTAATTGCAATACAAACCACTCTCATTAGGAATCCATTTTAAGCCTACCAGCTTGAGCAGTCAAAGGGGAATAATTACATAGAGGCCCTGTCTTTATCTCCATATTGAGAGCTTTGCAAAGTTAGCCAGGGGCATCTCCAGAGGCTCTTCCCTTTGCTGCCCTTACTTTGTCACTCCTTTATATATATAAAAAGCACTGGAATGGAA
Organism: Mus caroli; assembly: GCF_978045245.1. Classification (NCBI taxonomy): domain Eukaryota; kingdom Metazoa; phylum Chordata; class Mammalia; order Rodentia; family Muridae; genus Mus; species Mus caroli. Next base: position 12,346,600 of record NW_028227270.1, read on the forward strand.
CTCACTTTTCTCTTTGCTTTCTCCAACTAAATTCACCACTGATAGGACAATTAAATTCTAGACGACTCAGAGTACTTTCTGCATCTTGATTTCTAAACTGGATACATTTTATAAGAAATTCAGTGTCTGTGTCCTTGTCATGGTTCAGAGCCACAAGCAATAGAAATCACCACCTAGGCATAAACAATAGAAAATTACCAAATGAATACAGAACAGTATTCAGAATGGACAGGGAGTTTGAAGAGCCAGACATGAGCAGGATGACGCACACCTAACAAGTAGTCAGGAGCTTAATTTAATGGTGTACAGTATCCTCAGAATCTGTTGGTCAACAGCACAGTTTATACTGGCTCTGGCCACATCACCAAGAGCCACAGTACAATGCCACCATCTTTTCCCAGTCAACAGAGTTGCATATATTTTTGTGGGTCAACCTGACCACATAGAGGTACAGGGCCCTGCTCGAAGGGCCAGAGGGCAACCAGTAAAGACCTGCCACACAGCTTTGTGAATGGAAGGCAGAACTCCATCTCCTACCCAATCTGGACAAAATGGGTTCTGTATTCTGCCAAATTCCAATTATTTTTACCTAGAAAGATTTGGATCTAGAGCAGAAGTTCTCAACTTTCCTAATGCTGCGACCCTTTAATACAGTACCTCCTATTGTGGTGACCCCCCAACTATTTTTGTTGCCACTTCTTAGTTGTAATTTTACTACTGCTACAAATTGCAATGTAAATATCTGTGCCTTCTTATGATCTTCCAACCTCTGTGAAGCAGTCATTTGACCTCAGAGGGGTTGCAATCTACAGGCTGAGAATCACTGCTCTCGAGCCTTTAAATATCATTCCTCTGCCTTTCTGAAGACCTACAATTTAGTGTTGGCATCTCCTTCATTGCCAGGAGCTATTGCTCAGTTTTCTTTGATCAATTCCTTTTTTTTTTTTTTTTTAATTCTGATGGTGTTCTCTAGAAAGTTGTTGACAAAGAAATGATTAAATAAAGTAATCTGGAGGAAGGTTGAAAGTCCATGAACCTTCCCCCATAGTTGCCAAATTTCCTATTTGATTATGTGCAGGCACACATATAAGACTCACCTGATTACACTTTATTCCAGGTACCTCACTCAGTGTGTATTAGAAATCGGGGATTAGTAGATACTTAGATGCGAAAAATGGCTAATAAAGCTTGTATTTAATTTTATTACAATCTTGTTGGTGGAATAAATTATATCAGAGAATTATGCTTTTCACATTGCTTTCCATTTCTTAGATAGGTGCAGGTGTGGTGCAGTACTGTAACATTAATATGGACATACTTGTATGTTTCTTTTTTTCCCAAATGGGTTCTAAAGACATCCATAGTTATCACCACAATCATCTTAACAACTACATAATGGTCCATGCATGTGAATTTTCACTACCATCCATTCACTTCTTGCCAATAGCAAAGGGTATCTTTGACACATGGGATGTTTTACAGGAACAATTAAAGTTATCAGCCCTTATCTCAGTTTCTTGGGCTGTACTTATTAGAGCCTATAGGCCAAAAAAAGTAGGTTCTGGTCTTGGTTTGTTGCAGCAACCTTCTAGAGGTCGACGAACCTTCCCATTTCTTCTCAAGACAAGTTGCCGCACTCGATCGATGCTTAGGTCTTTATGGTGCACACTGTCATTTTGTAAACACAGCACACTGCAAAGTTGCTAAATTAGAGTCACAAATACTATATGAGGGCATTGGAATTCAAATGAAAAGAATTGCCAGGCCAAGGTAACAAAAGATACAATGAAAAACTGTGCTAATGTTAGGTCTCAAGCATGCAATTCTTTCCGATAGTATTAAACAAAAGCAGTAAGCTTCATCTTTCACGGTACCATAGAGGCCACACAAACGTCCAAAGGAAGGAAAGAAGCAACTAATAGGTATGTGGGAGGGTTTGGAAGAGAGAAAGGGAAGGGGAGATGGTGTGATTATAATAAAATTTAAAACAAATACTTGTTAGAAAAGTACACGGAGACAGTAGAGCCTCCTGATCTCTTATGGTGGTTTGATTAAGAAAGGCCTCTCATTGTCCAAGGCATTTGAATACTTAGTTCAGTTGAGCATTAAGACACATGGCCTTGTTGGGGGAGGTAAACTTTGAGAGTTTAAAAGCTCAAGCCATTCTAGTCTGCTCTCTCTATCTACTGTGTGCATTATGAAGACGTGAATTCAGCTGCCTCCCGCCCACTGCCATTCTTCACTGCTATGGTATTAACAGGCTTTTATCTCTTTACAACCATAGGCCAAAATAAACTCTTCTACAAAAAATAATAGGCTTCAGGTTACTTTTATTAAATCCTGAAAATAATATGTTGCTTCCAAATTCATGGAAGCACAGTACATGCATTGTTTTATCAAGGCCACTATAGCGACCCAATTTATTAAAGAATGCATTCTGCACATAGAATTAACCACATAAAAATTTTACTGACTAAACTGACATGATTAACTAGAATACTGCTCACATTTCAGAGACAGTGGTTGTGAATAGAAGAGGAGGTTACAGTGTTTTAAGTCACCATCATTTAAAAGAAAGAAAATTTGCAAATGAAAACCTGGATGCTACCTCAGAACACTTAAGTAATACATTAACTGGTAAGATCATTAGAGAAAAGTATAAAAGAGTTTATTAAATACATTATAGCCTAACTGAACATAAAAATGAAAACCCATCTTTAAAAACACCCCTCACTTTCTAAATTCTATTATAGTAATTCTAACAAACAGCTGAATAATTTAGAAAGGGCCAACATCTTCAAAACTAGAAGATGCTGCTGTTTGTAATAGATGCTGAAAAAAAGTCTCGAGAACTCCAGAGTACCATAGTGGAACTTGCAGTGAGGTTTGAAAGTCACGATCCACCTGCTCCACTGAGTGAGCATCTCTCTGTTAGGGGACAGCTAGGAGATTCATACAAGCGCTTGGGCAGTTAGCTCTCCTTGTTTCCTACAGAAGAACCATCTGAGACAGGTTCTTCCCTCTGTGTGTGTGTTCTTTCAGTGTCTCGACCTGACCTTGCTCTGTCATTTCTCTCTTGTTTAAATCGCACTCTCGTTGTTCTCCTGCTCAGTGAAGTTCTGCAGAAGTTTCTTCTCTCCAGGGTGAATAAACGCCCCTTCCTTTCCAGCCTTCTTACTGGAGGGTGAGCTCACATCCTAACTTCTTCCCAACCAGGTGTATTCTGAGGAATCACTTCCTTGGGACACACTGAGGGAAGGCGGTTGTATTTTCTCCTACCTGAGCCTCTATGGGCATACTTCTGTTTATCCATGTGTATATACTGATGATCATGTCTCCTCTCTCTTGATAAAACCTTTCTTTTGACATCTATACTAGTTCCACTCATGTCTGGGCTGTTGATTCCCTTTTACCTCTGCCCACGTTTTTAGCCCCTTGGCCTCCTGAGTGTCTGGCATTATATAGAGTGATTTATGTTTCTCCCATGTTTTGCAATGAAGTAAGTGTTTCGGTGGGCTCACTGCTGGAAAGTATCTGACTCCAAAACAACTTATATGATTTAAACAAGTCAAGCTGGCACAAGAAATGATTAGCCATTCCTACCAGATGCTAGAGTGTAATGAGTTCACACCCTCTTCCCTCTTTAGTGTTTTGGAGACCATGAACTACAACATCTTGATTTATAAATAAAATTACTTCCTGCTATAAGCCAATACATTATACAACTAAGTAAAATATCATGGTATATTACACAGACAGGGAATCCTAAATGCAGATACCAGAAGTTCTGCAATAATAAAAATAAAAAAAAAATTGAATCACACTGTGAAGAAAGGACACTACAGTTGGGTAATTATCATACTATTTTGTAAACTGTGAACATGGCAGATAATGTGAACTCTTCAGAGAGTCTATGATGTGTGAAGAAAAGAAGTCAGAATTTTGTTTTGTTTATTTTAGATTAAAAACACAAATTGCTACTGATTATCAAAATAAAATGTTGTCAATAAACATAGTAGGAAGAAAGTACTCCATTATTCTGAAACTAATTTTAGTCTTGAAATATCACAAGTTATAAAGCCAAAGTAGACGAGACTTAATTGAATAGAAAGGCTATGATGTTTGGTGATTAATCTTAAAACTTTTAGCATAGACCATTATGTAAATAAATTGAAATTAAATAAATCAGAGGCACAAGAATTATGCTTCTTCTATGTTGCTTGTGACTTCAACTCTGTTAGGTATATTGCTTCTTATCTTTTTTCAGTTATTCATTTTTAAAACCACATTCAGCTCAAGAATGATACACGGCTCCTGAATCTCTCACAGCAGCTGTGCCCAGTAGATTATAGATGTTATATATAATGTTCAATAAGACCCTAGGAAATGAATCTCCCAATACATGAGCGCACAATCAATATGAAGGTGTAGGCTCAACAAGGAGGCTGGGGCATACAACCCTTTAGTTTTATCAATCTTTACAAATAAAATACCTCAAAGACAAAATGCCTACTGCTAATATCTTTACACATTAGAATTGTACAGATGTGGAAAGACAGAGGTGTCTGCTCTAAGCAGATTTTTGTTTTCCTTGTTTTCACCTTTTATTCGGATTTCAGTTGAGTCACTAAATGCCAAAAGTTTTATTATTTTTATTTTTTGTGTGTTCACTGTGGTGTATGCTTTGTACTCAAGAGGACTAGGCATTGAGCACTCGATCAAAGACTTCATCATCTAACTGGCATCTGGGACCACCCCCTGTGCGAATGACACACCACTCGTGGAAATAAGTCTGTAAGAACCTCATAAAGTGAACTTTATGTGACTAGATAATTCTTCCATGCACTATTTAATCCTCAGGAGGGATCATTTCTTCCTTTAAATTCTATTCATTTTTTAAAAATAGGACAAAGTGATATTAATGTACCCAGTGTACTCTTCCAGACAGGTAATAGGACGCCAGTGATGAAGAAATGCTCGTAATATTCTCCTCCCACATATAGGCCTGGATATTATGCATCCATCCAGAGCTGTGTCATCCCATCACAAGGGAACAACTTGTTCCTTGGCTCTTCTTTATTATGGCCAATGCTGCAGGGAATGATGACTAGAAAGATTTAGCACCTCCTCCCTCTCCTTCCTCTACCTTCCTGTGCCTTGTATGTGTCAAGCTAAACTCCTCTTAGGGTACCTGGGGTACATGAGCCACTCAGGAAACATAAATCAGTTTCTGGGGGGCCAGCTGGGACTCATGATTCCTTTCAGGGGGTTTTGAACAGTGTGAAACATGGAGAAATCAGCTTTTACTTATAGAATTTTACTGGAAGGACAACCTCTACTGTCATTGCAAACACAACTAAATAGGACTGTCACCTGCCAATGACTCTAAAACAAGATGAAGCCTTATTGACACACACACACACACACACACACACACACACACACACACACACACACACACATATATATATATATATATATATATATATATATATATATCCCACAGTAGTGGTGACTCTCTGAATCAGAAGCAAAAGTCAGCCTCCCTCCAACATCTACTACAACATCTATCTCTACCCCAAAGTTATTAGTAGAGGCTCTTCAAAGCCAGCTAGCTTCTGAAAGTGAGACCATATTACATACAACAAGTATTATTTTTTCCAATACTTTCCCCAAAGAGTATAGGAGTGGAAGTTCTTGTTGTTATCAAGCACATACAAAATGTCAAAAAACAAAACAAAACAATTGTAACCATTTTGCCTTTGAGACTAACCTACGAAGGGAAGGAGAAAACCCATTTTCCTATTCTACCCTTATAGAGACAGGCACTTGAAGTCCTTTCCCAAGATGCAATGCTGGTGAAGGAGAAGGCAGAACTCACAGCCAAGCCACCCAGAACAGAACCCCAGCCCTTGTCTAATCACAATGAAATCCCCCAAAGCATGGTGTAATTTCATCCTCAGCATTTTTCTGTCTGCATCTCCACTGCCTGTGTATCCCAGGTGTCACTAGCCACCATCCCAGGAGCCAACAACCATTCTCCCCAGAGGAATTTACCCTGGGAGTTAGTGGTGTGTGTACCAGCTGCTATTTCCTTATTAAGCAGGGTCTACTGCCTGTCTGCAGAACCTACACATAATATTCTCTTTTGTGCCATTTCTCCCGCTTTCTGATCTTCCTCTTTTCTCTTTCCTCCTACCTTCTGTCATTACTGCACCAGGTCTCTTTCATTTCTTTACGATATTCTGATATTCTGGGTTTTTTTGTTTGTTTGTTTGTTTTTTGTTTTGTCAAGTGCAAATGCTCACACTTTTGAGGGCCCACCATGTTGAAAAACAAACAGGAGATAAAAATTCAGACTGATCTCTATGAGAAAATATTCATGCCATAGCACATTTGTCTAATACAACTCTTATGTCTAGACTACCTAAAGGATTCTTTAAACTTAACAAGTAAATGAAAAAAAAAAACTAGAAAATTATTCAAGTGCATATGCCACAAAGGAGATATCAAAAATGTTCAACAATGTATCAAAATGTAAACAATAACACTATTCATAATGAAAATCTAAACTAAACTACATTAAGATTCCTGTTCACAAGGCTGGAGAGATGGCTCAGGGGTTAAGAGTACTGACTGCTTTTCCAGAGATTCTGAGTTCAAATCCCAGCAAACCACATGCTGGCTCACAACCATTATGAAATGCAATGCCTTCTTAAGCTACAGTGTGAATAAAAAATTTAAAAACAAAAACAAAAGAAATCTTTAAAACCAAAAGATACCTGTTCATCAGCATAAACAGTGGCTGGAATAGAGAATTTTTATACATTGGTTGAAATTGTTAGAACAGATGAAGTCCTGGGTAAATGTATATTGCTGACAGGGGCAAGAGATTCAGAGCCTTCTCTGGTCCAAGTGGTTATGAATATCCAGTGAGCCTCCATTCCAGAACTGAAAGGAATTAGCCACATATCTATAATAGATTTGCTTCAAAATGTTTCATCAGAGCTGTAGTCACGACATCACCAAGCTAGAAGTAACTCCAATGCCTTTCAATCAGTAAAGATGTATATAAAACCACAGTAGTCCAGGCTACTTCATCTTTAACTTTATATGTTTTCAAGCTGCTAATCAAAGGTCAATCAATGTCCAGAGTACTTGAGAAATCCTACCCTACGTGGAACACTAGCAGATGGGTGGGTGCAAGCTTCTTGGTGTATCCAGTCTTAACAATCCTATTTTGTGCTCACAACAAAACACACATATACGCTCACACATACACACAGACACACACACACACATACACACACAGACACACACACACACACACACATGCACCCATACACTAGCCCTTACTAAAGGCTAATTGGGTTCTGATCAACTTATTGAGAGTAACATGAATCTCCCCCATCCCTTCTTTGATACCACGATATCATGATTCCATGATTGGAAGGAATCTAATGTTCTAAGGGCAGCAAAGAAACATTTCTAATTTCTAACTTCTGGAATTTATATTCCTTAATTTCCTGACACCTGGTATTTAATTCAAAACTTATTTTTGTTTCCTTAGGTCATAACAGTCCCTTCAATAACACTCTTGTCTCTGTTTTCTGTTCACTGGCTATTCTTCATGGCTTCTCTTGGCTGTCATTTGGAACAAAAAGTCATCTTTGTCTCTTTGTAAAATACACATTTATTTTTTTTATCATATTGCACTGGAACTTAAGTCTCTGGTTCTTCATTGAGAGAAAAACAAATTTTGAAACAACCAAAGTTCTAGGATGCTGGCATCTTAAATCCTTAAGTTTCTTGCCACTTGGGGACTCTGTTTGTTTTGAGCAACACATTCAAATTTAATTAAATATGTTTAGCTCTTACCTAAGATTTTTAATTATACACATTATCAAACTATACAGAGATGATATTAAGTACACTTCAGCATTTTCTTTTAAAAGTACATGACCTTGAAATGAGAAATCAAGTTATCCACCAAACGTCTCAGATACCAACATTAATTTAGTATATCAGGAACTTAAATTAGTCTAGTGAAACTTAATTAGAAAGCCTTCCTCCTCAAGTGTGGAGGAAGCAAGGCAATTATTCTAAGATGCACCTTGTGTACAGAAAAGAGTTCATTAGGGCTATGACTGTTGAATTTTAAAAGGTCATTTTGAAAGAGGGATCCTGAGCTGTCTTTTAGGGACTCCCTTCTGTAGGTTTAATTTCTCCCCACTCCTTATATGGCAGGTATGGATTTTTATGCCCAAACCATTCATACAGACACTGTGGTTTCTGTGTCCCACCCACTTTTCTCCTGGAAGTCTGCACTGGTACCTCCTAGGCTCCTAGGAAGAAGAGAGGGTGACTTCTCACAGTGGAAAATCTGGATACTGAGTTCTATGCAGGATTCCTGGGGAAAACCTCACTAGTGATCCGTTATAACTCATGGATGGAGCAGTTCCAATTCTATTTTGGGAGGGGACTTTTGGATGGTTGAGTCTGACCAGGTGTCCATGTGGCCTTCTCTTGGCTGAATTTTCTTTAAAATTGATCATTGAAATAAACCATAATCATAAGAATAACTAATGTTAAAAACAGAATAACAAATGTGTTCTGGGTGATCTCCAAGACAATCAACTAGAATTGATCTTGGGACTGTCTGACGTCCTGGTGTCTGAATCCCCCTTCTCTACATCAGTGGACACCAGAGAAGCTGATTCAAATCAAGTTCAGAGCTACAGTCCTTTTACAAAGAATTCTCATATTAGGCTGCCGTACTCAATTCCTGCCTGTAATACTATGAAACTGCTCGATATTTATTTACACAGTTTTCCTTATGTATAATTGATCAAGAAGAATATAATAATGCATATTTCCTTTTTCCACTCTAAGAAAGTGAGAATTTATGATCTTCTTATTTAGCAGCAATTGATTTTACTTTCTTTTTTAAACATCACTGGGTTTGTGGAATGGTAAGGAACAGTTTAAGAAGCTAAACTCAATACTTTCAGAGTTGAATTACTAGACAAATTTCTTTTGAGCACATGCCTTTTTTCTTTTGTAAATCTGGAAAGTACCATCCCTAGGAATGTCTTTCACCCTGCAGAGGATGAACAAGAGGCCTTTCTGTAGCACGAGTGATTTTTCTGGCATCTCGTAGGAAATACTTGGGAGTCTGTGTACCTATGAGCTTCTAGTTTTCACTTTCTTTTTCATCCAAACTTCTTTAAGATGCAGCTAACCAGGTGAGAAAACAGTAGATATGTCCACTAGCCTCATTTCACTGTTTCATGGGCCAATGTTACCATTAAAGAGAAAATTATCCATTGCCAAACAGATTAAAAAAAAAACAAAAACATAAGAAGTACTCACTCTACCAAAGTAGGAAGGTACACGGCGCCAGACAGACTTTTGCTGACTCTATTCTAACTACTGAGGCTAAATGAAACTGATTTATTAATATCAATACTGATAAGTGCTAAAATAGCATTCAGGTAATAGCTTAGAGTGTCAGAGGCCAAATTACTAGGCTCATGAATATAATCGCATATCTTCATTTATCCTAATTACAGTGTAGTATAGTCTTAATTCCAGATTCATTTTGTCTCAATGAATTATTACCTACAGTGTCTGCCTGTGTCTGCCTACGTGATAATTAATCCATTAGTTATCACTTGCTAAGAACTGTAAAAACCACTTATGGCCAGTCAATGTTTTTCGGGTACAATTTCCTTTTCCTGGAATCGTCTAAGCAGTCACCCAGTACTTTTCAACATTCTCTTGGAAAATGGTTCAGCTAAAATGTCTCATCCCACACAGAGACAGATGTTACCAGAAGAAACCGTTTCATTCTTCTTTTGTTTCTGATTCAAAACTCATTGTCCTTCTCAAATCAAACAATGTGTGCCCCAAGCAAACCCTAAAGTAACCTACATAACAATCGCCATCAACAATGTGTACCGTGGAACAATGTGTACCGTCACCAAAGGCACTCACCCACTTGAGTCTGCAGATGTGACTGCGATCAGAGGCAGGATTTTCAAGGGGAGGCTAGTTGGCCGAGGGATGTTCTCTGATTCGCTTCGCAAGTCTGCTTGTTCCAACTGTCTGAAGGCGAGAGGTGGAAGCTGAATGCTGCGGGAAGAAAGTCGCCGTACGAGATAGGGCTCCATTCCACGAAAAGGGTCCTCTTCTTCATTACAGGAGTGGAGTGTTTCCTCAGAGGCCTAAGGTAAAGTTAAACAAAGTCCACAGAATTAATAGGAGTCCTAGTATGTGCCATTATATAGTGACATATGTCCTTGGGGGAGGGGGGCAGGTTATATTTATACTTTTCTGTTCTTAAACAATTAAAATATCTTTCCCTTTTTCTGATTTCTATCTTTAAATTATTTAAATTTTATCTTTACTTTCTTTTTGAATAATTTCAAATCATTTTTGTTTTGTTTATTTATTTGTTTATTTATTGCCTTGTTTCTACTCGTTCTCCCAGTGCTGGGATCAAACCCAGGACCTCACTTGTGCTTGGCAAATGCTTTGCCAGTGAATTACATCTATAACCTTTAATGTTCTGGTGTTTTGTTTTGTTTTGTTTTGTTTTGTTTTGTTTTGTTTTGTTTTGTTTTGCTTTCAATTTTGAGATAGGGTCTGTCTGACTTAGGATATCCACATATTCAATAGTACTTAATGTCTCTTCTGTCAGAGTCCTTGGAGTAACTGAGATTCCAGACATGTGCCACCATATCTGGGGACCCCCCCCCCACGTTTTTGTTTGAGATGGGGTTTCAAATAGTCTATGTTGACCTCAAACTTGCTAATTACACGAGGACTGAGCTTCTGACCTGCCTGCCTTTAATTTTCCAGTTCTAAAATTTTGGTTGAGTCTTGAATACTGGGATTGAATCTTTATACATGCTAGGTAAGGATTCCACCCACTGAGCTATATCATCAGTCATATATGTGTTTGCATGCACGAGTGTGCATGTATCAAGCCCAATATCTTTGTGCTTTGTGTCTCAGCTATGTTACTAGCTCGAATGGAAGGAACTGAGCCCAGATTTAGCCATAACACAGGCTTACCAGGAGACATGAGTTCTTAGCTGCCAACTAATGTCCAACAACACAGGTAAAGTCAGAGGTGTAAAGCCAAAACCCAGTGAGCTTCTCTATCAAATATAGTATGTTTTTGTTTGTTTGTTTGTTTTTACCCAAACTTATGATTAGCAACCAAAGAAGCTACAGAAAAAGTATAGTACTGTGGCCAGCTTAAAATAAATCAACACCACTCAATACCTCAGAAGAAGGCCGCTTATTTTGAAGGCTATGGAATCAAATTGTAAGGGTTGTCCATCACAACTAACATGCAAATCTCAATGCAAAAACACAATAAATATGAAAACAATGAAACACCAAACAAACAAAAGTATGCCATGGTTGTCTTTAGGGAACAGATCCTAAAGACATCAAGGTGGAAGAAATTCCAGAAATAAACTCAAAAGAGTGATTTTTTTTAAAAGAATGTTCCTGTCTAAAAGAAATGCAGGGACAAAAATGGAGGAGAGACTGAAGAAATGGCTGACCACTGACAGGCACAACTTGGGATCCATCCTATGCGCAGGCACCAAATTCGAATGCGATTACTGATGCTCCTGTGCTTGCAGACAGGAGCCTAGCATGGCTGTCCTCCAAGAGGACCAGCAGCTGAGACAGATGCAGATACTTAGAGCCAGCCACTGGACTGAGGTCAGGGAGCCTATGGAAGAGTTAGGGGAAGAACTGAAGGTGCTGAAGGGAATAACAACCCCATAGGAAGACCAACAGAGTCAACTAACCTGGACCCCTGGGAGCTCCCAGAGACTAAGTCACCAGTCATGTAATGAGCACACATGAGCTGGTTTGCAGCCCCTGGCACATGCGTAGCACAAGACTGCCTTTTCTGACCTCAGTGGGAGAGGATGCTGCTAATCCTGTAGAGACTTGATGTGCCAGAGAAGGGAGATGCCTTGGGGTAAAAGGAAGCATCCTCTCAGAGGCGAAGGCGGGGGGGGGGGGGGGGAATAAGATGAAGAACTCTGAGAGGGGTGCAGGGAGGAGGGGCAACATTTGGGATGCAAATAAATAAAATAATTCATTAAAAAACAAACAAAAAAAGTGACCAAAAATGTTTGTCTCTTTGGTTCTATGGTTACAACTTTACCAGCTAATATCCACATATAAGCAATACATACCACATTTCCATATTTGTCTTTCTAGATCTGGGTTACTTCCTTCATGATGCCCCCCACCCCCACCCCATGTTCCATTCATTTACTTGCAAATTCCATGATGTCATTTTTAACAGTTGAGCAATATTCTATCTTTGAAAACTGACTACCTTTCTTTGTTCATCTGTTGAGGTTGAGGGACAGCTAAGGTTTTTCCAATGTCTGCATATTATGAGTAGAGAAGCAGTGAATGTGCTCAATAAGCAAGTGTCTCCGTTTTGATTTGCATTCCCCTGATGACTAAAGATAGTGAACATTTTAAGTGTCTCTCAGCCATTTGAGTTTCCTCTCCTGAAAATTCTCTGGTCAGGTCTGGTTCCCCATTTTAATTTGGTTATTTGTTTCCTTGATATCTAGTTTCTTGAGTACTTTATATACTGTGGTCATTAACTATCTATCAGGTGTATGGCTGGTAACAGGTTTTTCCATCCTATAGGCTGCTACCTTGTCGGCACGATGGAGTCCTTTGTTGTGCAGAAGCTTCTTCGCTTCATGGGTCCTATTTATCAATTATTGATCTTAGTGCTTTGCTATTTTGTTGTTTGTTGTTGTTGTTTGTTGTTGTTTGTTGTTGTTTGTTGTTGTTGTTTGTTGTTGTTGTTGTTGTTCAGAAAGTCTTTTCCTGTGACAAGGATTTGAAGACCATTCCCCCTTTCTATCAGGTTCAGTCTATACAATTTTATGTTGAGGTCTCTAATCCACTTTGAATTTTATTCAAGTGATAAGTCTAGATCTATTTGGATTCTTATACATGCAACCATCCAATTTGACCAGAACCATTTTTTGAAGATGCTGTCTTTTTTCAGGGTAAAGTTCTGGCTTCTTTATAAAAACCAGTTGTCCATATGTGTGTGGACATACATCTGGGTCTTCAATGCAATCCCACTGATCAAGATGTCTGCTTCTGTGCCAAAACTATGCTATTTTAATTACCATAGTTCTGTAGTGCAGTTTCAGGTTTAGGATGGTAGTAATTCCAGAAATTGATTTATTGTTCAGAATTGTTTTAGTTAATCTGTTTTTCTGTTTGTTTGTTTGTTTGTTTGTTTGTTTGTTTTTATATGAGACTGAGAATTGTCCGTTCGAGGTCTGTGAAGAACTGTGTTGGCACTTTTGATGGAGACTGTCTTGAATCTGTAGGTGGCTTTTAGTGGTATATCCATTTTTAGTATATTAATCATATGGATCCATGAGCATAGATCTTTCCATCCTCTGATTTCCTCTTCAACTGCTTTATTGAAAAGAAGTTTTAAATCATATAAGCCTTTTGTTTGGAGATACCCCAAGATATTTTATATTATTTGAGGCTATGGGAAAGATGCTGTTTCCCCGAGTTTGTTCTCAGTCCTTTTGTGATTTGTGTACAGAAGGGCTATTTCTATATAAATGAGGAGGCTGACACTGAGTTTCCAAGCCCTCTCTCACCACCTTCTGTGTGACAGATAATAAATAGCATGTGGCACCATGGCAAGTTCATGACTCTTATCTTTTATTTCCTGGGTAGGACTCCATCTATAACACACATTTTCAGGTTTCTTGGAACATGTCAAAAGAAGACGTTGTGAGGAGAAATTTAAAAGTTATAAAGGAAAATCTGAGTGCCTAACAAGAATTTAAACTACACCGAGATTTTACAAATTTGGCCTATGCTATCTACATGTGAAGGCAAAGAAGATCTACACTAAAATAAAAAAAACTGAATATTTTGATTGTAGTTGAGGGAAAATATACCATGAGGAATATAATGAGTTCTCAGGAGCTGAAAAGTCTGCCCTAGTAATATTTATTATATGTTCAAAATCATGAAGTAGTCCAATGCTGCATTGTGCTTCAATGGAGAAGTGAGCTTTGGAATCCTTGCATTCCCACACATACTTGTGCTCCTTGAAAGTAGTTTAACCTTTTTCTACAGAAACAACTGATTTACCAAATAGTCTAATGGCCTAAAAGAATCAAATGAGACCATACATGTGGGGATACTCAGAGCTGACTGCCTGCATGGCTTAAGCAATCACAAATGGCAATTTCCTTTCTTTTGAGTGTTATAAGTGAAGACTCACCTAGGGAGCTAGCATCTTTCCAGAAAGTTAGCATTTTTGTTGTAAATTTAGATCACAGCAACTCCAGAGCATCTAGAACAAGTTTTAGAATTTTTGTTTAATTCTTTATCATATTAAGATATTTAAACACATTTAACTGATTTTTGTTTGTTTTGTTTGTTTGTTTGTTTGTTTTTCAAGACAGGGTTTCTCTGTATAGCCCTGGCTATCCTGGAACTCACTTTGTAGACCAGGATAGCCTTGTACTCAGAAATCTGCCTGCCTCTGCCTCCTGAGTGCTGGGAAATAAAGGCATGCGCCACTATGCCTGGCTTCTTAACTGATTTTTTTAATCAAAAAAAAAAAAAACTGAGATAATTCCTTCTGAGTCTGAGCTAATAGTACTTACATCTCAGGATCTTGTCCTGTCCCAGATATGAAGCTTGTAGGGCACAAACATCTAACACTCAAAATAATTGCAGCTGTCATCGTTAGAAGCCAAGAAAATCCCCTATATAATTTTCATAGCATTATGTTGCCTTCAGTGCTTGTTTTCCTTGTTGATTTCCAAATAAAAAATTTATTTCTTCCTGATAGCTGTCTTGAAAGTGGGAGTGCATTGTCTTACTTTAGTGACAAATGGAATCCAAAATATAACACAGAGGCCAAAACTAAAATAAAGGGTTCATTTATTACAAATCCTACATATAAAGCTTTGGATTTTATAAGTCTTTTCTTTGAGGTATATAATATTATTAAAAAACAATGTTATCAACAATAATGTCCAACTAATATTTACTGAGTATTTATCAAGTGGTGCTATGTTTCACATAAGCTTCCTTGAATTTGCACAAAAATCCCAAGATAACACTCCTTTTCTCACTTTATGCATAAATATTAGATATATACACATGCCCACATATACCCACATATATATATACATATATATACACACATATATATATACATACATACACACATATGCACACATACATATATACATACATAGGTACACATATATATGTATACATATGTATACAGTATATGACAAGTGTGTATATATATGTATGTATGTACATTATAGTATATATTTATACTTATATCCATAAATTATATTTTGTATACACATACTGTGCTTACACAGTATATGAGAGTGTATATATATATATATATTTATATATGTGTGTGTATGTATATATGTATATGACATATATACATGTATTTGTACTTGAATTTATAAAGTATATTTATATACACACTGTCATATATTGTCCAAACAACTCTATGACAAAGTAAAGTCAAAACTGCCTTGCCTTTCTTGGATATTATAACTATGGGATTTCAAATTTCATATACAGAGAAATACTATGTTCTCAAAAAACTAGAATGGCTGATCATGCTAAAATTCAAAATCCAACCCCAAAGCTCTTTTAATTAAATATGAGACTAAACACTACTATGCAACACTACCTTAATAGGCACAGTTACTGATATTTTGTATATTGCTAGAAAAGAACACTGAATGACCACAGCTTCATAAACCTCACACTCATTTTAAAAAGTAAACTAAGCTAAGAACAGGTCTACATAAACCATTGGAATTAATGACAGCTTATGGTTAAATCAGGAGATAGAAATTCTTTTTTTTTTTCTTTTTTCTTTTTGGGTTTTTTGAGACAGGGTTTCTCTGTATAGCCCTGTATGTACTGGAACTCACTCTGTAGACCAGGCTGGCCTCAAACTTGGGAATCCACCTGCCTTTGCCTCCCAAGTGTTGGGATTAAAGGCATGCGCCACCACTGCCTAACGAGATAGAAGTTTTTAAGTCCCACTGAGACACTAATGATAAGTGGCAACCAACAGATTGGGAAAAGATCTTTACCAATCCTACATCCGACAGAGGGCTAATATTTAATATATATGAAGAACTCAAGAAGTTAGACTCCAGAGAACCAAATAACCCTATTAAAAAATGGGGCACAGAACTAAACAAAGAATTCTCAACTGAGGAATATCGAATGGCTGAGAAACATCTAAAGAAATTGTCAACATCCTTAGTCATCAGAGGAATGCAAATCAAGACAACCCTGAGATTCTACCTCACACCTGTCAGAATGACTAAGATCAACTCAGGTGACAGCAGATGCTGGTGACATTGTGGAGAAAGAGGAACACTCTTCCATTGCTGGTGGGATTGCAAGCTTGTACAACCACTCTGGAAATCAGTTTGGCAACTCCTCAGAAAATTAGACATAGTACTACCAGAGGACCCAGCAACACCACTCCTGGGCACATACCCAGAAAATACGTGTAATAAGAACAAATGCTCCACTATGTCCATAGCAGCCTAATTTATAATAGCCAGGAGCTGGAAAGAACCCAGATGTCCCTCAACAGAGGAATGGATACAGAAAATGTGATACATTTACACAATGGAGTACTACTCAGCTCTTACAAACAATGAATTTATGAAACTTTTAGGCAATGGATGGATCTGGAGGATATCATCCTGAGTGAGGTAACCCAATCACATAAGAACACACATGATATGCACTCACTGAGAAGTGGATATTAGCCAAGAAGCTTGATACCCAAGATACAATTCACAAACCACGTGAAGCTCACGAAGAAGGAAGACCAAAGTGTGGACACAAAGTGTGGACACAAAGTGTGGACACTTATATAAGGTCCCCCCTTATAAGGGGGAACAGAATACCCATAGGAAGAGATAGAGAGACAAAGTGTGGCTCAGAGACTGAAGGAAACGCCATCCAGAAGCTGATCCATTTCATATACAGTCACCAAATCCAGACACTATTTTGGATACCAACAAGTACTTGATGACAAGAGCCTGATATAGCTGTCTCCTGAGAGGCTCTACCAGTGCCTGTCAAATGGTATATGCTCTCAGCCTGCCATTGGACTGAGCACAGGGTCCCCATTAGAGGAACTAGAGAAACGACCCAAGGAGATGACGGGGTTTGCAGTCCCATAGGAAGAAAAACGATATGAACCAACTTGTATCCCCAGAGCTCCCAGAGACTAAACCAGCAACCAAAAAGTATACATGGAAGTATACATAAGCTCCAGCCGCATATGTAGCAGAGGATGGCCTGTCACTCATCAGTGGGAGGAGAGGCCCTTGGTCCTGTGAAGCCTCGATGCCCCAGTGTAGGGGAATGCCTGTCAGTTTAAAGCTATCTATATAGATTTTATTTTTATACTAAAAAAACCCCAAAGAAGTTGATGTTGATGTTAACATCTTATTTCTTAAAACACTGTATAGCATGAGGCCTTTTCACACAACAGAACAATATTTTTCAATTATGCTTTGAAAGTAAAAATAATAAGAGTTTATCAACCACAAGGTGGAACACTCAATTACCTTATTTTGGAAAGGAATAGAAATCTAACTACTAGAGTCATCTGAATATTATTGTCCCCCAAACGACACTTTGTTAGTAGTGGGAAGATAATATTTCCAGTGTTTCTAAGCCATCACTTCTCCAGAGTTCCTCTGTGAGAATGAATCCCAGAGGGTATATGCAACTATCAAGGACCTCTTCCACGTTTGCTCAGTCACTGTCTTCATGACGAGAGCCCGTGAATAAAAGTAATTAATAGTCTAGACTCATATGTGCACTTACATTGGAGAAACAATGTCTTAACAGCTTAGAATAGTCTAATAGGATAATTTGGCACAGATCCAGCTACAAAGACATTTATCACAGCTCATTCATAGTAACGAATACTGAGTGTATTGTAATTGCTTCTCTGAAGAGCTGGCTTAACAAATGTTGGTATATCAAGTGATAGAATACTGGGGGGGGTATTAAAACACTGCAGAAGAATTTATGAATATAGGATTATTGTATAATGCTGAGTGAGAAGAGAGCATAGAGTGAACTCCATGTTCATAAAATAATCACATCCAAAAATTAAGCATTCATATAGTCATAGTAAATTCTGGAAGGGTATATCCAAACTCCTTGGGAGTTATTATTGGTAATGCCCTTGTTTTTTTTTTATCTTTCTTAATTATTAGCTTTTAAAAACAATAACATTTCACTTCTAAACAATAAAAGTCAAAATAAAATGAAACATTCACTTTTTAAAATTATTTATTTCTGAGCTAATATAGTTGCATAATTTTTTTTCCTTTTCTTTCCTCTCTGGAAAGCTTCTCACAAATACTGCTTGCTCTCTTTCAGAATCTTTCCCTCTTTATTTCATTAGTCGTCATTACACAAACAGACACATATACGTATATGTGTATGATACACAATATATATGTAATATGTAATTATGTGTATGTATATGTATGTGTGTATGCACACATGCATATATATACACATACATACATATAATTACATATTACATGTTACAAATTCCTTTGTTGCCTAGAGTTATTTCCATAGGGTTGAAGCCACCTACACTTTCCCTGTCCACATTAATGTGACCATTATTGTTATCTTTGGTCACTGGTATTCATGTTGGTGAGACAACATTCACTGTTAATGGTACTTAGAAATACCTCAGAATTAGCTTCAGGACACTTACAATTAAAAGACAGAAAACTGGGAAGCATTTGAGAGAATTTAACATGAATCTCTTAGATGACAATAAACTAAAATTCTCTATGGTAATTAACTAACATCCATTGAATAGTTAGCAGACAAGTAATTTTAATACAACTCTCTTTACTGTGAGAATAAGCACATTTCAAGAAGTTATACTTGAAAGAATTCTGTAATAATTGCTGCTTAGTATGGGTTAGCATTAAATGTATTATTACTCACTATTACTTCCAGTTTTGCATGCTTTCATTTTCAATTTGTTTGTTGTTCTCTTTTCTTTAAGAGTATGTAACAAACCTTTGTTCCATCCAATAGCTGACTGTGAGCATCCATTTCTGTGTTTGCTAGGCCCCGGCATAGTCTCACAAGAGACAGCTATATCTGGGTCCTTTCAGCAAAATCTTGCTAGTGTATACATGGTGTCAGTGTTTGGAGGCTGATTATAGGATGGATCCCCAGGTATGGCAGTCTCTAGATGGTCCATCCTTTCATCTCAGCTCCAAACTTTGTCCCTGTAACTCCTTCCATGGGTGTTTTGTTCCCAAGTCTAAGAAGGGGCAAAGTGTTCACATTTTGGTCTTCATTCTTCTTGAGTTTCATGTGTTTTGCAGCTTTGGGAGCTAGAGAAAGTACCCAAGGAGCTAAAGGGGTCTGCAACCCTATAGGTGGAACAACAATATGAACTAACTAGTACCCCCCCTGCCCCCCCCCCCCCCCCCCCCGCCCAGAGCTCATGTTTCTAGCTGCATATGTATCAGAAGATGGCCTAGTCGGCCATCATTGGAAAGAAAGGCCCATCAGTCTTGCAAACTTCATATGCCTCAGTACAGGGGAACGCCAGGGCCAAGAAGTGGGAGTGGGGAGGGGAGTAGGGGGGAGGGTATGGGGGACTTTTGGGATAGCATTGGAAATGTAAATGAAGAAAATACCTAGTTAAAAAAAGTATGTAACAAACCATTTGCCTGTATCATATATATGTGTGTGCATTTATAAAATAAATAATTTTGTAGCTGCTGATAATCTAATAATCTTGAAGATTTATTTTATAAAGTCATAAAAATTAAGTTTTATATGGAAAATCTTCCTTTAAATATTGTGATTTGCATATGAATGCCTCACCCATCTCTCTCTCTCTCTCTCTCTCTCTCTCTCTCTCTCTCTCTCTCACACACACACACACACACACACACACACACACACACACCCCAACTCATGTCCTGAAAGTATGGCTCCCACCTGGTTGCATTGTTGATGCAATTGGAATGCAACTCCTAAGTTTATAAATGGATGAATCTGTTTGTGAGTCATACTAAATTGGTGCTTAGGTCACCAATTGTCCAGGGTCCATCTGTCTCCCCATCCCAGTTCTGGGGACAGAAATGTATACTAACTGTATCCCCTTGGATAGCCTGGAAGCATGGCTATATCTGAAGGGAAGGGAGCCTGCTAACACAATCTCTGTATCCCTGCCACACAGCCAGGGGCTGGGAAGAAACCATGTTAACTAAACCTCGTTGAAGAAGTGAATTAGTCATGTAGATATACAGAATATAGATCCCAGTTTCAACTGTAAATTCTGGGAAATTGAGTAATAGTATTTGATATGTCATAACTACTAATATGTTAGGTGTGAAGCTTGCCCACATAAACAAGGATTCTTTGAAATTTTCAGCTATCCAGATTGATTTAATCTATCCTTGAGTTGAATATAGTTAGACATCTGCTTCACATCTGTGTATTCAACCATGGTAGGAAATAATATTTAAAAATCACCCATAGTGAACATATAAGATGTTTTGCTTGTCATTAATCTCTGATCATTATATATGTACATATGTATTATATATGAGATTTATAATGCATTATATGTTATACATAGTAGATATGATCCAAAGTATATGGGAGACTTTGCATGGCTTATAAGTATCTACTATGCCATTTGAAGGATGATTATCTATTTTTCTTTTATTTTTGATATTTTAATATAATCAAAGCATTTTTACCTCCCCTTTCTTCCCTCCAAATGCTCCCATACAGTGTTCTCCTTTGCTCCCTTTCAAATTCACGGCTTTTTTCCCACTAATTGTTGTTACATGCATATATATATATATATATATATTTAAATATAACCTGCTCAATCTACATAACGCTACATGCATGCACCTTTTCAGAGATGACGATTTAGCATTGGATAACTAACTGGTATGTTCTTTCCCATGGAAGATTATTTCTGCCATCCTCAGTATTACTTACTTGCCAATAGGGTTGAGACCTTATGGTCTTTTCCATGGTCTTTCTACTTATGCTTTATCATATATGTTTTTATTTTTATCTATGTGTGTGTGGTGAGTATATTTTTTTTATATTTATATGTGCTTGTGGTCACCAAAAGGGCTCTGTTTACACCAATGCAGTAGTGACAGATGGCTATATACCACCCTAGGTGAGTACTGGGACCTGATCTTGAGTCTTCTGGAAGAGCTCTAAGGACTTGTAACCCTTGACCCCTCTGGCTCCCTACTAAGCCACTTTAAAAATGGGTTTTAAGCATCTGCAGATTTTGGCATTTACAAGGGGTCCTAAGCTCAATCATCTGTGTATGTGAGAGACACCTGTGAGTGGACACAATGATGATTATTTCCACCCTAATTATAAGATAAGAATGAAAAGTTTCAGACCCCCAGCACTCCTGGGGGACTCATGCTAGAGCTCTGAGAAGGTTGGCTTGTTAAACCAATGGGCAGCTTTAGAAGGACAGCTTAAGATGAGAGTAACCGTTTACTCAATCCCTGCCTCAATACATTCCTTTCTTCCTGTCAAATTCATTTCTGCATAACAAGTTCTGCAAGAGTAATATTTGGCTTAATCTCAATATATGGAAAAAATAAGACAATTTTGAAACTCAAATAAACTCCTAAAGGATTAGGATCCAGTTTAACAGGTCAGGTTAACTGAACTATAGACCATGTTTGGAATCGAAGTAAAAAGTATCAGTGGTAGATTGCCTCTACCTGCCATTCTTTTATAGCTCAAGAAAATCCTAATGTATCAAAGTAATAATTGAGAATCATCAATAAGATTCAGTCAGCCTGCTAAATTTTCTCTTTATCTCATTACTGATTATATATGGTTTTTCTTTAAATACTACTATTACCCAAATATCTCCATAGAAAACTGACAAGTCAAAGCAATAGACATAAATAACTAAAACAGAGGTTTTCAACTTGTAGGTTGTGACCCCTTTGAAGGTAGCATATCTAATATTCTGTATATCAGGTATTTACACACTGATTCATAACAGAGGCAAAATTACAGTTATGAAGTAGCAACAAAATAATTTTATGGTTGGGGATCACCACAACATGAGGAATTGTATTAAAGGGTCATAGCATTAAGAAGGTTGAAAACCACCAATCTAAAGCCTTTTTCTAGTGAAAAGGACATTGTGCTGAATTAGCACAATACATTTTCAAATGAATATCTGCATACCAATGTAGAAAATGCACTTGTAGCCTGAACTGCTTATAAGCAAAGAAAATTTGCACCTCAGATTAATACAAAGGGGCCAGATAGCTCTCTAGCATCCACGGAGCTCTACTCAAACATATAGAGATAGAAACACTGGCATTTTCTAAATCCATTTCCTGTAACTCTCCAAAACTTCCAAAAATTTTTCCTTAAAGGAATAAAATGTATTTCTCATTCAATAATACTCTCATTAATAATAAAGTCTATCTGTAACTCTAGAATTCAATTAACCTTCTGTAAATAGCACTGCACTTTACTGTCTGACACTGAAAAATGAAGTTGATTTTATTTTGTAGATGGAAAAATGTTGAAGGAACGACATGGCTAACTCCCAATTATTTACTACAAGATGGCGTAGAGTAATAGAATCACTCTTGTAGGGAATACCATTTGTTGTTGGGTTTTCATTTTATTTTATTTTATTTTATTAATATTTGGTCCTTAGGTCATGTCTTCCTAGAAACCTAGATTAATAGCCAGCCAGCTTATTCTCTTGGCGCTATGTGGGAAAAGAAAATCTATCTCTTGAGGAATGACTTATCAAAACACAATCTTAACAGAAATACAAAGAATCTACTGTGCTTGCTTTTAATTAAAAAATGATCAATAAAATATTATTATAAGTGTGAGGTTAAGAAAAAGCTAAGATCACCAACTAAGTAAGAAAGTATTTATAATAATAAGCCAGGTCTAGAAATCTAAAATAAAGGGACAAAAACTAGGGCATGAAAATGAGAGGAAGAGACAGAGAAAGTTCAGTCCCTCTGTACTAAGAAAGCTGGAGTAATACTCTTGCTCTTAGCTTAAGTGTCCACATCACTGTCAATTATTTCCATGATCAATTATGAAGAAAAGGATACATATATTAAGCCTATAGCCATATTTATTAGTATTAGAACTTTAAAAATAGTAACATAATATATAATCAATCCCTTCTTTAGCAAATTTGTATTTGTTGGATTATATGCCATATGCAGACAGCTGCTTGGTCCCCAGAAAAACTTTATGAAATTCCAGTATTTTCCTGTTTTTCAGATCTGGAAAATGAGGTATATAGAGAGGTTAGACTGTCCATAGTCACCCTATTTGTAAGAGTGAAAGCCTGATTTTGAAACTGAGTTTTCACATATCATAGTATGGTGGTTTAAACTAAAATGCAATAGTGCAACTCCCTTTTCATGAGATTCTAACCAATCTTAAGACCATATGCAAAGAACCAAGTTTAAAATGTGACAGTAAGTTTTTAAGCCTTGGTCTGAGATGTGAGTTCTGATCTGACTCAGTTTTAGTTTTCCTCATCTCTGGTCTGGTACCAGACCTCCCTGCCCATGCTCCATCCTCTCTGATGCATCATGGACCAGTAAGACACTAGAAAGACTCATATACATCCACAAACATGGTAATGAGCCAGTGAGAAACCCTGAGGTGGACTCTTGTAATAATCCAGATGTATAGAATAAAATCCTTAGCCAAATACTCCAGTACATGGAAAGGCCCATTCAACACTGTCACGTGGGAATTCTCATGGGAATTTAAGTGACATTCAGTGTATGCAAATCAATAAATATGATACACTATAATAACAGAAATTATTTAGTTGTTTTCTTATTTTTGGGACAACATACCTGATAGAAACTATGTAAGAGAGGAAGATATATTTTGGCTCATGGTTTCAGGAGAATTTTAGTTTATCAAAAGGGAAAAGTATGATGAGGTGACGCTAAGTATATGGGAATATGTGACAGAGGACCTCACATGCCAGCTAGACCATGAACTGAAACAGAGATGGATATAGTTTATGTATTCTGTCCTAGTGACCTATCTCTACCACCTAGGCTCCACTTCCCAAAGGTTCCACAACCTCTTAAAATAGTACCATTGATTAGAGATGAGATGCTCAAAGCTAGTGTTACAGCTCTGAGGGGAAAGGTATTCTGGCAGTTAGGAGCAAAGGAATACCACAAAGGCACACAGCAAAATAAACCCCACACAAGAGATTTATTGGGGGAAACACAGGAGGCTGTCTCCCTCTTGTGAGGAAAGAAACAGCAAAGAACTGAGTGGAAGGTAGGGTTTATATAGGGTTTCATGGAAGGTGGAACTTTCCAGGGTGGTCTGGGATAGGTGCAAGTTTGTGGCCTGATCTTGGGGCAAGCTCAGGGATTGGCGAGATTTTATGGTTTAACCTTGGGCTGGTTTTCTCTGTAGGGTGGAGCTTGGCTGCCTGCATCTAAGAGTAGATGTAGATGTAGAGTAGAGTAGTCTGGGGGCAGGGCCTGGATACTCCTGCCTGAGGGAGCTTACACTCAAACATATGGACCTTTTAGGTACATTGTACATGTCATAGTAAGATGATAAGAAAGAAAATTATGTGATTTGTGTTTATTTCAACATATGAAGAAAAGTATGTAACAAATGTAGACATGTTTCTTTAACAATTTCATCATGTATACAATAAAATATGATCATATACATCCCCTTCAAGTCCCTTCAAAATCTTTCTATTTCCTCTTTTAACATGTCTTTCACCCAATTTAATGGTCCCCTTTTTTTCGGGGTGGGTGGGCAGGAGTAGCTGACTGGTTTCAGTTAATGATGCTGGTACATGCATGGGTGTGAGTTTACTTACTGAATCCAAACCATGGGAAACATACTAATAGCTAAAACTTCAAGGAAGAACAATTCTGGCACATGCCAATAGCTTTTCAATAAGGGTGGGGCCTGGCAATCAGCTATTGTATCTATACCAGGATTGCTGGCTTAATTTGTTGTGGGACTTGTATATGTAACCACACCTATTGTTATTTTGCTAAAGGGTCTGGTCATGCTTTCAAATTTCCTTGTAAATATTTATGTGTGCATTCATAGACCGGAATTGCTCTCAGCCTTGGTCAGAGAAGTGACTCTTTGTGGAAGACAGAAGTCAATGGAGAAATAAATAATTCTCCAAAGTAAAAAGAATTAGAGACTAAGTGCTCAGCCCTGAATGGAATATTAACTTCCCCATCAGAAAGGACCAGGGATCATAGTGCGAAAGGATGCAGAAAGGATGTAAGGACAGGAAGGACAGGTGAGATGTCTTTTAGGATGACCTGACTCTCACATTCATGAACTCACAGCAACTACAATCATTTATACATCCCTTTATGACTAAAACTCAGTATTTTAAGATAGATGAAGTACTGTTTAATGTCATGGAAATTGATTTTGACAAGCTTAAAGAGAACATCATTACTCAACCATTAAAATTGGAATTAAAAAAAAAATTGAACAAAGTATTGATGCTCAGTTTCCCTGTTTCTGTTGAGTTTCTGTTCTGAGTGTCCTAGCCAGAGCGACGGTATAAGGAAAGTAAATTAAACCATCTGAGCCAAAAGGGGGAAATCAAAAAGCTACATAGTCTGTTTGTAGGTGACATGATCTTATACTCACATCATTATATCATGCTCATATATTAATAATAACATATAAACCCCAAGGATGCCACTAAATAACTGTTATTAATTTATATGGTAAATTCAGTAAAATACAGGGTATAAAATTAACATAGATGTTTGATTGAGAATGTATACATGTAGTTTGAAAACTAAAAAAAAAAAAAAACTTTCAAAAATAAATTTGTTTAAAATTCCACTGATAACAGCACTAAAATGAATTGGAACACTTAGGAATAAATGTAACTAAGGAAATGAGACAGGTGATAGAACTCTAAAAACTTAAAACTATAAACATTGATGGAACAAGTTAAAAGGAAATACATGGAAAGTGATCACGCAATAGTGCATTGGAACAATTAATATTATTAAAATGTCTATAGCATTTAGATTAATCTATAGGTTCAATAGAATTTTCATCAAATTTCAGTGTCATTTTTACAGATATGGAATAATGTCTAAAAGTTTTACAAAGCCACAAAACACTCTAAATAGTCAAGCAGAGCTATGGGTGTCACACCTCTTTGCTTCGACTAAATTTCAAAGCTTACAGTAATCAAAAATAGTATAGTAGTTGAATTAGACACAGAAATAGAGACTAACAGAACACAGAAGAGATCTATGCATAAATGGTCAACTAATTTTAACAAATGTTCCAAGAACGTTCTTTGATAGACAGGTAGTCTCAACCGTAAATTGTGCCAGTGAAATGAGACTTCCACAAGACGATGAATGGGATGGGAACCTTATCCCAAATCATGTACAAGAATTAGCTCATAAAACGATTCAATGCTTGTAAACATAAAGCTCCAAAAGAAAACAAAATATGGAGAGAAGCGCCATGATCTTGGTCTTGCCGGTGATTCGCCAGCTGCACCTCTGAAACCCCAGGCAATAAAACTGAAAGAGCACAGGTGAGCCGGAGTTATTACTGAGCTAAGAGCATCTGCACTGAAAGAAACAATAAATGCAATAAAAATGTATTCTAGCTATGAAATGGTAAACATGTTTTCAAACAGCTTAACCAATACAGGGTTATCAGTATCAAAACATTCAAGGAACTTCTATAGCTTAAAAGTAGAATCAATATGTCATTTAAAATGAGTAATAAAGCTTTGACTTAGCATATTCCTCAGCTCTTAGACCTCAGATTTCCCAGTGCTAGAGAGGAACCACATTTGTCCTGTACCAGATTGTCATGATTATATAACACAGACAAGGTGTGGATATAGTGTCGGGTACATAGCATCATCTATAATTAATAAAGGATTCATTGGATGTTTCTTTTCTATTTTAGGTAGTCTATATTCAAAGAGAAATTGGAATATTTCAAAGAAAAGGTATGTGGCTCCATTTGCTTTCCAAAAGGTCTAGCAGACTGACAATATAGCTCAGGTGGTAGAGCACGGCGTTAACATGCATGAGGTCTGAGGTTTGATTCCCAGTGCCATGGAAAATGTTATTTTTAAGTGTAAAAGAAATTATACTCACTCGAGTGTGTGCTAGCCATGGGGAGGTTCAGGAACTGCCCAGTTATTGAGCTAGTAAGGCATATTAATATATATACATATACACATATATACATATATATACATTCACAAATAAAATTTAAAAATGGGTAATAGCCTAAATGCTTCTCTAAAAAAGGCATACCAATAACAATTACATACATGAGAAAGTAGTCAATCTCTCTAAACAGCAGATAACTAGACATTAACAGGCAGTACCTCATATGTATTAGGATAGCTGCAATAAACATTGAAGATATGGGAAAAAAAAAAGGAAAACCCTTCATCCCTTGAATAAACTCCATGAAAGGCAGTATCTTTCACCTCGAAATTACTGTAGTGTTAATCACAATGCCCATGGCATGGAAATGATCTAAGGTCCACATTCAGGTAAATAGATAGAGAAATTATAGTATGCCTGTACATTGCTATTTTATTCAGCCAGGAAAGAGAAACAAATTTTTCCATTGATGTCCCAGGGGGACACTCAGCTGAGTGGAATGACCAAATGTTATAAAGTCATGTTTCTACATGGAAAGACAAGCTGTAGAATCAAGTAGCATAATGGTGGTTCCTTAGGTTATAGTAAGGATGAGATAGGTAAGTCTCATCCAAGAGCACTACATTTTTGTTTTAAGATCAATAAGTTATAGGGACAACATATAATATAGTTAATTGTACCAAATTATTTCCTTGAAATTTGCTTAGAGCAGTGTCAACTGTCCCCACATTACCAATACACAAGAGTTTACACATGTACATGCATGCGTGCACACATGCCTGCACATACATACACACAATGAAAAGGAATCACATGGAGATAGAAATGTTGGCTAATTATACCGTAATAACTATTATATAATGTATACATATACTAAATCACTGTGAGGTGTACCTTAAGTATATGTATGTACATATCTATTTTTAAATTTTATTACAATAAAGCAAACGGACAATGAGCTGTTCTCATTTTTTAAAACATGATTAAGCTTTGATTGGAATGAGAAACACTGGAAAACTCAGGCAGATGCCCATGGAGCAATCAGCAAGGTCTTATTAATGAAAAGTTCTAAGAATATATGACCCAGATATTTTCAACCAAACATTTCCAGAGATTGTACATAAGTGGGAACTTAATGGTCTCAAAGAGAATGAAAAGGCAGATGGTTTAACCTGTTAACCTTGTTTAAAAGCAAACATTATTTCATAAAGAAGAGAAAAATTGATGTTAAGAAATCAAGAAATGAGATAAGTTTATAATCATTTTAATAATAACTTAATTAAAAATCTGCTTTTAGACATACTCTGAAGTTCATATGAAGGAATTATTATGCTGACTTTACTTGAATCCTAATGGAGGGACACGTGTGTGGGGTAGAGGGACACAGAAGGAGGCAGAATTAGGCTGTTGAAACTAGACAATGAGTCTGTAGGGTCTACTGAACTCCCCACACTTTCATACTAAGAAGATCTATAGATCTTTTTGCCTTTAAATCCAAGGAGGAGAAATAAGGTGCTATGCTAGGAGGGGGATTTGTAACTAGTAGAAGACACTTAATGAAAGTGTTTGCAACACTGTTTTACCAAAGAGTAAATCTAAAACTAGGGCTAAGGTTTTATTAATGTTGACCTATGAGAAAGTCTTGAAAACTAATTAAAACAAACCTATAAATTGCTAAGCATTCCTCAGAGAGGAAGGCTATGCACAGTCAACACATTATCAAAATGATGACATAGGATTCTAAGCGCATATGATACCCTTTCTGGATATGAGTTTCTACACTGTTGATAGTCTCATGAAGAACATTACTTCACAGGTCTAATCCCGCCAATAAGCAGCCGCTTGTTCACAATTAGATACTTCTGTTCTTCTTGGTCCTGAAAATGGATACTCACAAGAACATTTTATCCCTTTTAAATAAAATTTAGCAAAAAAAAAAAAAATAACCCAATCAATTTCCATATCTGCTTCAAAAAACCTGCAAGACTTCAAAACATTGATGTTATTGTTTTTTCGTGGTTAGAATGCACTTCTCAGGACTGTGTTTGAACACATTCATACCTGGCACTCCGGCTCAAGGCTAAGATTTTTCTCTGCTTCAATGTTATAAGGAAATTTCTCTCCTAATTTTTAGAACATTCAAAGAGTTAGAATGCCATGATTAAAAAGTACATACAATTTTTATAAGCACTTAAAAACTAAAAACTTAGCTGTGTTTCTCTGTCACATTTTGGGTTCTGAATAGTATTGTCTATGTTCTGCTTAAGACGATTTTTCAAACGTCAGGTGTTACCCCAAACAACGAAATTGAAATCAGTTCCCGATGGTTTGATTTGTTGCCACGAGTTTCCTTGAAGGATAGAATAACAAATCACGCCAGACCTCAAGGTAACAAGGATTTGATGTTATGTTGCAGAGAGCAGAGGATAAGATATTTTTTCATTGTAAAGAAATGATTAATTACTTTTTAGTTGGCACAATACAGCTGAAAACTTAAAAACCATAGAAGCCTGTATGAATAAAAGATATAACTAAACATTAGAAAAATGTAGCTTCAGCAATTGGCTATTCAGCTTTAAGATCTAAGAATCGATGTCCATGTTCATATCCATTTCACAAAGATGTGGACATATGTTTTACATTTCAGTTTTTAATCTCTCTCTCTCTCTCTCTCTCTCTCTCTCACACACACACACACACACACACACACACTTACTTGACTTGCTCTATTTATAATTTGATTTAATACATTTTCATTCTTTATCACTTGCTAAAATTTTCCTTTCAGGGTTGGAAGTGACTTTTACTCGCAACGAATTCAATATTTACCTTATCCCATCAGTCTCTACCTAAGTAGCTAATAAATTTTCACTATGGCGCTATGGAGCAGACCATCATCCATTACGTATTTGAGTATCATCAGTCATAAAATCAGAGTATATTTAATGGATGTATATACTGCGAGAGGCACTGACTTATGGTCTAAGTACAGCAGACAAGAAAATGGACACAGATTCAAAAGTTTATATTCCATCGGCTTCTGAAATACAGTTTACTACCCTCAACTATTGCCTCAATAGTAGGTCCTGCTTGCCACAGGCAAAACACAGAAACCTCCCAAGTCACCATGAAAAATTTACTCTAATATATAATGCAACTGTGCTATTCTATCCATCTGGCTTTAGTTTCTGAGGCCAATCACATAATGTCTAAATGCTTTGTTTCATGCGGGGGTGAGATGTGCTAGCACCATGTGCTGACAGAGTTTGTAAGAGGACACCAGATAACCTAGAACTGAAGTTAGAAGTTGTGAGCCCCGGATGTGGATGCTAGGATCTGAACCTGGGACCTCGGCAAGAGCAATAAGTGCGCTAAACTACTGATCTATTTCATCTACTCCCCTTCCCCATATATTTTCCATTCAGGTACAAAGTACTCAGATCCTGGCAGGCTCAAAGGATATGGAGTAACTATGCAAAGTTGGCTAAAAGGAACAAAAAACTGAACCATGAGGCCTCCATAGTTAGTTTCTATACAACACTACAAGTTCAATGAAAGACTGTAATGGAACGAACATCTGCCAATTTTGAAACTTTTGCCCATAATTCAAATTTTGAAAACACTATAAATGGATCACCCGCAACACACCACAGAAGGTGATTTTTATTGAGGTTGTAGACTTTCATAGTAATTGTAATTTGTAGATACAGTTTACTACCTCAAAAAATGTTTGGCTCTTTAAAACATTTTAAATTTTATTTTGTTTTCATTTTCAGTTTGATTCTTCCATCAGTCACTAGCTGTCTGTAGTTCTTTATCTAAGGTAGGGTCACATGAAGCTCCTCCCATTTCATGTTAACATGTGCATTGATATTGTCCCCGTCTCAATTCCTAGCAATGCAGCGATTGCTACCAGAGACCATTTCACAGCTCACTTCCTGGTATTCTGGCTCTTACACTCTTTCTGCCCCTTCTTCCATGATCTTTGCTGAGCCAAAGATATAGAAGTTACCCTATAGAATCAATCAGAGAGGGCGTCACCATAATTCATTGATCTCTGGATTATGGCCAGTTGTAGTTTTCATGATTGTCTTCAATTGCTGTAAAGAGAGGCTTCCTTGCTGAGGGGTGATAGCTACATTTATCTGTGGGTATAAGGATGAGATTAGAATGTCGTAAGAAATTATTCTGGGCTAGCAATGTGCACTGGCATATTATTTCCTGGAACCTGGCTAGGATTTCAGTACCAGGCATGGTATCCTTTCTGTTAAGTAACCCTTAAATCTGATTAGATGGCTGTTGATTGCCATCAGCCCCTTTCTGTACCTTTATGCATATCTCATCGTGATGGTAATTATGTGATTGTGATGGTTCATAGGTGTTCCATACCGGTAGGACTTTTTGATTTTTTTCCCGCTTTGACAGTTTGCATAGTACTTCTGAAACCATGGAATCTAGACTGTAGGAGAGAAGACTTCGGGTCAGATCCAGCTCAAATCATGAGTCCTTTGTCTTAAATATGTGCTGTCTTCAAAAACAAGAGTCCAACCTCAACTTTGGGTGGCAACCAAGGGGTACATGAATAATTTGTATTCTTTTGTGAGTTACTTGGCTGCTTAGATTGCAATCATAGTCCTAGGTATGAAGAACCAAACAGCTTTAGAGTTCAGTTAATACCGTTTTGGCAATATTGTTATAATGTGTTTAAATTTTGATTAATCAATTAACTAATTAACTTGGGGTATTATTTCCAATTATGAAACTCAAACATGAATAGATATTTTCTCCTGAGGTATGATGTCACAGTATTATTTTATGTTTATTTATTTATTTTTAAAGGTTTATTTATCTATTTTAGGTATATGCATACACTGTAGCTGTCATCAGACACACCAGAAGTGGGCATCAAATCCCATTACAGATGGTTATGAGCCACCATGTGGTTGCTGGAAATTAAGCTCAGGACCCCTGGCACTGAGTCATCTCTCCATCCCTGTTTTATGTTTATTTTACAGCCACCCGCACCTCCAATTACTGTTTACATAGTTCTTACTCTTCCCTGTCTACTCTTTGAACATGAATGAGTTCTTCACATTTTGAAAATTTTTCTTTTAAAGTTTTTTCCCATTATTATAGTCACACTCCACCTCCAGGCTGCCAAGGGTTTTCTAGACACTCATTTTGTTATTCATTATATCAACTGTTCCTCCCATCTTTGTGCAATCTGCGAATTTGATTCTCATGTGGTTAATGTTTTCTATGTAATAATTGACAAACACAGTAGCACAGAGCAAAACCTTTAGTTCATTATTACTAACCACCCGTGAACAGGCGTGAACAGCCATTCATCATACTCTCATTTCTTTGCATCTTTCAAAGAGAGTCTTTATTTTACATGTATGTGTATGTGATTGAATACGACTAAAGTGCTACCTGAATGCAGGAGCCGACTGAAACCAGAAGACAGCAAGCATTAAGTCCCCTGGAGCTAAGTAGCTCTGAGGTACCATGCGAAAGCTGGGAAGTGAACCGAGGATCTTTACAAGAGCAATGTCTGTTGTAACCACTTGCAGAGTAGCTACATATTCAACATGGGACATCTTATTAAGCTCTTGCTGAAACACAGACAGACAGTGGGGATATCCGATATGCTGCTCCTTCAGGAGAAGAAAGCCAATTCAACCTGGCAGGCTTCAATTTAGCTATCCAATGCATATCCAGATGATTTTCACTCGGTTTTTCTAAGGTTCATAATGTTTTTTATAAAGACTCATTTTAAACCTGCATCTAGGAAAATGAAGGAAACTAAAAGAGATAATATAATGAAACAATTTCACACAATAGAACTATGAGAAACTTTATGTACCATGTCAGCATTGAAAAAGAATAGAAAGCTAGAAGAGGAAAGCAATATCCAGTGAAAGAAATAAATTCAATTTTTAAATTGCAGTGTCTATGGTTTCCTTTCCTCTTGGGTGCTTCTTCATTCTAATTCAGGCTAGTAACAATTATTTAATACTATGGTATAATGCAATTTTCCTTCAATTCTTATTTGTAAGTAGAAGTGCTCATGAACCAAATACTGCATCTAAGATTAAAGTGCTGACATACTTATCTACTCAAGAATTATTTATTAAATGCCTGTGTTAGATATTGAGTAATGCAGTGGAGAACTAGAATAGTGTTCACATAAGATGTCGATATTGAGATCAAATGGAAAAAAATGGTGACTCTAAGTGGATATTACAGAATACCAGAAGGCATCAAGGATTCAGGCTAAAAATAATAGAGGTATGTACATAGAAAATGTCAACTATAAACTAAGATCAAGTTCGACAGATGGTAAGCACTGACTGTTTATACTAGAAGAGGGTCTGCAACCCAGAGACGGCAAGCCCAAGCTGGTCAGAAGCCCCGCTCAGCTTCAGCAGCTCAGCTCCTGCACAGGAACGGAACTAACACAGCCCTTCCATAGGACTGGTTACAATAAACTCATATTTTCTTGTTTAGGATGGAGATACATACATCATTTCAAGATGCTGATCCTTTTTCCTACAGCTAATTGGTTTAAATCCTATAAATCAAGCTGATGAAAGCAAAATCTTTAGTTCATGTGTGTATCATTGTCAGACTTAAAACTTCAGAGAAATCGGCTTCCAGGTTCTGGGCCAACTGCACTGTGACCTCCGCAGAAATATAATAAAGGAAGTCTAGCGAATAGAGTGCTTTTAGACAAACATCTAGGAGCAGCTTTTCAAAAAGAACTAATGGAAATAAGGTTAGTGTTCTTCTTCCTAAGGGTACGACACAGGAGAATTCACCTTGTCTTCCCAAAAAACTTGGTATTACTTAGACTTATCTCCAACGTACTGTTACATATCTCTTCAAAGACGAGTTATTAGTCGTGGATTCCCACAGAGACGAGAGTCAGGCAATAATTTCCAGTCAGGAAGCAGCTATGAAGTCTCAATGAAGTGAAACACATACAGTGCTTACCACAGAGCCAGACATAATCGAGAGCACCGTGTCCCACAACGTATTTCCACAGTGGAGATAAGATAATTGAGAACTGATTAATTACGTACTAATGTCAGTACAGCACAGTCGCTTTTGTTGTTGACTAGGATATGATTTTTTCCAGGTTACAACGCTTTGCATGTGAGAGATACCAAGCAAAGACACACTGTGAGAGCTAGGTAGTCCTCTGGCAAGGCATATAGTCTTGTACATAGCATCTACTTACTATATGTTTTCATTCCCTTAGTTGAGATATTTATGTTTTGTTGAAAAGTATGTTGCATCCATTTATACATTTTGTTTTTGTTTTAGCCTATGTAGCGTTTTTTAGTAATAATATCTAAAGTTTCTTTCTATATCATTCAATTTATGTCAGGCTCTGCAGGGAGAGATTTCCTTCCCTACCTTGATGTCGCTTATGTTGTATGTGCATGCATGTGCTTAGGTGTTGCAGCACATATATGGTAACATGAAGGCAACGGTTGGGAGTGGATTCTCCCCTTCCATCATGGGTTTTGCGGTCCAAATGTAAGTCATGAGGCTTGAATAGCAAGTGCCTTTACGTACTGTGTCTGCCTCAGCAATTGTATTTCATATTTTAACTACAACAAGCGTTTAAGTAGAAAACATGGATCAATTGACAGAGTACTAGATCCTTACCCTTAAGGTCAAAGACCCAGCAGGCTGGGATAGTGTTAGATGTAGAGTGTTAAATTCATGATTCTGAGTGTGTTCAGTTATAGAAATTCTATTCATTACTACACGGGCACTCAGTTGCTATGTTGTGAGCTGATAGACATTTATTAATTATGATTAAATATTAATAAATTATTTGAATGGGAAATACCAAACTACCAAGGAGTCAACAACCCCCCCCCAAATCATATTTTTCCCTGAAACTTTATTTGCATAATAAAGCAGATTTGACATGACAAAAATGTTGCCATATGGTTGCATCCATATACTGTTCTCATTTGGCATCATATATTGTAAAACTTGAAATAGTACAGTCTGCTTAAATATTGTGATGCAGACTGATTGCTTTCTAAAACATGGTACAGCTAACTAATGTAAAAAAATTGAGATTTTTTTTTGTCCTCAAGGATATTGTTTTATTCAGTTTTATAGGCAGTGATACTTTGTCAATCCTTCCTTATAGCCACTGCTGAGCCATCTGATTATTAATACTATGTACAATAATTTCAAACAAAAGCCTTCTAGTAGTGACTCAGTTACATCAGCAGCAGGCAGAAGTATGTGTTGCGTGACACAGAGGTCATTATAAGTGGGACAGCTGCTGCTGGCTGAATTTCTTCATTTCACAGGAGAAATTTATCCAGCCGGCACTATTTTCCTGGAGTGGACGGGCAGAAGCACGGAGCTAATGAGGACAAGCTCTCGACTCTGCTAATCTGACCAGCCCCTGTTAGCTTCACAGGTCTGCAGTCACAGAAGGCTCCATTAGCCTTAGCAGTCATCTCAAAGCAGATGACACTTTTTCATTGTGAAGTCAAGACATGCAAAAAGAGATGATAATTCCTAATGGGCAGCACCAGTGCAAGAGGGAAGTACGCTCCCTACAGAGGGTTTGTTCTGTTGCATGTGCTAACAGGGGACAGAAAGTACATTTAGAATGTCTGCGTGTCATGAGAAGAAACAAAAGTGCAGGGTTTAGCCTGTGGTGGCAGTTTGCTGACACCTCTCCTAGGATAAGACTATATAAAGACAAATGATATTAGGAAGCAGAGAGCCCTGGTACAAAGTGGGTGCTTTGGGGAAGGGGACTGAAAAAAATAACACAGACTCCAAACATTTTAGCAACTACATTTCTCACTGTCTATGTCTAAATTTTGTACTGAAGAGACTATAGCATATAAAGGTGTTTGTAGGCATTGTCTCTTTTGTAACCAAAGAGTGGCATAGCCCTGCTTTTGGTGTAGAGGACATGCATTTTGACTAGACTACTGGTAGATACGTCAAACTACAGATAGTATCAAGTGGTATAGAGAAACATTTTTTTCTATTTGAACAACTCTATCATAAAACTTAATTTCTTCATTGGATATGATAGATATCAATGACAAAAGTAACCAAGTAGAACGAATATAACAAAATGCAGTGATCAAAATTATTTAAAACGTATACACACTTATTTCTGTAATTTGTATTTAATATTTCAGACCAGTTGGCTCTGGTAATTGAAACTTAGAGAAGCCAAACTTTGGATCAGATGGAGTTGTTCAGTTCGTCAGTCTAGGCTCAGGATCCGAAGCTTTATATCATCAGAACTTGCTGTTACTGGACTTCATGGCAGTTTATTATTTGTGACTGAGATGCCTGGCCTACAAAGCTGGGGACAGGTACTATCAGGCCCTTCACAGGGAACATTTTCTGACTCCTGGCCTAGGACATAAAATAGCACCAGAACAGAGGGTACAGAGCTGGTTTTCAGCTCATGCCACAATAGTAATTGCAATACCAGAAAAGACCATCGGCTTCCACTTCCTCAAATGTTGGGTCTAAGAAGAAACTGGGTAATCGTGAAATAACTCCAATGATACTAAAATCACACCTTATATTTTACATGCTACAGATTGTCAAGTCAACGTTGCTTGCGTTCACTAACCAGGTCATGACTAGAACGTTGGTGCACCAATGGAAAGCCGGTAGAAATTTGATGAAGGGTTGAAATAGCTGTGAGCTGATAAATCTCCAACTCGGAGAGCTTTCAGAAAAGACATAAAAGGAGACAAAATTCCTAAAGAAATAAAATTAAAAACATAGTCCCAGCAATAAGATTAATTTCTAAATGCAGTTTTATAGAAGCTACCTGAATGTTTAATGAAATTATACCACAAGAAAAGAAACTAGCTTCCCTACTAAGAATTGCATGAATGTATGCATCTATGTATACATGCATCGACCCTTTTCCTTTTTCTTTGCCTTCTTTTTGATCAGGAACCTATACTTTTCCCTAAACATGGCTTTAAGTAACTCTATTTTATTCTATTCAGAAGCGAGCAATGAAAAATAATCATGGTGTTAGCCTTCAGAGTAGAATAATAATGAGTGTGAGGAAAGGTAAGGTTTTAAGAGAGATTCAGAAGAATTCTCAGTGTGTAAATGAGATGCAGACAGGAATATCAGGGATTCCAATTACCTGCTAGGTAGGAACATGCTCTGGGAGGATGACTAACCTGAATAAAGAGTATAAGGAATCAACAATGCTGCAGACAGTTTAGCTGCCAAGAAAACATGTACCCCACAAAATGAAGAGGAGACTGAAAATAACTGAGAAGATAATTATCCTATGAAAACAAAAGCTATAATTGACATCAAGAGCCATGTGACATTCTACCAACTCCTAGTTTAGCCAAGATGACTTTTCCAACCCATGCTCAAAGTCTGGTCACAGATTAAGACCAATTTCCACTCTTGTTTGTAACAGGTTTTAGAGGATAACTTGGAAATCTTTGCAAGCTATCAATTTTCTCTCTTCCTTTTAGGCCACATAGCCACTTCTTCAAATATATTACTAGGATATAAATCTTAATTGCTTGGATTTCTTGCCCAGATCTTGATTTCAGATGAAGGACTCTCCAAGCTTCTGCATCTGATTTCGACTTTCAGGGGTTTCTTGATTGTTTCTTTGAAGCACAGAGTATCTGGAAGTGCTCTGGGATTCCAATCTTCTTCATTACTGTGTGTTCTTTGTATCACTGTGATCCATGATCTTGTACCAAGTACAAAAGCGTTATTGGCCAATAGTTAATCTCTTCTATCCTTTTTAAGGATTTAACATTTTACCTTAAATAATCTTGACTTCAGTAAGCACAAATTTCTGGTTATGGTCTGGCCCTGACATGAGGAGACAACATTGATACTTTCAGTGACTAGCTGAAAACTGCCAGTCTGTCATATGCACCATTAATACATCATAGCCATTTGATCCATACAACTTTCAACACCTCATAGCCAATATTGTTATGCTATAGTTGCTATTTTATGAGCAACAAATCAGAAGCTCCAAAATATAGCCACTTATTTTGAATAATATCACTACACTTGATCTTAACCAAAAGGCCGAGAAGCGATTTGAATAATATCACTAATAAAAGGTAGAAGGCAATAAATTTATACCAGTTTAACAATAGTACTATTCTCTATGAAAGGCTGCCATAAGACATCCTCAATAGTGACTACCTCTTGTCATTCTTACTATTCTAAAAGTAAAATATGACCTAGAGGTCACTCTAAAACCATAAGATGTGGTATAATGTGGAATAACCTCATTAAAACTTTGAAAGCTCCATTAACTTAGAAGAGTGTCTAAACATCTTAAAGATGTTCCACAATAGCATCATAACTGTCAGACTAAAATAGAAAAAAAAATCTCTATATTTTTAAATTCATTGAAAATTTCATCTATTCATATAATATTTTTTAAAAATAACCCCCACTTTTCCCCAATAAATCCTTTAAGACTCACTCCTACAACTTTCCAACTTTGTGTTATCTTTTATTATTTTTTTACAACCCACTGAGTCCAATTTCTGCTATCCAGATAGTTATTGGGCCATCTTTTGAAGCTTGGTCAATGGATCTACCATGAGCCACATCCTTAAAACAAAACAACTGATTTACCTCCCAGCAGAAGTCATTAACATTAAATAGCAACTCAGCTGGGAAAAAGGGCCTATGAGCCCCTCCCTCATCTATGCTGGAATGTTATAGGTTTGATCTTGTGCAGGTTTTGTGCAGCCAAGCACAGCTGCTGTGAGTGTGCCAGTGCAGGAGCCTTGTCATGGCCACAAAATACTGTTTCCTTCTGGTTCTTTCCCACCTCCAGCTCTTACAAGCTTTTTGCCTCCTCTTCCACTATGGCAATTGAGTCTCAGGAAAGATGACACAGATTGCCCATTTGTGGCAGAGCACATTGCATACTTCGCACTTAATTTGCTGTGCTTTGACCATTTGTGTGTGGGGGGTTCATTAATTCATATCCACAGCACAAAGAAATAAAACTTGGTAGAAATTTGACAAGGTGTAGAAATATTTGGATAATTCTGAGGATGTCTGAGAGAGGCACTAATCTATGAGTATAGAAATAGGAATTTAGAGAGCTGGTTGATATCTTGTCCATTTAGAAAAAAAAAAATAGCTCCTCCGTTGGGGGCCCTGTGATCCATCCAATAGCTGACTGTGAGCATCCACTTCTGTGTTTGCTAGGCCCTGGCATAGTCTCACAAGAGACAGCTATATCTGGGTCCTTTTAGCAAAATCTTGCTAGAGTATGCAATGGTATCAGCGTTTGGAAGCTGATTATGGGATGGATCCCCGGATATGGCAGTTTCTAGATGGTCCATCTTTTCGTCTCAGCTCCAAACTTTGTCTCTGTAACTCCTTCCATGGGTGTTTTGTTCCCAATTATAAGAAGGGGCAAAGTGTCCACACTTTGGTCTTCATTCTTCATTCTTTTTGAGTTTCATGCGTTTAGCAAATTGTATCTTATATCTTGGGTATTGTAAATTTCTGGGCTAATGCTAGGGAAAGTACTCAAGGAGCTGAAGGGATCTGCAATCCTATAGGTGAAACAACAATACGAACTAACCAATACCCCCCTGGAGCTCGTGTCTCTAGCTGCATATGAATCAGAAGATGGCCTAGTCAGCCATCAGTGGAAAGAGAGGTCCATTGGTCGTGCAAACTTTATATGCCTCAGTACAGGGGAACACCAGGGCCAAGAAGTGGGAGTGGGTGGGGGAGCGTGTGGGGGACTTTTGGGATAGCATTGGAAATGTAATTGAAATAAATACCCAATAAAAAAATATGGAAAAAAAAGAAAAAAAAGTAGTAGGAATCTCTGAGATCCCTGCTCACAGATTCTAAGACAGATTTACTGAACTAGGCATGCTTTATCTCCTATGGAGTGGGTCTTGAATCCAACCAGAAAGCTCTTTCTTGCCATTATAAAGTTGATGTCACTATTGCACACATGGACATATTTTTCCAGATGGATGTGTGGAAGATGAGGTGGGAAGAGGGAAATCTCATTGAAGACTTTTGGAAAAACCATAGCAAATTCTACTGTTTTATAAATGTTGAACATGAGTTTATAGCTACAACCTGATAGCACGCTAGGGAGAGGAACACTGTGACCAGAGGGAGGAGTGTGATGGTTTCTGGTCTACAACTGTCAACAGTCAAGCATGACTTCTTCTGACCTGTAGACATTGCAATAATGGCATCCTGAAACCTCGGGCACAACCTTGCCAGGTATTTCTTCTCCCTAGTAAACCAGTGGTTGCCCTGTACAGAAGCTTTGACTGAACAGCTAGATAAGAGAACCCACATGAGCATGTCATAGTTAATTATGTATGTCAATCTGTGTATGACAAAGCATACATACATTTGGTTAAATAAATCTGGATGTTGCAGTGATCATATCCTTTAGATAGAATTAAGATTACATGAGTAGGCTTAAGTAACCACAGACTAAATTCCATCATGTGACTGTTCTACACTAAATAATTGAGGCCTTATTAAAAAAAAATAACCTGAAGTCTCAGAGGAACACTGAATTCTGTCTGCACATAGTCATGTGACTTAAACTGTCATATCCACTTCATGATGAAGACTTTGGACTTGCCACTATACACACCAACACATATACCCATATACCTCACCTTAATAGATGTATTCTTCTAGAGAACAGTGACTGTTACAGAAAAAAAAAATACAGTGATCATAGAGAGGTACACTGAGGTACATGTAAATAAATGTAAGTATAGCATACTTGAATACTTCAGTTCAAGTCAACAGCCAGCTGGATGCAGTTAAACTGATGTTGCATGATGCCAATGATCCAAAGGGACCGACCTGATCTGATGCAATGAATTGTAAAAATGGGATATAAATCGTTGCCCTTTAAAAGCCACTAGGTTTGAGAATTATGGTAGAGCACTGATCTGTGAAACTTAATTCTTATGTCTGCTCTTTCACACTCCAGTCATGAACGTAGAGTTCTTTTCAGTGGTTTAGTTCAGAAGAGGCTAAGGTGAGCCTACAACTGTGAATTTTCTGCACTTCGATTGATGAAGTGCTAATTTCCTTAAAATCAATTATTTGCACTCATTTTGATCATCTGTGGATTTTTAATATATATTATATGTGTGTATGTGTGTGGTTGTCTTATAGCATTAGTGTACTTTTAGAACTTTGTTTTAAGAGAGAGAGAGAGCAAGTCACCCACACCAAAATCAAAATCCCAACCAAAAACATGAAAAAAAGCAAAAACAAAATTTAAGCAAATGTATTCTATAAGTGAAACAAAGTTTAGTCTCTTCTACCCAAAACCCTATGGACCTCTAGAAGCTCTGAGTCACAATAGATTCAGAAATGCAGTCATTGGAATGCACAGAGGTTGCTGTAGGTGTTGCTAAGTCACCTGATGCTATGCAAGAGCATAATTGGACTTAGCCTTGCACAAGAGAGCATTCACTGTTTGTGAATGGGCATCACTGTGGAAGCCTTTAAGAATCCCAGAATAATGAGGTCAATTAAACATTCCCAGCACTGTGTCTGGAAAATGTCATGCTGCAGCTACCTAGAGACTCGGGCTTTGGGCACAGGCAGCATTATAATATTCGTCAGACCATAAGATTAGGGCGGGAGCCCTGTGCAGTACTGCTCAGAATAAGAATTTGCCGTATTTGGGAGCATGTGATTCACCTGTCTATAAAAAACAAGATGCAACTGAGGAGGTGTGTTTACTTGTTTATATAATGACTACTAACATATTGATCTCACTAGCAGACTGAATGAAAAGCTGAGGTGACCTTTTCACTCCATTTTATGGATCTCCTATTATGGAGGATCACGAATACTAAATAGACTGGGCATCTGTGCTCTTATCTCATAGTCTAACCATAGTTCTTCCTCTCCTAAGGGGAAGAGGCAATGGGGGCATCCTCCTTAAATGTATGGTGCTCATGGAGATTTATATGTTGTATCATCAGGACCCATTGTTGTATTTGTATTTGGCAAGAATTCACACTGAAATACATGCCTACAATCAGTAAAGTCCCAGCTGCATTTCTGCCAAAATGTCTACCTTGACTGTGTAGAATGATGACTGAAAAGCTTGGAAGATATTTCAGCAGCTTCATTCTCCCTGGAAAGAGTTAACTTTAAAAACAGCATGAAAAGTTTCTTCTGATAGATACCTCTGCCATCTCTACCAACTTCCGAAGTCCCTTTTAATCCCTTTGATAACAATAAAGTCACAGGGATTATTGAATTCCTATAAAATGAAATATATTTCAGTGGAAGGAATGGGGGAAAATTGAAGATATGGAGTGTGCTTAAACTCGAAAATTTTATAATCTTTCAGATAAGATCTTAAAATGCTTCTCTTTAATCATAAGCTAATAAAAATTACACGGACCAATTTTACTGCAACTTTCTGCCAGTCTTACCTTTTTCGATTACAGAGATAGAGGACAAGCCCCTGAGAGCATCCAGTTGCCTTGGCTAAGCAATCAACAGCCCCGCTTCTATCTCAGCATTGTCTGCTCAGCCTGTGCTCCCAGACTCCAAGCTGAGCTGAGAAGCTGGCAGCCCCTACTCTAAGTGTCATCCTGTGTCAGCCACCAACTGCTGTTTGGTAATTACTTATTTCCGCCTTAGCAGACTCCCAGCATATACTCTGGTGATTACTCTGAGTCACACCATTCTCTGGAAGCTCCTCTTCTGTTTCTCTAGGTGTCTAAATAGGAAGGCATTTCTTCCCAGACCAAGGGGGAACCTGTCTACTTAAACCCTTCTAAGTCACACAATGAGTTGTCCCTAGCCCTTTGCTCCTGTACTCCTTCTGATGCTGATTCTTCAACATCTGTATAATCCCATTCCTGCCTATAAGTAGATCTGTCATAGTCATGCTCTACTGAATATCCCTCTCTCTATAGCCTGGGCAGGTAGCATAACAGAATGGTGAAATGGGTACCTCTTTAAGGCATGTGCTTTAAATCCTGATACCATATGTGTCTATAGGAACTCTCTATGACTTGATTTGCTTATCCAAATACAGATGATAATTGTCAGGCATTCTATGGGCATTTTATGGAGATTAAATCACCTAAATTTTATGGATACTATACATAGAGTAGTGGCACTAAAATATTTATGACTACTGTGATCTGCTCTCCTTACACTCTTTTTATATTTTAACCATTTTCTTAATTTCTTCATATTGGTTTTTTTCTGGTTTAGAATGTTTTTATTGTTATTGTCCACCCTTCTTGGTCCTCCCTCCCAAAGTTTCTCATCCCATTTCTCTTCCCCCTTCATATTCTTTAGCATCTGTATTATGAGCCTTACTTACTGCAATGCCAATCTTCTTTTAAAAGACTTGTTTTATATTTTCTGTGGTACCTGATCATATATTCCTGATACAACTCCTGGTAATTTGGGCAGAAGTCTCCATGCCCATACCTTCCAAAAATATCAGCTTCAAAGGGCTAGTTCTCTTTTTGTCACAAAAATATCTGCATATTATTTAATCAAAATTTTATACGCTCCAGAAGAATATTTACCTCTACTTGTACTCTCTTCCCCCCATAGGCCATTTACTCTGAGTATTTGCTGTTTCTCTTCCTATACAAGTGCTTATATTAATTTGCCTGCCTCCTGATTTGAACACCTTTCTGTGCTCTCCTGGATATTGAGAACTACCCAGCGCTCTTTTACATTAAAAGATGAACAGCCTGCATTCATGGATTTCCTTGAAATTTCTTATGTACTTGATCAGCCCTCTCAGTCCAAGTAAATCTGACTCTATACAGAAATAGTTAGCAATGGCAGTTCTGTGCACAGTATGCTTGCTAACTTCAATAACGATAAGGTCTCTTGAAATGGAAGCACCATTTGTCTTCTTCTTTTCCCCCCTCAATTATTCTTAAAAATATCCACCTATGCTAAGAAATGGAGACATATGGTAATCTACAGCTGGGGGAGAACCAAGTGTTACTGTGCTTCTTATCAAAGGAAAGCTCACTTATACACCACCTGAATCACAAACACCACCAACAGCAATTCCGGACTTAGGGTGGGGCCTTCACTCAGTGATGGCTCACCAGTCTATTTCCCCACAAACTAGCTGGTTTTCTTAAACATTGGAATTTCTATTTCACTAGTTACTAAATACACTCCAAACCTCTAATGATTGTCTCCCACAAATGTGTTCCATTTCCTATCACACATGTGCAGAGCCTGTGTGACCATGAAAGCATGCT
The DNA here is from genome assembly GCF_978045245.1 of Mus caroli. Classification (NCBI taxonomy): domain Eukaryota; kingdom Metazoa; phylum Chordata; class Mammalia; order Rodentia; family Muridae; genus Mus; species Mus caroli. The sequence continues at coordinate 12,391,259 of NW_028227270.1, forward strand.
TACCTATATTAACTGAAGCCCATCTGAAGATAGAAGTCTAGAGACTCTGACATCAGAGAGAAAGGTATCCCCCACTGTTTAATGTTTGTAAGTATGTATACTTAAAATTATAGCTTCAGTTAGAAGTACTGATATGAGGATACAAGCTTGGAGCAAAAGCTCACGAGTAGGAGGAATTTAAAATGAAAATTCCCAACAACCTTGAACCATGAAATGGATCAGAGGGATTCAATCCATGATAGCTCAGTCCCCCAATGAAATGAACAGTGACATTCGGTAACACATGTGCAAAGTGCACTTTGATGCTCACGTAAAATATGTTTTTAATCTCTGTGAAGGAAAATGAGCTTGATTTGACATCTGCTGGAAGAAAAAAAATTGTCAAATAGTTCCATATCATCATTGATATGCCATTTAAAAACTTCAAAAAACATTTTAAAGTAAAAGGTGAGAGTGAAATTTTCCTATAATCAACGTTTCAAAAGTATAATCAAAATGACTTTAAAACATGTTCCTGAAGTACCACCAAGGTTAGCTCAGAAGTTCCATGGGAAGATGAATGGACTCCTGAGAGGGAGGGAGAGAGAGAGGGAGGGGGAGAGAGAGAGAGAGAGAGAGAGAGAGAGAGAGAGAGAGAGAGAGAGAGAGAGAGAGAGAGAGAGACTGCTGTCCTGAGCAGTGCAGGCTTAGACACATGGATTCTGATTCAGGAAGAGGCAGAGTGATAGAAATAAGATAATCTTGATTTTACATGATATTACGATAAAAAGATGCACTTTAAAAAATAAGTTAGCTGCATTCATAAAATCACCTAGCTCGATGGTTTTGGTTGTTGTTGTTTTCAGATATACACAGTTGGCAAAAATGACAATTATTAACATTTTGGATATCATAATATGAATGAGAAAACAAGTTGAATTCCAATCTATGCTAAGCAAACCCTGAGGTGCCTCAGTATGCATCGAAGACAATGTCCTCCCTACAAGAACAAAGAGTGATTTTGTCCATTCATCCAAACAGCTGTATAAGCTTCCACTGAAATCAAATACTACATCACATCCTAAGAATCCTGGTTAAAGCAGACATAGACTTATTCTGAAAGTGTTTGCATTTCCTAAGAGTCTTCCCCAAAGAAATTTTGTTTTTAATTTGTTTTTTTTTTCTCAGCATGTACAGTGAAATGGGAAATATTGAGCATGCCATTCAATTGGTTATTACATGCCAAGTGGTAAGGCCCCAAAATACATATAAGTAACATTATGTGGACTGAACAATTTGTATTTAGGAATGTATATGCTTATGCATATATCCATGCCATGACTGTTAATATAAAAAGATGCTGTGAATTTAAAGATAAATGGGGAGGAGTATATTGATTATAAACAAATTTTAAGCAATATTAGATTATATGTAGATTCTTAGTTTTTAAATGAACTTATAGTTGGAGGGTTTTGTTTTTTCAGTCACATAAGAGATTATTCTCATGTCAGTTACAGACATTATTATAAAGTGAGAGAAAAATCCTAGGTATGATGAGTTAGTTTATTTGTCTATAGGTGTAACAGATTGGAGTTGTTTAGTTATGAGATTTCCCTCCAAAGTCTGGACATTCTCAATCTACTACTGAAAGGAAATCGTCTGATAGTTTTGATACAGGATGTTGAAAATCATAATAGGAAATGGAAATTCGAGGGTCAGGTTGAGCTATCAAATGTAACTATGGGATGTAGTCACAGGTGACAAAAGCTATAATGCTATGCATGGAACAAAAATGTGCATTTCACAAAATGGAGAAGATACATAAAGGAAGGCGGGGCATGAGACTTAAATGGGCAGTTCCAGGGATACAGCAGGAAGTAGAAAAAGGGGGAGAGGAATAGAGCGAGCGAGTAAACAATTCGGTGCACCATATGCAAGTATGAAAACCTCATCATGACACCCCTATTGGTATATTACTTATATACAATTACCAGGTCTGAAAGAAAAGAATAGAAAATACCCTTTCTGAATATTTTTATGTGACTGGTTAAGTAACAGCAGCCAGCAGCAGGGACAAAACACTAACCAGTGTGAGAGAGACCCATCTGATTCAGTACTGAACAAGTAGATAAGTATACTGGTGAGTTAGCAGGAAGGAGACACCTGACAACATGGTGATATGCGAACACTTGTGACACCAGCCTTCTCTCTGAATGCTATTCACTATATACATCATCTTTTAAAATATTTTAGTTTTTGAGACAAGGTATTATGTAGACCAGGCTAGCCTAAAACTTACTATGTTACCAATCATGGCTGTAAACTTCCAATTTTCTGCTTCTCGAGTACCGAGGTGTCACGTATATACTTCCTTTTGACAAGTTCATTAATTTGACCTTTAAGAATAAAATCTATCCAAGACACAGAAGTCCATGGTCAGTGGTGCCGACTAAAACGTATTGTTTTTTAGTTTTACTGAAATCATATGACACAGAAGAGTGAACATCTCAACGAACAAGGTCACAGGACCTTCTTTGGTCAACTTCTCAACAGCTACAAGACTCCTGCTATTTTTTCAAGTTTTATTCTGGTCTCCATGGAACCCTCTTTCTATACAACAGGAAGAGAAAAACCACTTAAAACCATATCTCAGATCACTTGATCCTCTTGCTTAAAACCCTTAATGATTTGCTGTAGAATGTAATGTAAAACCCACTTTTTATACTGTCTGCCTGGGCCCTACCCACTGTTTTAATTTTACTCTGTATTATGTTTTCTTGGTCTTCTTTTGTACCCCATATCTCTTTCCTCAATCCTACATGCTTTTATGCATGTAATGTTTTTCTGCTCAACTAAGTTGTTGCTCAGCTCTATACGACTATATCCTCCTTATCAAGGGCTCATTTCAACATGTTGCTCTATAAGGAGGTTTCTCTGCTCTCCCACTTCATATCCCCAGTCCTCCGTAAACAGTACTGTTTTTCTTCCCTTGTACTTATTTTATGAGATATCACCCACTTATTACTAGTCTACTATCTTCTTCTCACTCAACTGTTGGCTTCATGATGGCTCCAGTCACAGGCCTGGCCTTAGTACCAGGAATAGTTTCTAGCCTTTAATTCTCTGAACCCATAATCCCCAAGTAAATTCTTCTAAGAGTTGCTTTTGTCAAGAGCATCTTATCATAGCTACAGCAAAATAACAATGATGCAGATTACTGCCAACACTATCAGTTGCCCTCTAGAATTTGACAGTAAGACCTTGTTGCTGAAGCTACCACATCGCTGAGTCATAAAAATCAAGCTGGTGTTCACCTGGAAGCTTCATCCTCAACAACTTGCTTTTATAATGCTAGAAAGTACAGAGGATAAAATGAACGACACGCCTTAGTCATCTGTGAACTCTTCGAGCCACACTAAAGGCTGGCCCTGCAAAGACATAGCCATTGGCACAATAGGGGCACAAAGATCATGTCAGTAACCAACCATTTCCTCACTGGTTTTAAGGACTTCCTGTTCAACTGAAAATTTCTTTATTCTTTATTAACTGCTCAATAATTCATACAGAGGTTGGCATGGTGAGGCACACATGCAGTAACAGCCAAGGCATGGGCAGAAGGATCAAACGTCAGAGAACAACCTAGGATATATGGCAAGACCATGTATCTAGACATCAGAACAGACAGACAGACAGACAGACAGACTTGCATCACAGTAGCTTGATGTAATGATGAAGGAGCTGTGTGGGTTTTTCTTGGAGTGGAACAAAGTTGTAGAGAGATAAGTTATGTATGTGATTATTTTGACATATAAGTCTCAACATTGCCTTCAGTGACACAGTTGTTTCTTTTATTTTCATTACTATTTCCAATTTAGAAAGCCCCCAAATCCCAAATCTATCTTGATATATCACCAATAATCTCTTAGACCTTACATATCAGCCACCATAATCCCTCTGATTATCGTTCACAAGTGCCAGGAGCCTTTGGAATAGTTGAGAGCAATTGATTTAATCAATTTCTATGTACAAAGACATAAACAAAAATATCTCCAATAACCATGATCCACACACTGTTGAAAGTGTAGGTTAATGTTTAAGACTGATAGACTGAAAACCGTAAATTAGTATTTTATTCTTATGCTGAGATTAAAACTATACATTTGTCTTAGTAAGTAATTATAAATCAAACTTTAAACAGCTGCATGATTTTAAAATCAATATGTTCCATATGGTATTCATCGTTCTTGCCTCCCAAGACTCAATACTTTTGGGGAAAATGGCTATAAGACTCTGAAGAACATGTAGCAAACAGTTCAGACTCCTTGTCTCACTTCTGAAGAGGACATTTCCTTCCATTCTGTGGCAGACATCCTCTTTGGCAGTTCCAGTATCTATGAAATATATCCTGGTGAAGGGTTAAAGAGCATTACCCAGCCATTTTTGAAAGAGTTCTGCTTTATCTTATAGATACCAGAAGGAGCCTCTTGATTTACAAGCATTAATTATTAGTAAAAATATTTAAGGTCTTTCACAGGCAAGTAGATTTTAAAGGAAATCAAATACAACAGAGGCTATTTGCCTCCCTTTCCCTTCTAATCATGGCAATTCCCAGCATATCCTGCTATTGTAAAATAAATCAAAACAAGAGCCTGGAAAACACAGGGCCAAAAAAGGTACAAAAGAGTCTGGATCCTCACTGCAAGCCTGCATGCAACTGCAGAATTCAGATTAACAGCATGCAATGCTCAGCGATAATTCATATATATATCCTCCTTGAGACCTGAGTCTGAATGAAAACCAAAGTGGATTCCAGTAAACTAACCCTTCTTCTTGAAAATAATGCATTTACACACAGCAATTAAATCAATCATTTCCTTAAGCAACTGCTAAACCAGTGAGCTTTTTACTGACATCACATATTTTTTAAATTTTTCATTTTTTTTAATATTTTACTAATTCACTTTACATCCCATTCACTTTCCTGCCCCCCCATCACCCTTTCTTCAAATACTTTCCCACATCTCCAATCCCCTTCTCTTCTGAGTGGGTGAGAGCCCCTTTGGGCATCCCCCATCCTGGTACATCAAGTCTCTGCAAGGCTAGGCACATCCTCTCCCATTAAGGGTAGACAAGGCAGCCCAGCTAGAAGACCATATCCCACAGAGAGGTGACATATTCAGCCCCAGTTGTTCAGGACCCACATGAAGACTGAGCTGCACATCTGCTACATATGTGCAGGGAGGTCTAGGTCTAAGTCAGACAGAAGCAGACACCCATAGCCAACGGTGGATAGAGCTTGGGGGCTCTTATGGAAAAACAGAAGGAAGGATTACAATCATAAATTTTAAAAAAATATGAGATATTTCTGAGTAGTCAACTATTGAAATACTGATTGATGTTAAGCACATAATATAAAAGAATGAAATATAACACAATATGATATCCATTATAGCTTAACATGATGAATTTTCAGTCTAGTGAGAAAATGGTCAAGGCAGATGATAAGAAATATTATAAAATATACTATTAGTGAGCTTGATGAAAATTATAGGACTATCAAGAACTTAGTTTTACTCTTTAGCTATTATCCTGAAGGGCTTTATGGAATCACTTCACCATTGAACAGTTATTGCAATGTTATAAATGATAATTTTAATAGAGTTTTAAAATAAAGGAATTCCATTACTCATGAAAGGGCAACAAAACCTTATAGACTAGGCTAAGCCTAAGAAAAATGAAGATTGTAAGAAGTATAATTAATGACTTATTGAAGAAATTATGAATCTCATCATCTTTACAGTGTGGCAAGTTAGCATTTATTCATTTAACTTGATCAGTATCTAGAGCCATACTGAATAATTCATGTTTTTTACTTTGATGAAATTGGCAACATAATATCTCTTCCACTGTGCTCTCCTCTCGAGATTTAAACCGCTATGTGCTTAACTTCTCTGCTGATCTCAATATACTGTTTTCTGAGCTACTTTAAAGCTAATAAAGGTAAGAGATTTGTATTAATTCCACTTATTGCAGAGACACATTGCTTGTGTTTAAAGCACATTGGGAGCTTTGAGATTGCATAGACCATGTGTTCAAATTCTATTTCTTCTGGAAATATTAATAAATCTGTGTTGGAGTGTTGTAAGAATTTCAATAAGATAATATATGTAAAACAATTGTGATTTTTTTTGCAGAGTAGTTGTTAAAAACCCATGCTTTCTTTCCCTCTGTCACATGTCCAGCATTCATTTATAAAAAGGAGATAATGTAAAACAGAGATATTAAATGTACATGAGAAACTTTGTTTTAATACAGAACTCCTAAGAAAGAGGAAATATAGTCAGTGCAATACAACATATCACAAAAGGTGAAGAACTAAAGTCCTTTAAAAAATCTTTTTTATAGTATATAAATTTCTTTATATATAGGGACATATGTAACATACATATGTTGTATGTGTGTCTGAAGCAGCCTTGATATAAAGAATATATGAGAAATTCCCCAGACTTAGTATCAAAACAAAAATGGTCCAATTAAAAACTGGGCAATAGATCTTAATAAACAATTGTCAAAAGAAGGCATGCAAATGTCTAGTAACAAACAAAACTCGATAACACTAACCATCTAGGAATAGAATTAAGACCACAATGACTCAGTCAAGTAGGAGTGACTGGCATCAAGAAGACTCATGCTATGAAGGTCTTTGGGGATGTGGAGAAAATGGAAATGTTGTATGCTGTTGGTAATACAAATAAGTGTTGCCATGGAAGCTAACATAACAGTTTGCTAAAAACATTAAAAACAGAAAGAGACCAATAGACCAAAAAGAGGCTAATAGGAGTGAATATGATCAATGTACACTTGTGTATTAAGATATCATGAGGAAATCCATGATTTTATCTAATTAACATGGTAAATTTTACTGTGTATGTGTATGGTGGGATGCATATATTTGTAAGTGTAGTTCTGTGCATGTGCACATGTCTGCGGAGGGAAGAGTTTGGTATAAGGTACCCTTCCATAGGGACTCTCCACCTTTATTTATTCATGTGTTTGAGATGGAGTTTCTCAGTGAACCTGAAACCCATTGGTTTAGCAGATGTGCTGCACAATGTAGCCAGGGATCTACTGGCCACTGTCACCCCTCACCACAGCTAGGGTTACATGGATTGATCACTGTGTCCAGCCTTTGACATGGCTTCTGTGCATTCAGACTCAGGTTCTTTTGCTTTGTCCCAGGCATCTTTACCAAATGAGGCATGGTCTCAACCCAGACAGGAGTGAATTTTTAATGTAAAATGATCTCACAAGTTTCCTATTATGTGAATTACTAGAAAAAAATGGAACCAGGGTGTAAAAGCAACATGAGCTTTGCTCATCTCAGCAATTTTTGTAGTAGCCAAAAAGGAAAACAATTTAATTGTTTATTAACTGATGAGTCTGTTAAAAATTTTGGTGTATGTACAACACAGGATACTCTTCAATCATTATTTTAAAAAGCCAAAATCCTGTTATTTGTGACAACTTGAGTATAAGTATTAATTAATTAATTAATATTTGAAATAAATGAGCTCAACTCAATTTAACCCTACATAATTATTTATGTTTTAAACATTATTGGGTGTCCGGTTATCAGTCTAAGCTATAGATGAACACAGGTTAGAAGCTTCACTGAAGCACTTGTATAAACAGAGGACAGTAACATGGATGCACATATACAAATCTATGAACCCAAAACATGTAGTTTAACTTAAAACTAAAGTAGGGAATCTATCAAAAGAAAAAAAAGTAGTCTTTTTGTGTGGCCAAGTTATGGCTGTCAGCATCATCAAATAAGCTATCTTTCCATTAGCAACTGGCTCTTCTTCTGAGAAACCACTCAGGACAAACAACCACTTCGAGATAGTGATGGCTAAACTTGATGGCCAAGAAAATGGGATCTAGAATCAACTAAGAGGCATGCCTCTGGGTTGGTCTGTAAGGACATTTCTAGGAAGGACTAATACTGGGAGAAGCCCTTCTCTGAAAATGAGAGGACCACTCATCAGGTAGTCTAATGATGCAGGAGTATTAGGCAAAAGCAGCCTCCATTTTCTGTATCACGTCTGCAAACCTTTCAAGTAAATCTCTATCTCTACTGTATAGTCTATTATTTCTGTTCTTCTAATAATTAAAGCTGTTATTCAATAGCCAGGTCTGGTCAACATTTACTTGTATGATGAAATGGTATCTCTTCAGCACTTCATTTCTTATAATTACCTCATAGACGATCTTTCTTAGTTTGGGGAGCATTGAAATTGGGAATTTCAAGGCAAAAAATCTTCAGCATTCTCACCAAAAGCCACTGTTGATAGTTCCCCAAGAAGGAAGATGTGTGTTTATCCTATCACCTTCATAATTGAGGGATTCGAAGGAGACATTCTGCCGAAGTGATTTTTAAAGTGTGCATCTTTATCATATCAGAAAAACCTGCCTGAATGACGCTAGCTACCTCTATAGTCTTAGTGCTAAATGCCAAATGTTGCCGTTAATCTTTGCTGTTAACCTCCATCTTATTTTTATATACCCCTCCCTTCTGATGACACTGTGATAAAAGAGCTATTCTGCCTACTTAGCATATTAAAAATGGATGGGAACATTTTAGAGAGAAGAATTGTAACATCACATGGACAAGTGCAAGAATTAACACAGCTTTCATCAAGATTTCTTTTGTTTTATTTTTCCTTTTTTTTTTTTTTTTTTTTTGGTTTTTCGAGACAGGGTTTCTCTGTATAGCCCTGGCTGTCCTGGAACTCACTTTGTAGACCAGGCTGACCTTGAACTCAGAAATCCACATGCCTCTGCCTCCCAAGTGCTGGGATTAAAGGCTTGCGCCACCACTGCCTGGCTGTTTTATTTTTCTTTTATTCTCTCATACAATGCAACCTGACTGCAGCCCCCCCACCCCCCACTCCACTCCTCCCAGTCCCTCCCCTTCCCTCTCCTCCAGATCCACTGCTACTCTTGTTTTCCTTAGAAGAGCAGGTCTTCCAGGGATATCAGCCTAACCCAGAATAACAAATGAAATAGGACCAGACACAAACCCCCATATCAAGGCTAGATGAGGAACCCAGTAGGAGGAAAAGGGTACCAAGACCAAACAAAAGAGTCAGATATATCCTTACTCCTACTCTTAGGAGTTTCAAAAAAGCTCCAGGTTAAACCATCACAGCATACATGTGCAGAAGATCTACTGCAGTCCCATGCCAGCTCTGTGATTGCCTCTTGGGTCTCTGTGAGCCCCTACGAGCCCTGCCTTGTTAATTTTGTGGATCTTGCTCTGCTTGTGTCCTTGGCCCCTCTGGCTCATACAATTCTCCCTCCCTCTCTTCCAAGGATTCCATAAGCTCCACCTACTAAACAGTAGGGACCCATCGAGACTTCTAGCTCATCTATGGGGCTTATCAGCTTATCATGACTTCTAGCTCGGTTTGGTGAAAGCAAAGCACAGAGAGGAACCTGGCAACAGACATGAGGGAAGCAGAAGCTGAATTTTTAGTTGTGCTTTTTTTTCCCAATAAAATCATTTCTAAGGTATGATTCTAGGATGAGCTATGAGGAAATCATGCTGTGAGCAGGGCCCTTCTCATGTGTTATAGAAGAGAAGGACCACAAGGTTTTTAAGGAATCTCAGAACCCTTTCTTCTTCTTTTTTTAAAAAGATGATTTATTGTTATTATTTTTAAGGTGTATGTTTCTGTACATGAGTGTAGGCACACAGAGAATCCAAAAAGAGTCGAGACCTCTAGAACTGAAGTTACAGGTGGTTATTAGCTTCTTGACATGGGTGGTGGGAACTGAACACGTGTTCTAGAAGCGTAGTATGTGCTCTTGACTCTTCTACCATCTCACCAGATTCCTTCTTCCTTCCTTCCATCCTTTCCTTCCTTTCTTCTTTCTTTTTCTTTCTTCTTTCCTTTCCTTCCTCTCTTTCTCTCTTCCTTCCTTTCCTTTCTTCTTTCTTCTTTCTTTCTTTCTTTCTTTCTTTCTTTCTTTCTTTCTTTCTTTCTTTCTTTCTACCTACCTTTCTTTCTTTCTTTCTTTTTTCTTTCTTCTTTTCTTTCTTTCATTCTTTCTCCTTCCTTCCTTTCTTTCTTTCTTTCTTTCTTTCTTCCTTCCTTCCTTTCTTTCCTCTCTCTCTCTCTCTCTCTCCCTTCCTTTTTTTCTCTCTCTTCACCTCCCTGTCTCTGTCTCTGACTCCCTCTCTTCCTTCCTTCCTTCCTTCCTTCCTTCCTTCCTTCCTTCCTTCATTCCTTCCCTTCCCCCCCCTTCTTCTTCTTCTTCTTCTTCTTCTTCTTCTTCTTCTTCTTCTTCTTCTTCTTCTTCTTCTTCTTCTTCTTCTCTAAAGAGATCTCTTTCTTAGATGGCCTTGTCCCTCAACCTCCACCCATGGGATATGAAGGAATTTTGAGGGTGGAGAAGAGGTGAGAAAAGTAATAATATCAGAATTCAGAAGGAGGTAGGGGAACACGCATGCAAAGTCAAGAAGCCATCAATGGATGCAACTTCTGCAGCTGGTAAAGAGCGTATCATGGCATTGTGGGCTGGGCATGTACGGTCTCCTGTTGCTCCTATAACCAATTGCCACAAACAAATTCAGTGGCTTGAAACGCCACAAACTTATTACCTTAGTGTTCAGGTGTCAGTTGCCTAAATTAATCTTGTGGGCTAAAATCCAGATGCCACAGAATTGATTCTTTGTAGAGACTCTAATGAGGAGGCTTCATCCCTATTGTCCTACAGGTTCTGCAGGACACCAGCAGTCAGTAGTTAAGCACATCACAATTTTGACATGTACTGTCATGTTTCCATCTTGGGCCTTATTTTCTTACCTCTTTCTCTTGCCCTTGTGATCATAAAATATCTTCTCCTCACTGGTTGTTAACATGTAGAAGAATGCGAATCGATCCATTCCTATCTCCTTGTACTAAGGTCAAGTCTAAGTGGATCAAGGAACTTCACATAAAACCAGAGACACTGAAACTTATAGAGGAGAAAGTGGGGAAAAGCCTTGAAGATATGGGCACAGGGGAAAAAATTCCTGAATAGAACAGTAATGGCTTGTGCTGTAAGATCGAGAATTGACAAGTGGGACCTCATGAAACTACAAAGCTTCTGCAAGGCTAAAGACACCATCAATAAGACAAAAAAAACACCAACAGATTGGGAAAGGATCTTCACCTATCCTAAATCAGATAAGGGACTAATATCCAATATATATAAAGAACTCAAGAAGGTGGACTCCAGAAAGTCAAATAACCCCATTAAAAAATGGGGCTCAGAACTGAACAAAGAATTCTCACCTGAGGAATACCGAATGGCAGAGAAACACCTGAAAAAATGTTCAACATCCTTAATCATCAGGGAAATGCAAATCAAAACAACCCTGAGATTCCACCTCACACCAGTCAGAATGGCTAAGATCAAAAATTCAGGTGACAGCAGATGCTGGCGAGGATGTGGAGAAAGAGGAACACTCCTCCATTGTTGGTGGGATTGCAAGCTTGTACAACCACTCTGGAAATCAGTCTGGCGGTTCCTCAGAAAATTGGACATAGTACTACCGGAGGATCCAGCAATACCTCTCCTGGGCATATATCCAGAAGATGTCCCAACCGGTAAAAAGGACACATGCTCCACTATGTTCATAGCAGCCCTATTTATAATAGCCAGAAGCTGGAAAGAACCCAGATGTCCCTCAACAGAGGAATGGATACAGAAATTATGGTACATTTACACAATGGAGTACTACTCAGCTATTAAAAAGAATGAATTTATGAAATTCCTAGCCAAATGGATGGACCTGGAGGGCATCATCTTGAGTGAAGTAACACAATCACAAAAGAACTCACACAATATGTATTCACTGATAAGTGGATATTAGCCCAAAACTTAGGATACCCAAGATGTAAGATATAATTTGATAAACGCATGAAACTCAAGAAGAATGAAGACCAAAGTGTGGACACTGTGCACCTTCTTAGAATTGGGAACAAAACACCCAGGGAAGGAGTTACAGAGACAAAGTTCGTAGCTGTGATGAAAGGATGGACCATTTAGAGACTGCCGTATCCAGGGATCCATCCCATAATCAGCTTCTAAACGCTGACACCATTGCATACACTAGCAAGATTTTGCTGAAAGGACCCAAATATAGCTGTCTCTTGTGAGACGATGCCGGGGCCTAGCAAACACAGGAGTGGATGTTCACAGTCAGCTATTGGATGTATCACAGGGCTCCCAATGGAGAAGCTAGACAAAGTACCCAAGGAGCTAAAGGGATCTGCAACCCTATTGTTGGAACAACATGATGTACTAACCAGAACCCTGGAGCTCTTGTCTCTAGCTGCATATGTATCGAAAGATGGCCTAGTCGGCCATCAATGGAAAGAGAGGCCCATTGGACTTGCAAACTTTATATGCCCCAATATAGGGGAATGCCAGGGCCAAAAGAATGGGAATGGGTGGGTAGGGAAGTGGGGGGCGCTATGGGGGACTTTTGGGATAGCATTGGAAATGTAATTGAGGAAAATATGTAATAAAAATATTAAAAATCAGAGCAATTGTGATAAAAACTGCATGGTACTGGTATAGTGACAGACAAATAGACCAATGGAATAGAATTGAAGACCCAGAAATGAACCCACACACCTACGGTCACTTGATCTTCGACAAGGGAGCTAAAAACATCCAGTGGAAGAAAGACAGCATTTTCAACAAATGGTGCTGGCACAACTGGTTGTTAACATGTAGAAGAATGCGAATCGATCCATTCACTGGACAATCAAAGCGAATCTCTCTACATAGAGATAGTTAACTTAGTTCACTTTGTAATGCTGTTAGTTAGCTTTGAACCGGAGTACAAATATATGAGATAGTCAGCTAATACAGAGTTTATGTTAGTTCATGGGTTTGGAGGTTCCTGTCAATGATCTACTGTCCTACTACATTTGGGTTTGCATCAGCTGGGGCATCACAGCAGAAGCACAAACAACTCATCCTGTGCCAAGGGAATGAGAGACAGAAAAGAAAACAGACTGGAACTCCCTGATACTGGGTCCTATCCTCCATGCCTGAAAAGTTTTTCACCAGACGTTTGTACCTTCTTCTAGTAGTACCATTTTAGGGATCAGATCTTTAGCATTCAGACAGTAGAGCATACTTATCTAAACTACAGTGTCTATAGAAGTTTTCATATTCATAGGTTCTAGGAACTAGGATATGAGCATCTTTTCAGGGATCATTATTCAGTCAACGTTGGGTAACTAAAAATAACTTATAATACTATTTATCATATTCTGTGCTATTCTACATATACTGTGTTATTCATTACACTACTCAGTTTAGCATCATTACCTAGCCAGAATAGATTGTTTCTCTTTACATAGTTTCTCTTTACAAAGATATGGGCATCTTTTCAGGGATCATTATTCAGTCAACGTTGGGTAACTAAAAATAACTTATAATACTATTTATCATATTCTGTGCTATTCTACATATACTATGTTATTCATTACACTACTAAGTTTAGCATCATTAACTAGCCAGAATAGATTGTTTCTCTTTACATAGTGTGGCAATGAAGATGAGTGATATTTATGTACAAAAAATTATATCCCCAGGAAGTAAATTACTTGACTGGACTCTGGATACATCCCTTTAGGTCTCTTAGCTAAAAACTGTCCTTCAGCTAGATCACAAGAGTTGCACACTTGAAAGTAGTTATCAAGGTAATGCTGTCCATAGTCTTGCATCCTGACCAGTCTTAGAGTTAGCTTACTGAGGCAGCCTCTCCCCGAAGCATCTCACACACATTATGGAATTTATTCCTTACTTTCATCTCCGAATGGTTGTATTATTGATCATTTTGTTTTTCTGACTTGTCAGTGTATACATCACATTGAAGGCAGAATCAAGCCCTGTGATGGTAAAATCCTTCCATCCAGTGTTAGCTCGTCTGACTTAAAATCTGAAATAATAATGAAATCGACAGACATGGAAGAAACAAAAAAACCCAATATGACTCTCAGTGCAGAAATTTTAAAATAACATTTTGAAAACATTGCTCTGGGCTTATTCTTAGTGATAAAGGTCAAAGTGAAGCCATCCTGGCTCCCAGACTGAGAGGGTTCCATTATTATGTCCAATGACCAAGTGAGCTCTTGGGAGGATGAAGGAGGCCAGGGGCTCATTCATTTGATTCAAATAAAATGATTGCCACCAGTCTCAGAGACACCATGTGGGACCCTCCTAAGAATTTGATATCAAGCTCAGGGCTTAGCACAAGAAAATCATTGACCATCTTAATATCCCTAGCCCTGGCTTTTCTACCACTGGAATGTTCCCAGAAGATTCAAACATTGAATCTACAAGTCATGCAACAAAAGAAGTTAAATGTGCTTCTCACAGTTTTTTTTAAGCATATAGAAGTTAGATACCAAATAAAAAACGACTGACTAGCTTCAAAATAACAATTTTACGTAACTATTATAGCCATAGTTCTTCATTATTATCTAAAACACCACAAATATATACATGTGACAGGATTGATTTTATACTTAAGTTTCTGAAAAAAAAATAAATGTAAGAAATCAGTTGCCAGATAATCAAATAGACATAATTCAAAATATCTAAACCAGTATGCAATGATGAGATTAAGTAGCCTAAGGCTGAAATGTGCACTCATGAACACGCCCACCACACACACCCAAGAAGGATCCTCTGACCAAGCTACACTGAGCGGCATGGTTTGTCTTCTCATTTTAGCAATGTGTGGTCCGTGACATGTGGTCGTTGTTATGTCAGAAAGGGAAAAGTATGTGAGCAATCCATTGCCAGAGTGAATCACATGAACAGAATCAGGATGGCTGTTGAGATGGTAAACTGACATTGATTATTCCTCTAATTATTCATTCACTGCTTCCTGAAACTCTCCATGTGTGTATTTAAGAGGGAGTGATAACACCTGAATTTCTTTGACAATACCCTGACAGGTAGTTTAAAATTTATATTCTTTAAAAGAAAGAAAGAAAGAAAGAAAGAAAGAAAGAAAGAAAGAAAGAAAGAAAGAAAGAAAGAAAGAGAAAAAAGAAAAGAAAAGAAAAGAAGAGAATAGGAAAGAAAAGAAAAAAGAAAAAAGTGATCACTGTTCTTCCAGAGGTTCCTTCATGTCCTCCAAGGACTGGTTCATCTATTGCTGGGAGTGAGTTCGACCCAGGACTGAAGCCTGCCTTGGCCAACACTTCAAGTTCTATAGCAGACTCAGGCTAATTCATGTTTGTTCATTCATGGCCTTAGGATCAGATTCATGTTCTCACTGGGAGCAGCAAGGACAGAAGAAAATATAAAATCTCAGTGAATACTCTTAATAGATATTTATCTTATAGTAAACAGCATCATCATATCTGATTGCAAGAATGGTCCCCAGTGTGACATGCTATCAAAAATCAGAAGAACTGCTCTTGCATCAATTAACTATTTGCTTGTTAATTCAGATAGGGTGGATGGCCATATGGCTTTCTATCACAAATGAAGTCAAAGCAAAGTGTAAATGTTTAACACTCTTTGATGGGGACAAGCAGAGAGAGATAATAAGCTACTATTTAAAATTTTTTAAAAGTTCAGGCAATCAGCAAAGATTATGTACAGGTAATGAATATGTTAAAGTGGTTAGCTCCTATACGTTCACCTTTAGTGGATACATAAAGCATAGAGCTACCAAGCCACTTGAAGGCTTTCTCCCTAAGACATTTCCACAGCATCTCAGGGAAGTAAAAGGAAGATCGCCCTTAGGGCTGGACAATCACTTTCGGGTTCATGCACGTTCTTGTTAATTTCAGCTTCAGTTATAGATGATTTCATTTGTGTACAATCAACTCTCACTGATATTTATAAATTACCCATTTTAGTTTGGAATCAAAAGCTCCACTGCTTCTCTCAGTCACTGATCCTATAAATATTTATGTGCCAATCACTGAGTCATATCAATGAAAATTCAAGGCAAGCAAAAGCGACCTGCTCTCTGCTATAATAGAGGTCTGTAAGGCCAGGAAAGACAAATTAGTCTAAAATATTTAAATAATTACGTTACAAAAGCATGAGACTCCTGATTAATTTGTATTTAGTGCTTTTCAATGAAGAAATCAAATCTTGTCTTTAAATATAGATCATAGGCAGTCAACTTTATTATGCTTTAAAAACTTTTAGTGATTTCTGAAACTACTGAAAGATATTAAGATGACTTCATTTTTATTAGTCTTCTGCATGTTTTGAGTCAATAAAATGATATTTTATGCTGTAAAAGTAATAAGAGTGGAGTTTTGAAATATATCAAAGTGATACATCAAATACGTGGAATTTTTTCTTAAAGGTCATATGTATCAAGTGTCTATCTCTTAGGATTTAGTGGTCTGTGTTTTGAGTGATAATATGTTGGGTTTGGAATAACAAAATTGAGTTTTAGGATCCAGGAAGGCATCTGTGCAGAGAATTCTGGGAAGGTTTCCCAATGGTCTGATGGGCCATGATTTTTAAGCAGCAATTCCATGCTCTATACATCCCACTTCTCCTCTTTACCCATTTAAATGCATTCCTATGCATTTCAAAGTAAAGCCTGTGGTGGATGTTTGAAGAATGCAGCATGGTGTCATAAGAAGTACTTATACATAAACACACTATATTAATGAGATCAAGACTTCAGTTGTATAACTGATAATATCCCTCATTTTACATGGTCTCCTTATGGCTAGTGAACTACCAATTACCAAACAAGGAAAATCCATGAATATAATATAGTATTGTTCAGTATAGTTTGATCCTAGGCTAGTCTATCCCATTTGCCTGCTTTATTTTATCATTTGACCTATATCTCCCCACATCTTCAGTTTTGTATTGTGTGTGTGTGTTTGATTAATATAATCTCATACTTTAATCTACACCAAAGTATCAACTTATAATTTCTTGGCTCTAAGATGGCTTTTAATTTTATCAGAAGGTAAGGCCTTACTACACACAAGGAGTGCGCAGGTTCAAGGCAGACAAAAATCCCAGTACTTTAAAAACAAACTCCCACTCCTAAGCAGTCCTGGACAGGCCCCATGCTCAGGAGTAGTTTGGCCAATACAAAACAAAAAAATGGTTCCTCTTCTCCCTCTTCCTCCTTCACTGCCCCTCTCTCCTCCTCCCCCTTCTCTGTGGCTTCAATGGTTGGTTTGTCTGTTTTTGAGTTTTCCTCTTTTCAAAAGAGTAAGGAAGAACATAAAGTTGGGTGTTTATGGATGTAGGGAGGATGTGGGAGTCACTGGGGAGGGAAAACATGATCAAAATATTTTGTTTGAAAAAAATGTTTAAAGGAAAAGAGTAAATAAGGCCTTTCCCTCAGGGGCTAGGCTGTAACAGACCATGCCAGGAACATCTGCTATTGTCCTTGGGTTCCTTGCATTTCTCCTTTGGATGGAGACAAACAAACAAGGCCTGTGACCACACAATTGACGTTGACACTTTTCCACTTAACATTCTTGAACACAGTTTGTTGTCAAAATAAAGTCTGATTATATTGTGATCTATTTTTATCATTTATTTAGAAATAGGCTTTAGAGTCCCCAATCCACTCTATTTACCAAGCCAGAGACATTGCCTTGGGAATCTTCCCAATTTTGTTTTGTGGGAAGAAATGCTTTCAATTTTATAAGCATCAGATATGTTGGATGCATTTATCTCTCTGCAGCCTCCATTGGCCACAAGCCAAGGTTTTAGTAGCATCTAAGCAAAATTCTCTTTTGATATTTTCAAAAATAATGACTTATAACTCACCTCAGCAGAAGCACTAGCTCTTTTTATGGTGTGTGTCACTGTATAGAACAGTCCAGTGGCCGTTATATTGCCAGCCATGAGTGGCAATATAGGGATGAACTGCAATAGTACAGTTTCCTGTCTTCCTTTTCTCACATTATTCTTCCTGAGTAAATCTTGGAGAGAGACATCATCTATTGGTGTATACGTGGAGAATTATATTTCTCAGGCTAAGTGACCCTACAGTCTCTGTTACACACTTCACTCCTAAGAGTTATTTTCTGCTTGTTCATGATCCACTACCAGCCAGAGCTACCATCTAGAGCTGCATAGCACATATAATGAACTTCATATCTCTAACTATATGCATTCTTGGCAGGAGGCATTTTAAAACAAAATGACCAATTATGACCTACACACATAATTGATACTAGGTGTATATGTGTACATACACATAAAACAAGTAACCAAGAAACCCTGATGTTACCATATAACGATTTTTTTCTTCACTGCCCAAAGTTCATTTAAGTATTACATTAGTCCGTTGGTAAAATAAGAACTCTTTGGTTACAGCAAATGTATACACTTGTCCTCCTTACTATAAAATATATGCAGTCAGCACTATTTCAAAGCCTGGGGGCACTGCTCTTTTAAGATTCCAATCATTCGATCAAATGGGATCCTTTTATAACTAACTCTGCTGAGAAAAAGGAAACATTCTGCTCTCTATCAGTGCAATAGTTAAATGATTTTGGCTGCCCAAGACACAAATGTACAAGAGCCTCACTGACTCCTAATTCATCTACCCTGGTGCTCGCTCTCACAGGAGTATCCACTTCTAAGGCATGAAGTACTGGAATTTCATTTGGAGAAGCAAGGACTATCAAAATCTCTGAAAATGTTTGGTCTACAAAAATGGGCTCCATCCCTCAGTGGATCATGAGTAAAACTGTGGCGTATATTCCTCTGGGTTGGTTGATTTCTGTGACTTTATAGGTATAATTAAGGTTCGGCAGCAGTTTTATTGCATTATTTTCTAGACTCCCCATCTTTTCCCCCTGGGCGAAAAAACCAAAAACAATTATTTACTCTTGTCACATCTGTCTATCACAGGTCCCATATAAAGCAAAGCAGAGATAATCCTCTCAGGCAACAAGAGACCCTTTACATTCTACTGTGAGGCATGGATCAATGGTAACTTTGCAAGGAGTTTAATTAAAAGCTAAAGGGTGCCTATATGTGTTCATTTTATTTGTTGTCTAGAAATAAGCATGTGCTCTTTTACCTAGATATTTCTGCCTACAGGAAAAACAAACTGACCCAAAAATCCAAAGCAAACAAGAACCAAAACCAAACCCAAACAATCATCAGGGGAGGGAATCAGGAATCAGTGTATGTCTAAGAGATCACCCAGGAAATTCCAAAGTTTATTTCTTGTCATAAAGTGTCCAGACAGCTGAGCTTTTCACAGATAGCAAGAAACCACAGAACAAACAATAAAGAAAATAACAGCTGTGAGGTCATTAACACAGGCTGGAAGAAGGGTCAACTGCTAGTACATCACTAAGATCAATGGCATCAACATGCACAGCCACCTGCTTCACACTGCACACAGTCTAGCAGGTGGGCACTGGTAGCTTCTAGAGGGCAGGGCCCAGCAAACTACAAGCCATTTGACTTATCTTGATTGCTGTGGTATACTGCACCATAGCTGGTGAATTGTGACTATTTGTTAAGTTTACTAGATAAAGAAAAATAATAGTATAAACACACACACACACACACACACATACACCTCATTTGTTGACAAAGGAAGTCTCTGTTGACACATAGTCACTTTTCTTCTCTTTCCTGCCTCATTAAATCTCCAGGCTTCCAGGAAAAAAAAAAAAAAAAGACAAGCTTACACAGATGTCTGGGCTCATAGAGAAGTAAGAGGAATCTGGGCTGGCTGATTTTCTCTAAGGGTTAGGCATTCTCTGTAGTTGATTTCCTCATAGATTTTTTTTTCTTAAAGCCAAACATATATAATTAGAAAAATTTGTTTCAAGCAACCGACTCTATTTTTTTAGCATTAAATCATTAAGGTATACACTAAATATTATAGAGGAAAGATCAAGACTTCCCTGGGAAATGTATACCCTGGCATGACCATTAGTGTGAACTGTATGTATGTATGTGTGTATGTATTATGTATGTATGCATGCATGTATGTATGCATATATGTATGTATGTATGCATGTATGTATGTATATCTCTGTGGGTGTGTGAGGGGATATGTATTAGGAAACTTGCCTAAGCACCATTACATATTATCTCACTTTATTGCCATAGAAATGAATCTATTGAAAATATTATTACTCACACAGAAAGTCTTAAGAGAGTGAAGTTCAGTGACTTTCCCTGGGTGCCCCAATTGGTAAGAAGCTGAACCAGGGTTCAAAGCCAGGTGTCTGGAGTGTGGCGACTGTGCTCTTAACCTCTGTTTCATAATCTGTCTACACCACAAGATGGAGGAACCAGGGATAGTTGGTAATACAAAGACTGAAAAAAAAAATCACTTAGGAAAAGCAATAGTCGAAGGAAGGACAGTTCAAGAGCCAGATCACTGCAGCACCAACCTCACAAGGTCAAAGGTGAAAGGCAAGGCAGGGGCAAGAAAGAAAAAGAAAAAGAAAACCAGAAAATGAAAAGAAATGAGCATCAATGACAGGATGCATGAAGTTGGGTGTGTCGCCAGTTTCCTAATGAGACTGGAACAGCAGAGCTGCCAGGGCCTGCACACTACCCTTTGTCTCTTCTGAGGACTAGGGTAGTCTCTTTAGAAGACTAGGACAAGATCCCATCAGAAAAGCTCATAAAACTCTCCAAGTTACGTATGAATATGTAGAAAGATCACATGCTTTCCTCATTGTACATAAGACATCAGCTTTCCCTTGACGAAGCCCCATTATCTATCTCAGACCCAACTGGTCTCTACGGACACCATCTCTAATGCTTGTTAGATGCTTGTTAGACTGTGAAAAGAAGAGAAGAAGGAAGCAAGCTCTACAAGCCAGTCTATCAAAAAGGCACCTCTGACCACAGAGGTCAGTGTGCTTGTGCAAACCAAAGTGCAAGGGAGGCAGCACAGGCTTCTTAGCGTGAGAGGCAGGGACCACAGATAGGGTCTTGAATGATCTCTTTTTTTTCTTGATCCTGGACTCCATGTTATTGAAAATACTTCTCTATTTCTACCCCTATCTCTACCCATGTGTGTATATGTGTGTGTGTGTATGTATGTATGTGTATTTATATATATGGCAAGGGGCCAAAGTTCTAGGTTCTATTTTGTATCTTAGGCAACCAACATTGCCTTTTGTTCCTGATTATCATTCTTATTTTAAGTAAGGTGTCCTTTTCACCACTAATTATATATGACATTGTGATGATAGTTTCTTTAATAATTACAATTTTGCACATCTAAACTAATATGTCTAAATAGTGTATATTCATATTCATGCTCACACACACACACATACACCTACACATGCACACACATACACACACACACACACACATACACACACATACACACACACACACACACACACACACACATACACACACATACACAGACACCATATCTAGTTTGATGTTATTATGATTTTCTACTTCCAAGTTCACTTACATTAAAATTTTTTCAAGATAAGCAGTTATCTAACTGAAGACGCCTTCCGATGGAACATTTAATATCATACTAGGAAAGCTATTCCAATATTTAACAACCCCAGCTACTGAAAATTTGTCTCACATATACAAAAAAGAAGTTTTAGAGTTGGCATTTAAGTCTCATATGAAGGAAGAGGAAAGCATGGCGCTCTTTCATTACTTAGGCATGTAATTAAATCCCAACTTGATGCGGCGAACCCAAACTTCAGGGAAGAAATTGTAAACTTAAGAGACATTCCGATAATGAGAGTCAACGCTACACAAAGCCAAGAGGAACAGGATTTTCATTTTCAAAATGCAAAGACAGGTAGCCATGCAGCAAATATCTAAAGGTGAAATGCGAAAGAGTTTGCCAAATCCAAACACTGGGGTGAGCCAATCTTCCTCTGAAGTCACACATGTCAGCCACATAGGAACATGGGAAAACGTGTACAGAGAGCACTAAAACCCCAGTTCTTAGCCTGTGGGTCCCGAGACCCTCTAAGGAGCTGAGTGACCCTTTCACAGGGGCCTTCTAAGACCACTGGAAAACACAGATATTTGCATTATCATTCATTACAGCAAAGTTAGAGTTCTGAAGTAGCAATACAGATAATTTTATAGGTGTGTGTGTGGGGGGGGGGGGTGTCACCACAACATGAAGAGCATGTCACAGCATTACAAAGGTGGAGAGCCACCATACTCAGTCATGGAAAAATGACATCTGCACAGATCTCCCTTGTACATTAATATTCCCACCATTTTCTTCCGAAACATCTCCTCTAATGTCTATCCCTACTCCCCACCAGCCCTGCTGAGCCATCAACTCGCTCTGACTGTGTGTTTCATGTTGGCTTTTTGTGACTGGGGGTAACTCAGTGCTCAGCTCTCTGTAAATATTGAGCGAGGTGATTAATTTATATAAACGTAACACCAGATTCCTACTTCTAGCGTTTCTCCAGTGTTTGCTTGTGTAAGCTTGACTCACCCTTGGGAAGAGGCTTAATCAGACTCTCCAAAATCGAGTATTGCATTTTTTCACTGTTATTATTGGTCTAGTTCCTGTTTAAAGCACAAAAGTTGTAAGAAAATACATTATGATGACCCTGAGTTTCATCAAGCCCTTTGGAAAAAGGAAAGTATCAGGAATTAACATTTAAAGGAAGTATTTTTAAAAGTGAAATTCAATGCAATTTTGTTCAACCATGAAGAAGAATGAAATTATGTCTTTTTTTTTTTTTTTCTTTTCAGGAAAAGATTGAATTTGAGATTTTTAAGCTTGGTGAAATACACCAGACTCAGAAAGGCAAGTACAGTGTTTTCTTTCATGTGAAGAACCTAGACTTTAAAAAGAAAGGCGTGAAAGTAAGAGAGAGACTGTTGAGAGAGGGGTACCAGCAGAGAAGGTCAGGATGTAAAAGAAGGTAATGAGAGAGAATTACGGTCAAAGTGCATCATATGTGCATATGTAAATTACCACAATGAAATTTGTTTTGTGTCAACAGATTCTCATTAAAAAGTTCTGATATTTTTAAAGATTTATTTATTTTTAATGTCTCTGTGTGTATGTGCAAGTACAGACACATATGCAGGAGTCCACAGTGACCAGAAGAGGGCGCCAGATCCTATGGCGCTGCCTGTAAGCTTCCTGATGTAGGTGCTGGGAACCACACTTGGGTCTTCAGGAAAAGTGCAAAAAAGCAGTTTTATCTGCCGAGCCATCTTTCCAGCGCCCGAAGCCTGGCTTCTGAATGGAAAGTGAGATTTTTTCCTGCACCCTGAATCTATAACTAAAGGTCTGAGAATTTTGACTTGTTCTTATTTTCTTCCCAGTGAACTCATCAAAACCTCCAAGCAGGACTGGAATAGGCAGCAGACGAAACCCAGGCTCTCTCAGTACTTTGTATATGGTATCCTGGTTTTGTCTTGCGGGAAGAAACTGTTATTTTGAAAGCAGCCTCTCAAACCAAAATAATGAAAACAGAAAGAAACAATGCCTTCAGAGTGAAATTATAACAGCCCCATAAGGGTGATTTATGCCTTACACATGCGACTCCTTTTGTTTCAGATTTTTAGCACTGTTGTTATAAAATTGTCTATCTAAATTTATAAAGATATAAATGAAAGTAATATCCTCAGACCTTGTGATCTATGTTCTTAACTTGTCTCCTGGGGAAGCAGAGATGAAATGAAGCTAAACGCTGCTGGAGGTATTTCTGTAAGGAGCTCTTTCACGGAATAAAGCTAAGTGAGAGCTGATAAAAGGAAGATTGTGAAGTTACAACGCCCCCATAATGATGTGCAAGCATAGCGTTAAAATACAGTAAAAAGACAGCGGATATTGCCAGTCTCTTGTTCTTTCATAACATTCTAATTTTTTTTTAAAAAGAAAGGTTATCACCAATCATAGAAGATATAAAATATGATGACACCATATGAGAACTCTTCTGTCCAATTTTATATAATAAACCAACCAACCAACAGCAACAGCAATAGAAAAAAATCTCCAACAAATCAATTATTTATTGTTCTAGAAGTCTGGATATATATATATATATATATATATATATATACACACACATATATATATATACATGTATATATACACACATATGTACATATATATATATATATATATATATATTCCAAAGAACAACAACAACAAAAACCCAACAAATCAAAGTCATGTGCCCTTCTAGATGTCTGTATAGTTGTACAAGCTCAAGCCCTTATGCTCAGTGTGCTCTTGCTCTATAGACAGGTGTGTTACCTCTTCTAAGGCTTAGTGCTGGTTTCTGCAGGAAATTCCCAAGTTCCATGAAATGGGAAGCTCTGCCTATTTGGTATTGGCATGTAGGTTTCTGTGTAGATGTGATTTCTCAGCCAGGTGTGATGGTGCACATATATAATCCTACTATTTGGGAAACTGTGATCCAGGGTTGTGAGTTATAGCCCACCTTGAGCTATATAGCAAGGCCCTGCCTCAGAAACTAAACAACAACAACAAAAGATTATTCTACATGACACTATGATTATGTATTCCTGTTATTGGCTAAAAGTGTGAAATATTTGATATTTTACTGAGAATTGCCTCATTTTGGTTTTTGAGCACCTTAGAACTACAGTGGTGGCCATCTGTGGTCTTTGCTCTTTTTTTTTGTTTGTTTGTTTTGGTTCAATTTTTTATTGAAATCGATTTTTTCAAATGATTGTTTTCTGATTTAGTTTCCCCTCCCTCATCTCCTCCAATCCTTTCTACCTCCCCACTCTCTCTCAAGAAATCAAACGGACAAATAAACAAGAATAAAACAAAACAAAACAAAGGCATAAAAAACATGTGCAAGTACACACACACACACACACACCACATAAATAGAACATTGAAAAACAATATATAAGCAAAAATCCAGAAAGATTAAAA
Organism: Mus caroli; assembly: GCF_978045245.1. Lineage (NCBI taxonomy): Eukaryota > Metazoa > Chordata > Mammalia > Rodentia > Muridae > Mus > Mus caroli. The sequence continues at coordinate 12,416,178 of NW_028227270.1, forward strand.
AAAAAAAAGCTCAAGCCAAACAATATAAAACAAACCAATGAGTGAACAAACATCTCTAAAAGGAGTTTAGTTGAATTACAGCTTCCCTGGTCATCTAACTCCAAGGTCTTGCAATTTGCTAGACTTCTCATTACCTGTGTCATAGGGTCCTGAACTCTGTGAAACACCTAGAGTGGCTTCTACTCTTTCCGCTAACCTGCTCATATATATTTATTCCTTACACGCTCCTGAGTATAAAGGGGCAGGAGTGCAAAGCTATGATAGTAGGAAGGAGCTTGATGAGGGTCCTCAGAGAATAAAAGATTTCAACAGATGTACTAAAGACACATGGAGTATCTAGAATAGGAGAAAACAAGAAAGTGTACTGAGAGGGCTGGGGATGGGGAAAGGAGGGGAGAGATTACCTTCAACAACCAGAAAGGCTTAGAGCTCTGGAATGCCAAGTGTAAATACGTCAGGAAGATGAGGTATCAGGAGATGGGGATCTAACACTAAGCATTAAATCTACAACTTTCTATATGTAGAAATAGCTACTGTCCTCTGCAGCAAACACAATACTCTGTCCAAGTCTTCCTGCAATAAGAAATATTTGAGGATGTTTAACTGAAAGCAAAAACTTTGCTAAAATAAATAAAGATTAAAAAATCGTAACTCCATATAAAATGATTCCCCATGTACAGTCCCCTAGTCAAATAGTCAGTTCCCATCACTCTAGAGCAAACTGCGCACCACAGACTTAGTTCCGAATTCCTTAACCTTGAATAGAAAGATAAGTGTGCCTCGCGAGAGAGCTGGAAAAAGATAACCTAAGCATAGACAGCCCTAAGAACATGAACAAGATAATACCACCCTAGATGATACACAGATAACTTGAAGATGTAAAAACACTATGGCTATATATTCTTGCAATGACTATTTTATGAGGGAGTTAACATATTGCTTTGTAAAACAGAAGAAACAAAAAAAAAAGATGTCACAACCGACACACCAATCTTAGAACAGGGAGGAGCCGATGAATACTCGTAGGCTTTTCAAAACAAACTATTCATTGGAGCCGTTAGTATACAAATAATGGAGGTTTCTGAACCATAGACTGTTTTAAAGGGAGAAACAAAATATGTTTGGAAAGGTAAACTATATTAAATGTTAATAGTCTTATACTCCAACTAATATTCCAGGAAATAAAGAAAGCAAACCAATTAATGAAAAGGATAAATGACCAAAGAAACGCATTATGAAAACCTCCTGTGTTGACAGACCCAAGCGCTCAGACTGAAAAGATCCCCCCCACACAGGCAGAGAGAGGGCATGACTGAGCTACAGAGACTGCAGGACTTAAGGACTGAAGCTGCTTCAAGGGAAATATCCCAAATACAAGAGGAAGCCACCCCAGGCATCACATGGAAGACCACTTTTAGAGCACACATCCTCGTGAGCTTAATTATAATGAGCACGTGATGCCCCCTGAAAATTCCATCCCCAGTTGTAACATATATTTCTCTATCGCTGCTATTTCTGCCTATCTTGGGAAAGCAGCAAACGGTTTGTTTCATCAGGAAAACTCAAAATTCAGTTAGAGGTCCATCTATGTGGAACTCTGTACATATGGCTAGACGCTATACATTCTCTACACACATATAGATAAAACATATCTACCTGCATTATATACAGGTAGATGCATTTTTTTTCCTGTAGCATCTTTAATTCTCTAAGATCTCTTTTAAGTGGGTCTTCTCTAACAACCATTTCCAAGCATTTATTTCAGATAAGAAAAGTTGATATTTTTTTTTATATTGTGTGTGTGAGTCTTGCACATGCATGTACCTGACCTGTGTGTGCCCACGTAGGCCAGAAGAGGATGTTGCACACCCTGACTGCAGTTACAGACAGTCACTCCCTGCCATGTGGGTGGTGAGAGTTGACCCTGGGTCCTTGCAGTAAGTGTTGCATTTGGGGGGGGGGATGGGATGAGCATTGCTTCCCTTCTTTTACTTTTAATTAATTCTAGACTTAAATATTTTAATTTAAAATAGTGACCTTTTTTGATAACTCTCATAAATTTCCCAAACAACAGCTAAAACAGTATGAAAACCTCCCATACTGACATACCCTGAACTGGTTCAAGCAAGCCATTAATAACATGATTTAATTATCTACTGAAGGCTCACCCCAAGTGCACCTAACCATTGGGACATCACTCCTGCCACTCAATCTCTTTCTTAAGAAAATTCACTTTTTCAAAAAGCTGACATTTACTATGACTAATTTGCATAGGAAAAACACATAGATAAACCACCGTCAATAAGCTCTTACCATCAGAAACAAACATTACCATAATTTATGACATTTTTATCATGTAGTGTGATGGATGTGTGTGGATAGAGTGGGGGAGAAAAGGAAGCAGGAAAGGAGAGAGGAGAGAAGAACGAGAAGGAAGAAGGATAAAGAAACTTTTCTTCCAAAAATTTGATGATATATTTTATTATATTTAAAATTACAATTGATTTTATCACTAGATAAAATAATTTGAAGATAGAATGTTTATACTTTTTATTACCAAGTAATAAAATTGTAGTATATGAGAAAAGTCCTTTCAAGTCAACGATAATGAAAACAGTGAATATACTGAGAAAAATGTATAAAAGTATTTGATTTCCTCTCTTTGGAAATCTTCCCATTCCATTGTCTTTCCTTTCCTCACTCCCCCTTTCACTATTTAATCTTCATTCCCCAAAATGACAACTTTTCATTGTCTCTGAAGAGGTGTACGTGGAGTGAGTCCTCAGTGGATAATTAAATGGGCTAAACCCCTAAGCCTTCATATGTGATTATTAACAACTATGTTTCTTTGCTGCAAAGACTTAAAAGTTCCATTAAGGCAGGGACTCTCTTACCCTGTTTACCACTGAGACACCATACCTCTAGTAATGCCTGTTGTAGAAGTATTCAATAAAACAATTGATAGATGAGCAGGAAAGCATTTTAAGAGTCCCATGAGAGATAAACACAGAAGGATAAGGACAGGATTCCAAAGGGAACGCCATCCCCAGGGCCACATTTTACAAGGCATTGTTCTCAAGGAGTGTGAATTCTGACAGATGAATGTCACATATCAATACTCTGTTTACTTTGTGGTCTAATGGAATAGGGGTCGGCAGGACATAGGTCCCTTGATCTATGGCACAATATGACTCTATGCAGTATTAGTACTTCATGTACAGAAAGGCATTTAGAAGAAGAATTATACATAACATATAGAATTACATATTATGCCTCTTTTTAAGGGTATAGGTATCAGAGGGCAGGCTGATTTTTCTGTCTTGTGAAAATGCACATGAAAACTGTATCTAGGATATATGATTGATTAACAAATTAAGGGACTCAATGAATGTAAAGTGTTGAAAAAATGGTTGCCCAGAATAAATGAGATAATATCAAAAGGTAATTTTGTTCTTTGTACTTTCTTCTACATTCATAAAAGCATAAATCAATTCCTTACTCAGAAAATAGTATTCATATGAAAATGTTGCATCCATAACAATTAACATTTGTGGGGAGCTATTTTCTAGAGAAAAATGTTCAAGAATGCGATATTGATTCATCTCATCTTTGAAAAGATTCTATGAAAACATTTTCATTGTCTTTTATTTTTGTGATTGAGAAAAAAATAAGAAAAAGATATTTAAAATAGTTTCTGTAAGTTCACCCAGATGGGAAGAAAACCAACCTGCCTAGCTCCAGAGTTCATGCCACTGTGCATTCTCACTCCGTGCAAAACTCAGAAAATCACTTGTCTGTATAGCTCACAATTAGCAGGAATATAGGCAGCGACAGGCATGGGCACCCTCCACTTTGCAATCTTCTCATCTTCTTCTCTCCCACTCACAGAATTTAATGAGATCCAATGAAGACCTTTGAGTGTATTCATTTGGCCATAACTACCACTGTCAGTCCATTCACACAACTGTGCATGTGCCATTTGAAAACCGTGAGGTTAGAGCCTTTGGAATAAGCTGCATGAGAAATCCACTCCCTCCTGTGTTATTTCTCCATCTTCTTCTCTGAGATTAAATCAATGGGTAATTCGTCACCTTGCCTTAAAGGGGGGTTTCAAAGCTCTTCAATTACACTGGCATTTCTGTTCCCGTTATAAATGCCACGCCTCATCAGGGTCAGGTAATGAAATGTGATGTCATCCATTTGCTTGAGTTTTCAAGGGCAGTTGGTGAGACTGCTGATATAAACACCTTATCCATCATCTTACATGGCCTTGACTAAAACAAGAACAGAGACTGCTGGTAATTCTTACCCTCTAGGCAGAGCCTGTGCACAACATAGAATAGAGAAATGAACAGAACAGAAAATCACTCCTAAGAGATCGAAATACACCCCAGCAGGGTGACTTTGGGGTATTTCTGGTTCTCTATTTTACTCAACATATAAGAGTTCAGAAAAGAAAATGTTGAAATGTCTCTTCGTCCTAAGAATCTTTATGATCTCCTTTTAAGAGACTTAGGAAATTGTAGAAGTGAGATAGAATTTATGGTTAATTCAGATTCTTTAATTTAAAGACTAATGCAAACAAAGTCTCTCTCTCTCTCTGTGTATGTGTGTGTGTGTCTGTGTGATTTTGTGTGTGACTTTGTGTGTGTGTGGTATGTTGTCCTCCTGTTTATATATATAAAATTTTCAGTGCATGTGAATATTTTTTGCATTATAGCAATTGTTAGCACTTCTGCGCATAAACTACATGGTGCTAACTTTGTTACTGATAATTTCAAAATGCATTTTCTTCAGAATATATATATGCTTGCTTGATAATTCCATTTAATGCATGGAGTGTTTTGGAGCCATCTCCTTTTACTAGAGGAGAGTTTCTACCATCAACTCATCTGATTGCAGGAATGTAGAGTGTTGGTTTGGAAAATGAAATGAAATATTAAACTTTGTGTTTATGATTCACATAACCATGTATTTGTTAACTATTTTATTCTGTAGTCTTAAAATTGTGACTACAGTGGAAAAAGTATCTCAGGAAAATGATGTAGGAAATCTAAGATGTAACAACCTTTTTTTTTTTTCTCTTTTACCATTTGGTTAAGTGAATCATCTTGCTTTTAACCATGCCCCACCTTAATCTATTTTATCTAAATTCCTTCTTTCAACCATCCTGTTTGCTTCCATCTATTTTGCTGTGCAGTGTTTTCTCTTGAGACACAGTGGAAAGGGAAATCGTGCTCTGATCCACTCATACACTCTACCCGTAGCCCAGTGGGAGCTGCATACGCGCAGTGGTGTGTTCCCGCCTCACAATCATGTCAGCATCTATCCATCACCACCTACAATGATCCAGAGAAACTCTTCTGCTTCCTCCATGATCACGAACAAGAGAATAATAAAATCAAAGAGTGGAAAACATCTCGAAAGAGAATACACTGAGAGCATGACATTTTCTTCCCTCCCTTCCCACAGCTAAGGCTTCTGAAGTCCTTACTGTTTGCCTATATTGGACTCATTTTCAGTCCTCCATTCTCACAGATCTGAGGGAGAAGTTGAGATGTTTTGTGGTCTCAATGGCTAACCACAGTAGCTGTCCTTGTCCCCAAAAGATGGCATGCAACCCTCCAGGTAAATTGATTGTCTGGCTATGAAAATAGGAAAGAAGATGAGACTGGCTTCTATGCCTTTATAAATATAAAGCAGAACTGAAAAGGGGACAACCAGCCTGTTTTCTCAAGCATTTAGGACAAAGATGTCCTAGAGTTTCTCTGTGATATATTTGTCAATTGTAATGGACCTCAAAAATTATAAGTGGGCTGTTGTTACCCACGCATATAAAGAATCTTAAGAAATTGCCCCATTTTGAGAAATTAAATGGTGCTTCAGGAAAGTATATATTTTTTTCTAATTGTGTTGAGTGCACTGACACTGAAATCTAGATGCTTATAAACTTCTCCAGTGGCAAGCCATGTCTGTAGATGACTGGAGCACTGTCGCACAGGAGATGGTTAGAGCTCATTCATGTCCTCCTGGCTTAGGGCATGCTATGCTCATTGACCATGGATTCTACCTTCCCTGCTCCAGCATCAATCACTTTTCCAGACTGTGAATTGGGTATGAGACTATGTAGTATCTGACCTGTGATTCACCACTTTCACTCAGCAAAGAATTCTCAGTTTGTCTATGTTCTGTATAGAGAAGAACTATTTCGAAGCGACATGCTATTCTATGTATTATTCATGCTTTCTTATCTCTTCATTTGTCAAAGGGATACAGAAATTGATGTTCTTAGAGGGGGGGTACTGATCAGACCCCTGTGCTCGGTGGTTCCTTATCTCTTTCCAAAGAAGTTTGGACAGCAAGCATGTGCCAAACACATGTATTTACACATTGCTTGTTCTTTGTTTCCTTTGGAATTGTTCTATTAACTGTGCTGAGCCTCTTAGTGAAAACGTATTTCCAATTTTGCCCAATAAATTAGATAACCTCACTTTATGAGGGTTATGTTGGAGATTGGTGCTATGCTTTGAATCTGAGTGTCCAGAGGCTGAAGGTCCTTGTCCCCAATTAGTGTTTGATCTATCAATAAAGATGCCAGTGGCCAATGGTTGGGCATAGGCCAGAACCCTGAGAGTTTCAAGGACAGGACTCAAGAGAGAATCAGGAGGATTTGGGTAGAAGAATAGAATGCAGTAGCAGCAGGAGATTAATTTACTGCTCTCTCTCTCTCTCTCTCTCTCTCTCTCTCTCTCTCTCTCTGTATGTGTGTGTGGGTGTCTATGTGTGAAGTGCTGCCCACCCAGAGCATAAAGTGGGGTAGCTAAAATCTACACACAGCCAGGTTATTTTATAGAAACTTTGCTTATTCCTATCTGTGGAATATCCTTACCTGGCTCTTTATATTCATAAATTTGTGTTGATGTCTGTGTTCTGGACAAAGAAGAGGCATCTCTCCTAGGCTTTATGAACCAGTCTTGCACCAGTTAGCTCACATAAGATTCTTGGACCTCTATCAGCTTGTTTCCTCCCCAGCAAAAGCAGGTGGTTCAGGGACTTGTATGTTTACTCTATGCTGTGCCATCTAGAAACTCATGCAATCCTCTGCCCAAACCACTGCCTACCTTCTCCCCACCTCCTCCTGCCCTTTAGCTACATTATGTGGACTCTTTAGTGTTCTTGGTCAATGAGATAGTTGTCAATGTTCTGGGAAGTCTTGAAGAAGTAGAGGAAGAGGCCCATGACTGATGCTTTCTTTTGATACTAAGAAACTGACTGTGTTTTTCCATCCTCTCAGTTTAAAACACATCACTACATGGAAAGACAGTGATATCAACACGAGGCACTCAGAAGTCCAGGGCTACACTTTCCATCACAAACATATCTACTCAGTGGTATATTTGGACAATTCCCCTTTGAAGGAAATCAGAAAGGTCCATGAGGCCAGACCACTAAAGCCAGCAGAAAGAGAGACACCATCTCCCACTCACTAAGCCTAGGTGAGGACAGTATGAAAGTGACCATCCACAAGCTAGAAAAGAGCCTTCTTTCAGGAACTCAAACTTGCTGGACACTGAGCTCACAGTGCCAATCTCAGGAAGTGTAAGGCAAAGCATTTCTTTGATATCTTGCTATGACCTAAGCTGATTACTACAATATGGATGGGATGAAGGTTCCAGTGTCTGGTCTGCCTTTCCTTTGGCATTTTTATAATGGTTCATGTTTTAGGCCAAATAGAAAAGCTATAGCCAAATGATGAAGTAAGTATTCTCAAACAAAAATGTAAATATCAAAACCATCTAAGATGTCAGAACCTTTAGGGTCCAGATGACAGAATATAAAATGCAGTTAGGTATGAAAAACGTTCTTTCATTATCTCTTATGTATCAGATAAGAATTCACAGATGCATGGCTGGACATTTGTGACAGTGACCTCGCATAGCATATCTCTCTTATAGACCTGAACCAGGATAGGGAGACAAAATGACAGGCAATGTGAATATCTCCATTTATTTAAACTAAAATGTGTGGTGGTTTAAATTAAAATGGCCCCCATATGTTCATAAGGAGTGGCACTCTTAGGATGTATGGCCTTGTTGGAGGCAGTGTGTCACTTGGGGTGAGCTTTGAGATCTCAGATGTTCAAGTCAGGCCCAGTGTGACTCATCCTGTGGCCTGAAAACCCAGATGTAGAACTCTCAGCTACCTCTCCAGTACCAGGTCTATCTGAGTGCCGCCATGTTTCCTGCCATGATGACAATGGATTAAACCTCTGAACTATAAGCCAGTCCCAATTAAATGTTTCCATTTATAAGTGTTACAATGGTCCTTATCACATGGGATTTCCAGAAATAAAGAGAAGAGACTTTGGCAGAAAGGGGAGGCAAAGAGGATAGAGATAGCAAGTTGCTGCAGCCAAGCAGATGGGGAGGTAAGACATGGTGCTATTGGAACAATGGTATCAATGATCTCATTTGTAGTCACTGGCTTTGCAAGACCACATACTCTTTCACACTGTGAGGAGGCACAACTTACATAAATAATTGACATTTATAAAATATAGCATGTTACACAGACTTTTACAATCTTGACCTAAAATGCAGCAGTAGTGTCCTGATATTAAAGTTAAATAATTTTAAACTTCACTTTCCTCTTTATTTTTACAGACATCATAGTTTTCCCATCCACATTAAATAATTTTACCAGACATTTTCAGGATAACCTCTGACATTACTAAGCAAGCACACATTCGTAATTTAATTTCCATATAAATGCTTCAGTTTTGTCAGATACACTTCTGTTGCAACGAATGTGAATCTTCATATAAAATGATCTTCCAATGAAGAAAAAATTACCAGAAAAATATATTAAATGACACCACTCTGACAAGATAGGTGTCTCTGGCAAAAGAGAAAGAAGGAATGTGGCGAGTCACTGACCAATCCCTTAAAGAATGCTTTCCAAGGGGCAACTGATATCAGATTGTGGACACACCTCAAGTCCTTTTTGGAGTAAAAGACCCAAATTTTTAGCATATTTAATAGGCATATCTATAACTAAGCTAAAATGGACTCAACTCTAGTGATTGCATCAAACAGGAAAACAGTATCTGAGGAAGGCAGGACGGTCACATGTACAGAGAGTTCTTTTATTATCTTGGGCCTTCCTGTTACTGACTCAAGAGATAGCCCTGCCTAGGGCAAATATAACACCATAAAAGAGATGACAATTGGAAGTTGATACAAAGGCTTCTTTCTCAGTCTCTCCTACACAATCTGAGAAATTTTACTTGCCATATGCTATCTATTATATATCTATTATATATCTACCTCTCTACCGATCTATCTTCCTACCTACTTACCTATCTATCTGAGGTCCTTATCTTACTTTCTACTTAAAAATTAAATTTGATTCCCCTTCTAGTTTTCTCTATTTTATGTGGTTTAAGTTGAACATGGTCTCTTCTTTTCTTTATTTATTTTCAGCAAGGTTTACCTCATGGGGCCTTCACTCTAACCACAAAGGCCAGAAGCCTTCTATCCGAACCATTTCAGGACCCCCTTCACCACCTTGATACTTCCCATGAACCTTTCAAAGTAAATTTCTTTGAATTTCTAATCACCTGGAGTTCAAAGCCCAGAGGGTAATATTTTCCTGAAGCTAAAATTCTGTGTTGATTGTTGAGATCACCATAATTTCATGCAGTCGAGTCTTTATCTTAAATTTAAGTATTTCCAGTGTACCCGTGACCAGGTTTGGATAAATGATAGCTGAATTTGACCACAATGTAGTTGACTATTCAGGACATGAAGTCATGGATCATACCTGAAAAGAGGTCTTCAATGCCAGTGACCTTCAAACTTTTTCTTTATACTTTTTATGTAACACAGTTTTAAGTTATTCTTCCACATATTTTCCATCAATATTTAATTTCCTCTTTAATTTAGGTTTAAATATTTACATAGGATCAGTTATACCATTATAAAATTGTCATTTAAAATAGAATTGCTAAATCACTTTGAAACTTAAGTTAAATTATATAGTAATTGGGCATAAGCTATTGTCTATTGAAAGATGAACATGCATTTGTAGAAGTTAGGCCTGGTTCTTCCTCCCAGTTCTATTTTCCCAAAAGTAAGACTCAGACACTATCTATCTATAGCTCTATAAATCTATTGATAGATAGATATATAGATAGATAGAGACAGAAAGATAGAAAGATAGAAAGATAGATAGATAGATAGATAGATAGATAGATAGATAGATAGATAGATAGACAGATAGATAAGTTCTTCTCTGACTAGAATCATAACATAAAATAACCCACTTATTTTAATCTATATTCTGCCACATGGCTGGTTACCTGTGCTCAGGTACCATGTGTCTATCTCTTTACATGTTCCCAGGTGAATCTGCCACCTATAATCCTTTCTGTTTCCTGAATGCCCCACCTCCTATTTTCTGCTTAAGCCATAGGCTTTTTAAATTAACAAGTGATGTATTCATACAATACACAAGATACTCTCTCTACGTGTATTCTTCCTTTTTTTATTATTAATTATATTCTTTATTTACATTTCAAATTGTTCCCCTGCCTGATCCCCCCTCCACAAGCCCACCACCCTATACCCCATCCCCTTCACCTATAAGAAGGTGCTCCCTCACTAACCCATCCACTCCCACCTCACCCTTTTAGCATCCCTCTTCTCTGGGGCATCGACCTCTCAACAAAATCAAGTGTATCCTCTCCCACTGAGGTCAGACAAGGCAGTCCTCTGCTACATATGTAATGGGGACCATGGACTGCCTTTGGTTGGCAGCTTAGTCCCTGGGAGCTTTGAGGAGTCCAGTTAGTTGATATTGTTGCTCTTTCTATGGGTTATAATCCCCTTCAGCACCTTCCATCCTTCCCCTAACTCTTACATTGAGATCCTTGGGATTAGTCTAATGTTTGGCTATAAGTATCTGCATATGTCTTAGTCAGATGCTGGCAGAGCCTCTCAGAGGACAGCCAGGCCAGGTTCCTGTCTGCAAGCAAATCTTGGTATCAGAAATAGTGTCAGGGTTTGGTGTCTAGGAATGGGATGGATCACAAAGTGGTGTGGTCTTTTGATGGCCTTTCCTTCAGTCTGTCCTTGATTTTTTTTTTTTTTTTTTTTTTTTTTTGGCTTTTCGAGACAGGGTTTCTCTGTGTAGTCATGGATGTCCTGGAACTCACTCTGTAGCCCAGGCTGGCCTCGAACTCAGAAATCCGCCTGCCTCTGCCTCCCGAGTGCTGGGATTAAAGGCGTGCGCCACCACGCCCGGCTCTCCTTGATTTTTTGTCCCTGCATTTCCTATAGACAGGAACCATTCTGGGTTTGTTCTATATGATGACCCAGCTATACCACTCCTGGGCATATACCCAAAAGGTGCTCTACCATATCATACAAACACATGCTCCACTATGTTCATAGCAGCCATATTTATAATAGCCAGAAGCTGGAAACAACCCAGATGTCCCTCAAGAGAATAATGGATACAGAAAATACGGTACATTTAAACAATGGAATTCTACTCAGCTACTAAAAACAATGACTTCATGAAATCTGGAGACAAATGGATGGAAATAGAAAATATTATCCTGAGTGAAGTAACCCAGATGCAAAAGTACATACTTGGTCTATACTCACTAATAAGTGGATATTAACCAAAAACCTCAGAATACCCACAATACAACATATAGACAGCTTATCAAGAAGGAAGGCCCAAGTGTGGATGTGTAAATTCCACTCAGAAGAGGGAAGAAAATAAGCACAGGAGGCAGAGGGAGAAAGGGACCTGGGTGGGAGAAAGGAGAGGAAGAGGGATTTGGGGGGGGGGGAAGGAGGACCAGACCAGGTATGGAGGGAGACAGGAGAGAAGCCCAGGTCAGGAGAATGAATAGAAATATGTAGCAGTGTGGGGTGCGGAACAGGGGAACCACTAGAAAGTCCCAGAGACCAGGGATGTAAGAGGCTCCCAGGAACCGATGGGGATGACATTAGCTGAAATGCCCAAATGCAGAGAGAGAACCTGAAAAGACCACCTCTAGGAGATAGACATGGTCCCCAGTTGAGGGATGGGACCACCATCTCAAAAATTTTAACCTAGGTATATTCTTTAACAGTTATGAGTAATGGTTAAGATTTCATCTTAAACTTGCATTTCTAGTTAGGTTTGTTTTTTTTTTAAATGTTATCAAACATGTTTAACCTTGAATACATTTTAGCTCTACTCTATCTCTCTGCAACACAAAAACATGTACATTGAAGTTTAAGTTTCAAAATGTGCATTTTATCTGTCTCAATAGAAAACTTAAATCATGAAATCTGCAGGAAAATGGATGAAACTAAAAACTATCCTGAGTGGGGTAACTCATGCTATCCCCGCCCCTTTAACTGTAATACCCTAAGAAAGAGATAAGGTTCATTCTGCTCGTGGCTGTGACTACATCAGATGCCTGACGACCAACGGCACTGCACGTCCATGGAGTAAAAGGGAGAACTCAGGCTTTCCAGCACTTTTACCAAAAGTGAAAATGTGACAGGAGGAAAAAAAAATCAAAGGAGTGTGGAAAAGATGGGGCAAGCTGGGATATAGATGCCCAGAGAGAAATGCAAAATTTGCTGTGCATGATTTACTATAAATTCACAAAGTTTCATGTGCTTTCAAAAGAAATGAAGAAATGATTTTATTCAGGGAAACCTGATTGGTTGGTCATCAGATACCTCTAAGTACATCATATTAAGGCAAATCAAGTTATAAACTTTTATTTCCAGATGTAATCTCCAAGGAGCTTTATTCTTTTTGTCAAAATAAAATAATTGGCCTCAATTTCGTAAAGAGTTCTTACAGCTGGTCTCACAAATCTTCTTTCATATTGAGCAGATGACTGTAAGAGGTCATAAGATGGGGAATTCTAACAGAGCTAGCTAAGGAAATTCCCATAGAACTCTTAGCATCAGCTATAATAAAAGACTTAAAGCCCAGAATCAGATAGTTTTAGTGCACAGTTAAGCCAGACTTTCAATTCATGCCAATACTTCTCAAATTATTCCACAGAATAGAAACAGAAGGAACATTGCCCTATTCATTTTATGAGGCCATAGTTACCTTGATACCCAAACCACATAAAGAATCAACAAAGAAAAAGAATTACAGATCAATTTTCCTTGTGAACATTGATGCAAAACATAGTCAATAAAGAGAAAACAAGAATACATCAGAAAGACCATCCACCATTAACATAGTAAATCTGGCCATCCCACTGAAAGTAATCTACATATTCAATGCAATCTCCATTAATATTTGAACACAATTTTTTACAATCCTTAAAAGGACAATCCTCAACTTCATATTAAAAAACTAAACAAAACAAAAACAAGGATAGCTAAAATAATCCTGAACAATGAACGAACTGTTAGATGTCACACCATTCCTACTTTCAAACAGTACTACAGAGCAGTAGAAATAAAAACTGCATGGTATTGGTACAGAAACAGTCATGTGGATCAAGGAAATTAAATTGAAGACCAGACAAAAATCCAAACACATATGGACACCTGATTTTAAATAAAGAAGCCTGAAATGAACATGGAAAAAAAGAGTCTTCAACAAATGGTTCTAGTCAAACCTGTATATTTCCATCTAGACAAATGCAAATAGATTCATATTTATCAGTCTGCAGAAAACTCATCTCCAAATGGACCAAAAACCCTTAACATAAAGCCAGACATACTGAATTTAATAGAAGAGAAAGTGGGAAATAATCTTGAATGCGTTAGCACAGGAGACAACTTGCTACACAGAATACCAATAGCTCAGGCCATAAGATCAAGAATTAATAATTGGGACCTCATCAAACTGAAAAGCTTCTGCAAAGTAAAGGGTACCATCAACCAGACAAGAAGACGTAGCCTACAGAATGAGAAAAGAGTTTTACCAACTCCATATCTGAAGACTAATATCCAAAATATATAATGAATTCAAGATACTAGGTATAAAAAAATCCTAAATATTACAATTAAAGTTGGGAACAGATCTAAATAGAGTTCTCAAATGAAGTAATATTAAATTGCTGAGAAACACTTAAAGATATATTCAAAGTCCTTAGCAATCAGGGGAATGCAAACCAAAACTACTTTGAGATTCATTCATTGGTTAAGATCAACAGAAAAATTGACAGCTCATGTCAGGGAGAATGTGGAGCAAGGAGAACACTCCTCTGTTGCTGGTGAAAGTACAACTTGAACAACCACTATGGAAAACAATATAGTGGTTTCAAAACCCAGCTATATCACTATTTGGCATAAACCCAGAGGATACTTCATCCTACCACAAGGACACTTTCTCAGCCATATTTATTGAGGAGGCTTAATTCATAATATCGAGAAAATTGGAAACAACCTAGATGTTTTTCAACAGAAGAATGGATAAAGAAAATGTGGTATATTTTTACACTAAAGTATTATTTAGCTGTTAAAAAAAATGACATCGGGGGGGAGTGTATTGGGGACTTTTTGGATAGCATTGGAAATGTAATTGAGGAAAATACCTAATTTTAAAAAAATGACATCATAAAGATCTCAGACTTACAGAACTTGAAAGAAAGCATTATGAGTGAGATAACTCACATACAGAAAGATGAATATGTCCTGTCTGCATTCACTTGCAATTAGACATAGTCATTACATAAATTGTAAATGATAACCAAGATCCAATCTGTAGACTTAGAGAGGTTAGTTAAAAAGGAGGGTTCTTGGGAAAGGCGAATGCATGGATCTTTCTGGGAAGAACAAATAGAATAAATTTTTATGGTAAGACTAGAGGCAAAGAGGGATGGGAATGGGTGGGTAGGAATAGGATGGAGAGATTGGGGAGGGAGAGAGTGATGGGAGAGATGGATGGAATTAAAGAGAGGCATTTAGGGGGTGATGTGAAAACTTAGTGCAATGAAACCTTTCTGGAATCTAAAGATATCTTAATGAGGAATCCTAGTAATGGGTGATTCAGAGCCTCAACTGGCCACCTTTCATAGTCAGGCAAGGCTCCCAGTAGCAGAACTAGGATGCATTCAGTTGAGTTGTTGGCCAAGGGAGTCCCATGGAAATTCCCAAGCAACCAAAGCTGTTGCTTGAATAAAACATTGTTCTCCTCAAAGTAACAGTGGAGCTCCATTGCCAAAGACAACATCCACACAAGTCATTGAGCATGGAGATGTTGATCTGGCTCCTACATGGAGCCCTTATTCCTCTGTTTTAGCCTCTTTGGTGCAATATTCTGAAGGCTACAAAAGAGCAACATGGTCATCAACTCAGTCACAAATCCTTTGACCTATACTCTCTCCCAACTGCAAAATATGCTAGGGCAATGGTGGCACAGAACTTGAGAGAATATTTAACCAACACCTGATTTGATCTAACACCCCCTCCACAATAAGAAACCCACACTTGACAGTACTTGGGTAACCAAGATTCAGAGACTAGATATCCCAGAGACCTAGGATCAAAACAAACATGACTGGTCAAAAAAATTAATGAAATGAATCCTAATGGTATTCTGCTATACTCAAAGATCAGTGCCTTATCCAGTTATCATCAGAGAGGCTTCCTCCTGTAGCATATATGAACAGATGTAGAATACCACAGCTAGGCCTTATACGGAGAGAGAATCTAAATTGGAGGTCTCCATCAAATCCTTTCCCTCAGAATTCTTGGAATCCCATGGAAGGGAAGAGATGGCAGAAGGAGTATAAGAGCCAGGAGGGAAAAGGCAGCAAATGCAGGACTTATGTGAGTCTTCACAAAGTCTTCTGTGTCTATATTATAGTAGTATTTTTGTGGGACTGTTAACAGTGAGAGTGAGTAGGTCTCTGACTCTTCTACCTGTTCTTGGGACTATTTTCCTCCTGTTTGTTGCTATGCCCGACTTTAAGATGAAAGCTATTACTCTGTCCTATTATATACTTTTATTTATTTACTATCAGGAATTAATTTATTTAAATCTTGATCACAGATTCCCCTCCCCATCTCTTCCAAGTCCCTCCCTTTCCATTCCTCTCTGTATATTATCATATTTTATCTTGTCATGTTTAGTTTTTGTCTTTCAGAAGTCTGTTCTTTTCTAATGAGAGACAGAAAAGGAATAGATTTGGAGGGGAGGAAGGCAAGGAGGTACTAGAGGTACAGGGGACAGGGAAACTATAATCAGGCTCTACTGTCTGAGAAAATAATCCATTTTCAATAAAAATAAAATGAAACAATGGGCTTGTAATCAAGAAACTAAGCAGTCCAAATAGGTGTGGGGGTGAAACTGAAGCTAGTCAACTTCCAAGAGTTCTTGAGGTTATTAACCAATGATAAAACATAAATTAAAAATACTTTCAGATTCCATCTCACCTCAGCCAGAAGAGCTGTGATGAAAAATAAAATCAATTTCACAGCAGATTCTGGTAAGCTCATGTGGAAACGGAAACCTTTATTAACTGATAATGGGAATGTATGCAAGCTGGTATCACCACTGTGGAAGTCACTGTGGCAGTTTCTGAGGAAATGAAAACCACAAGTGCCACATGATCCAGCTATATGGATCCAGCTATCCACTCCTGTATGCTATCACAGAGATGCCTGCACGTTCACGTGCATAGCAGCTTTATTCACAACATTTAGGAAATAGACTCACACTAGATGTCAATCAACCGAGGAGTGGAAAGTAAAACAAACAAACAAACAAAAAAAAACCCCAAAAAACAAAACCAAACCACATATACACATTGTAATTCTATTTGGATGTAAAAAAATAATGAAAGTTGTAGAGATAGATGAAACTTAAAGAGAACTGTGTTGAGAAAGGTAACCTATATATTATGCTATATTGTCTCTCTCATAGGCATTTCCTAGTATCAGATTTAGAATTCTATTTATATTTGAGTTAATATCTGTAGAGGTCAGGAAGCAAGGATACATAGATATGAAAGAATCATCAAGGCAGCAAAATATCCCCAACAAGGGATTGTTTTGCTCCAATTATATTTAGAAAGTCTAATGGCACAAGTCTAGCCTGACTGGAGCCAATGTGTAGACTTCACCATTTGTCAATGAGACAACGCTTGACCCCATTTGACTTTTAACCTTCTGGTATATTAGACATTCCTTGGAGATTCTAGCCTAGTGTTGGTTATCGTGAATTATGAATTGAAGGTTCTCTAGCTATGTTCTGTAGTAGAGGCAGGTAAGCCTGAGACCTGATTCTTTTCACTTGAGAATGGTTTTGAACCACATTACCTTGCAAATAAAGGTTAATAAAAATGCAAGAACACATGCACACTTAAACGTGGGTGAATATGTGCAAAAGTAGCAATATTCTAGACAATCTCACAGAAAGAAAAACATAGCTATAAGTGTAAATATACAAATGGTGTTGGGGCATCAGAAAAGAATCTTATGTTGAATTTCATAAAGAGGCAATGTGTCTTTTTTTTCCCTTTTAAATTGTAGCATAATGATTTGATAATGCTATTCTATAAACACTTGAAGTATTTCACCTTATTTACAGAAACACATGAGTACTTTTTATGGTATCTTAACATTTATACACATTTGTGCACATACATATACATGCATGTGCTTGTGAAATGAGTCTCTTTACAAATTTGGTAAAAATGGTTGATCTTTGCCCCATACTTCAATAAGCACACACTCCCAACACAATAGAAGTATCTAAAATTTCAGATGATTCCGTGGTTTCTCTGAAATATATTCAGGGAAAGAAAATCAAACTCAAGAGTGATTGTTAGAAAACGGGCATCGTTTTTTCGGTGGATGACCCAAACATTGTCCTCTTTAAAAGTCACATAGGCAAGATTAATTCTGTTAAGTGACTGTTAATCCTATCACCTAGGTAGCAACCCAGGTTGGATCGTTTAGTAACTTCAAAGTGGGAGAGACAGAACACTGGGGTTTCCTTTTGTCTATTGAAAGAGAAGACTTTGTCCAAGATTTTCATGGTAGGAGCCTGAAAATATTGCTTCAAGGTTAATTTACCAGTGGGAATATTGGTAAATAAGAGGAAACAGGAGTTTAGGAAGAGAAAGCTGTGGGATAAGAAGGTAGGGAAGGGGCCCTAAGTTTAGGGCATATATTCACTATGGGAGTTTCTGACTCCTTTATATCCTTGACATCATTCAGTCCTGTTCCTCATATCCTAGCCACTCATGTAACCCTTGTTCTATCATCGGTAATGTGTCTCAGGAATAAACACACAATCCAAACAACTAAGTGGGGTCCCTTCCATGGTTTGGGTTGATACATACAATATAGACAATATTGTGGATAACCCCGGGGTTGCTTGAATTTGATGTTAATTCCACTCTCCTGGGAAGGCTTGTGAATGAAGAATGAGTCACATACTCAAGCGACTTCTTGTGAACCATCCCTTAAGAAATAAAGGAGCCAATCAGTAGGCAGGACTTCGAGGTTGGATGTCTCCCAGTCTCAATGGCAGATCCATCAGGATTCACCTCCGGAGAATTTAGATTTGATAAGGCTTACAAAATTAGGATTTTATTGTTTCTGAACTAAGTTTGTGTTGTGTTTTCCTTCCCATGGCTCCTTGTCTGGGTTCAAGAGAAAAAGTTACAGTGGCAAAGCATGGGTTTGCCTGATGTTCACTACAAAGGCCATGGGGGATTTGAAGCATGGGGCTGGCATGTTAGCAACCCATCAGTGGGAACTTAGAGAGCTGGGTGGAGAGATTTTGGAGCTCTGAGTCAGAGGGCCATGGCTGAGAGTAGCAGGATGTAGCCCAGGGACTTCTTTGTAATACTTCCTGCAACAGGGAAAGCCCATTTCCCATTAATTTCTATGGCCTTTGCACGTGCAAAGGACTGCAGTGATGAGGGGGAGGGGGAGGGGGAGGGGGAGGGAGAGGGGGAGGGGGAGGGGGAGGGAGAGGGAGAGGGAGAGGGAGGAGAGGGAGGAGTCAAAAGTCACATTAATCAAAAAGGTGTCCTGAAGGTACTAACTCTCTGGTTATTACACTAATTAGTCTTCAAATATCTTTATAGTTAATCTAATAATATATCAATACTACTACCATTGTTTAGTTTAACAAAATTTGAGTTCAGTTTCTTTCCTTTGCAAGCAAGTGTTCTGATTAACATGCAAGGAGATTAGGGGACCTTATCTATCTTTTCAGGCATTTATTTTATTTCACTTGGATATTATAATTTATTTTTTTTATCAATTCTTTGTAAATTTCACACCATGTACCCTTTCTTATTCATCTCCCTGTTTCTCCACATCTATCCTCTGCCCTTGCAACCTTGCCTCCCTCAAAAGTAAACAATACAAAACATAGAAATCTCACCATGGAAGCTGCAGTGTGTCATGGTGTGTCGCACAGTATACCCTTTACCCAAACAGCTTTACTTACAAATGCTCATTGCAGTAAGATATTGGTCTGGTTCCAGGCCTCTGGCTTCTGCTATATGATCAATACTGGATTCTCACCAGGATTCCTCTCTGACATCCTGTTGTTGCCTTGGGAAATGGAGATCCTACAGATTTGGTTCAGGAGGAACAGGCTTTTCCCAAGCTCCAGCAGTCAATCCATGGGGTAGTTGTTGGGATAGGCCAACTCAAAGCTCTGTTCCTGGGCCTGGGTAGTAGCAGAGTTGTTTAGTTCTCCTATGCTCATGCCACCAGCGCCAGCTGTACTGTAGCATCCAAGCAAGGTGCAGAGTCCACTCTCCCACATTGCTGTGGCTGGCTGGACCCCTCATGCCCTCAGGACCATCTCTGCCAGGCTTCTCAGGGAAGGGGTGGGTTAGCTCTGTATAGCCAAGGGACATCAATATGGCCCAAGAAGGCAGTCCAGACCAGAAAAGTCTGCATGGCCTTTAGGGTTAATAAGGACTATGAACATGGACACAGTATTCTGCTTGCAGATACTACCCCCAGATCTCCAGTTTTGCCTCTCCTCACTGTGTACACACCAGTCTGCTTCTCTTTCTCTTCCACCTCTCCTCCACTTACTAGGTGGGGTTCTGAGATTATAATTGAATTAAAAAACTTCCTGATTCCTTTTGCTCCATCTTGTTTTTCCATCAATTATTATTGAATATATATATATATATATATATATATATATATATATATTCCTAAATATAACTTATTCAGTCCATACAGTGCTAATTCGGGTATATTTTTAGGGCTGGCTATTTATCCCTGGACAACCGGTTGGTGTACTACTCCTGAAGGAAGAACAACCCCCTCTCCTTCCTAGCTTTCTTCACTTTCCTTTAGTACTTGGTGTAGATTTGAGACTTCACGGGCTTTTCTCTATATAGTTTAGCATGTCCATTGCTATCATTCTTGCTCTGCTCATATTTGGGTTATCATGTTGGTGAGACTTTATGAGTGTGGCTTCTGACATTACTAGGAGACACAATCTTACAGCAAGATCCTCTGGCTCTTACAATCCTCCCTCTACCTCTTCTCTAGTGTTTTCTGAGTCTTGGGCATAAGAGTGTTTTGTAGATGTATCTGTTTGGACTAAGCTCTCCAGCTTTATTTTGATTGGTTGTGGTTTTCAACAGTAGCGAGGAAACAACCTAACTGTCCTACACCTGATGAATGGATAATAAAAATGTGATACATATACACTATAGAATATTATTTTTAACGATATATTCATCTTCTTTTTTATGTGTAGGAGTGTCTACACTATAATCTCTATACCTCATGAGAACCTGAGGCACATCCAGGGCCTATCTCTGATTGCATTGGATCCCCTGGAACTGGAGTTATAGATGGTTAGGAATCGTCATGAGGACGGGGGGTGCTGGGAACTGATCCAGGTTCTTTTGAAAGAGCAGCCAGTGCCTTAACCACTGAGTCCCCATGTTTATTTATTTATTTATTTATTTATTTATTTATTTATTTATAGGAGGCATGCATAAGTAAAATGCAATGCAACTATTATTAATTATGTAACAAAGTACTAAACCAAAAGTATAGATCAGGTTGCCAATATTGATGGAGTGGATGTGACAACCACCCACACATGCTCCAATAATGGGTTAATTGCCCTTTAATTGCTTCATGATTAGATATGTGAGGACACTTACTTTGCTCAGGGAAAATATCCTGTCACCCAGAAATGCCATGTTTACTTCTAGTCAAAAATATGCTACTGCACTTTAGTTAAATGTTAAGGATAATAAGTACTTATTTGTGACAACAAGGCTTTAAATACAGTCAGCGAAATTATTAATAGAGGACAGCAGGAGAGAACTATTCAAATGAATTTTCAATACAGCAGGACACTTGGGAGCTTTATTTAGGCTTTCTGATGTAAAAGCAAGCAATTATTGCTCTGATCTCTGAGTGATTTCTTGCTTCAGATATAAGAAGACTCGTTGGCAGCACAGTTCTTTAACATGACAACTTCTCACATCTGTGAACCAGGACTGCAGCCTTCCTACTGAATGACAAGATCAAGGACCTGGGAATTATTTTTGTTGTTCTTTTAGTTTCCATTTCACTAACTTATTCCCTGGTACCTACTGCTCTCTACTGCTTTGGGGTTTCAATTGTTGTTTTTCTAATAACATCATTAGCTTTTTGTTTTGCTTTGGTTTTTGGAGACCTTTCTGATTTGTAATGTATAATGCCTATATCTATCAATGTTCCACTTTGAATTATATTACCTAGATCCCAAAGTTTCTGGTAATAGGTGCTTTTCTTTTAATTGGATTCTAGAATGTTTTAGGTTTCTACTCTTTTTAAATGACCCACAGGTTATTCAAGTGTACAATTTTCAGGACCCAGGCATTTGTGTAGTATTTAGAGATTTATGCCCTACTAGGAAAGGGAACCCCTCATGTATCAATAGTGGAATATAGACTTCCACACACACTTTTGAACTCAATGCAGCGATTTGCCAAACAAGTAAAAATAAAGATCATGAGAAATTTTATGAACTTCTTTTTCAGAGAAGTTCTTTGGCTCTGTAGCACTGACTTGAAGGTTTATCATCGAATAGGATGTCCTTCAGGAATAGATGATTCATAGCAATGACACAAGAGAATGGTAAGTAACTGCAGTGGTCCAGGGCTGTAAGGCGATTCTTTTCATGGTTTGGATGCAGAGAGTTAATTGAAGAAGGCTAGAGGGCTTGAAATGCATTCTCGAACTTTACACTTCAAAAGAGCTTTAGACCTTTATACCTCCTCAGAAGAAAGGAGCTGGGGAATCTACCTGTTCTCCCTCACAACAATCTTCTTTATCTCTACTACAGTAAGGATCAAAGGATTATGAAGTCCATGTCACTCGCCACTGGAACTGAGGCCAGGCTTTGCCATCTGAGCAAGACTTCAAGTTAAGCCACAGTGCTCTAAAGAAAGATTGCGGGTAGAGCATTCTTTACTGTAGGTTTGGTTTGGTTTGGTTTGGGTTTTTATTCTGTGTTGAATGAATTCATATGTATCACATGCATGCAGCAGCCTACAAAGGCCAGAAGAGGGCATTGGCTTCTTTGCTGACTGGTAATCACCAGTAGTTGCAGGTAATTGTGAGCTGGGTGCTAGAAATCAAACCTGGGTCTGTATTGAATGGAGTCCAGACTTAATTCACCACAGCATTCAGAGTCAAGCCTACAGCCAATAAATTGCAATTGATTAAATACTTGATATTTTGAGCATGTGCTTGAGGTCATATAGTGAGGTGAAATGTGTAATTTACACCAAGCAATGAGTTGGACAGGAGACAAAAATCACCTGAGATTTCCTCAAACTAAAAAGCCTCTGAACAGCAAAGGAAATCATCTTCAGAGCAGAGTGAGAATCCACAGAAGACTAGAGAGTAATATCAAACTCTGAACATTTGTGGACCTAGTAATGCTGTGCTCACAGAAGATATAAAAAGAACTCAAATATCCAATTTAAATGTCAAAAACAAATAGATTTTATATTTTCAAAAGAAAATATAAAAATGGATAAGAGGTTCATGCAAAAAAATATTCACCACCAGTGATCACCAGGGAAATATAGTTCAAAATCATAGCAAAATAACACCCACCCCTTTAGATGGAATGCCTATGATTGAAAGAGCAAGACTACAAAGTATTGACAAGGATGGCAGAAAAACGTAAAACCCTTGTCAGTGCTAGTAAATACATAGTTATGTACACACACACACACACACACACACACAGAGAGAGAGAGAGAGAGAGAACCACTATTCGAAAACATTATGGTCATTACTCCAAAGCTTAAAATAAGAGTTACTATATAATACAGCAATCCCACTTCTGGGTATACTCCCTAAGGAAATGAAGTCATTATATTAAAGAGGCATTTGCATATGCATGTTTGTTGACAGATGAGTCATGATAGCTAAGAAGTGGAAATTTTCTGTGAAAATGAAAAGCTGTGTCCATAAAAGAAGGCATATCAGTCAGGAAAGGAGAAAATTTTTGCCATTTACAACAGTCTAGAATTGGAGAGTTTTAGGTTGAGTAAGCCAGAAATAGAAAGACAAATACCAAATATTCTCTCTCATATGTGTTTTCTAAAAAAAGAAGCTGAGAGTAAAATTAGGATTACTAGGGGCTGGAGACGATGGAGGGAGGGGAGGGCAGAGGAAGGTTGACTGATTCACAGGGACACAGTAGTAAAAGTAAGACATGAGTTCTGTTATTCTATTGCATTTATTATATAAGTATACGTATATGTGTATTTATATAGACAGCCTACTTACTCATGTCTGAGTAAAAGTATCAGTGTGAGAAATTAACCACAAAACTGAATGAAGATATTGCCTATCTTTTACTCTGCCTTTTATCATTCATCTCTTAGAACTCTACAAAAGCCAGTGGGGAAACTGAATCCCATGGGCTTATAGAACATTCCATCCCGGAGAATGAGGAGATAATTAAACAAGAGTTCTCCAGTATGATAAGAGAGGATGTGTAGTCAGGCAGATTATCTGAAAAGTGATTTGGGTAAGAATCTGTACTGTGCAAAGTTCTCTGTGTCATTCTACAGCTGAGTGGATGTAAGTTGAGTTATCACAACATTTCCATGTGAATTTTGTAAGGATTTCAACCAAAGAGTGAAATTTGGGGTAATTTAAAATTTAGTTCCATATTTCCTCCCAAGTTTTATGGTAAAGAAATCAGTGCTTGTATTGAAAAGATAATCAGAAAATGACCATTTAAAAATAAAATACCACTAACCATTCATAGGACATTAATCTTGGGGCCGATGGGAATGAGCTTTTAAATCTTTGCCCTGTGCATATTATGCAACAGTTCTCATCTACTATAAGCCACAACATGAACTACTGTGAAATAACCTGCCAGCACTGAAGAGTGAGTGGCAATATGCAGGCATTCAGTCACTACTTTATCAAGCATTAAACACAAAGCTGAAAGTAACTTAAATGTTCATAAAAATACAGAGGATTATTTTAGACTATATTACATACCACACATGACAATAGCATTTTTTAACATTGCAAAGGCTTAAAGCATGACTAATGCTTGTATTTAAATGGTTACTATGACAGACTGAATTGCATCTTTCCCAAATTCACGAGTTGGAATTAGAAACCATGGTCTATTAGAATAGGACCTTATTTGGAGAGATGGCCTTTGCAAAAGTGATCAATTCTAAAAGAAGCTGTAAGGTTGGGCTCTCACCTCATCTGACTGAA
Source organism: Mus caroli (assembly GCF_978045245.1). Taxonomy (NCBI): domain Eukaryota; kingdom Metazoa; phylum Chordata; class Mammalia; order Rodentia; family Muridae; genus Mus; species Mus caroli. The sequence continues at coordinate 12,440,912 of NW_028227270.1, forward strand.
GTGTGGGCTTTGAATATAGATATAGATAGATGGATTGATGTGAAGGAACACAGAGAAAAGTTATCATGCTATAAGGCAAGGAGAAAAGCCTGGATCTGTTCTCTCCCCAGCAACTATCAGATGGAACCGACAATGTGAGCACCCTGTAGCCTTCAGAACACGTTTCTGAATTTAAGCCACCCAGCTACAATATTGCTTTGGCAGTCCTAGTAAACTAACACACTTGCTCTGTTAGACATTGGATCTGTGTTTGTGTGTGAAGCCCTGCCATTTGTTTTCACCTCTGTTAAAGTCAACACTCACAAGAGGGAATCTACCATCTTAAAAAACATTTGGCTTGAATCAAGAACATAAAAGGAATCATCTCATGGGATTTTTAGAAGAACATCATTGCACCTGCTTCTCCACAGATGGGATCTCTGAAGGAGATGTCTACTTTTCTTTCCAAAAAAGGAAACAGTTCTAAATGTCATAAAGATCATTGTTCTGTGACTCAGGTTTTTCTATATATTAATGATGAATAATACACGAGAAAAGAAGGTACCTGTAAATTGTGTACCTTATTATACCATGCATTCATATGTTCTCTACAGAGTTGGCAAATATCACCATCTAGAAGATAGTCTATTTCTACAAAGCACTGACTGAATGACATTCAGTTTTAATAAAACTAGAAACATGATGACCATTGTAAAGTTCCTGAATACTAATGACTACGACAGTTGTGAAGTCTCATGGTGAAACAATGGAACATTGGACCTTTAGAGTGTTTAACTGCATGGTTTCTAGGCTCTTATGTCTTTTGTTATAACTTTCCAGCAGACACCGTGCTTAGAGGTTCACTTGTAAATGCTTCTCACCTCGAGAAAACACTTGATAAAACTCTTAACCCACAAGCTATGTAATGCAAATGTAAGGGAACATTAAAAGCAAATCAAGGCTTATTAATTAATAAAATCTGAACTGGAGGCTTGATGTTTTCGCTCTTACCTGGGGCTCCTTTGTTCCTCCTGTTTGTGGAAAGTTGCTGGAAAATTGTATCACTATAAGGTCTGTTCTTTGAACTTTGGTAAAGTTTATTTTTATGAGAAGATAATAAGACTAATGTATGCATAATTCACAGAATGTCATCATAATGTTAAGGGCTTTATAGGTTACTGCATACTCGTTCTGACAAAAGAGAATAAGGAATGAAATTACACAAGTGAGCAATCTTGGTATTTTATTCTTTATTTCTAAGTATTTCATTTCATGTCATTAAGAAAACCCTTTTAAGTTTTCATTCCCTTTAAAACTAAACAAAATCATCTGTGTTTAGATTTCTCATCACATTCATCCCATCTCTCACCAATGATTCAACAGAACCACTCCAGTGAATATGCCTTAGAGTTTGAGTTAGTGTGCATGCCGTGTTTACGAGGGGCACTATTCACAATATCCACATTATGGCATGAGCTTTGTGGGGAATTGCAGGCTGGTCTCCAGTCGAGCTGAGGTCTGAACCCCGATGGTCATAATTCACCTTCATGACATGGTAGGCATTCCCTCATGCTCCTACAACTCCATCCCCTGCCTAAGGTACCACCTCCCACAGCCCCCACAAGAGAAGTATGGTCAGTAGTCATGGTAAGCAATGGCCCAAGCTTCTGACCTTCAGGCTTAACTCCTCCCCAGTTAACCTAGCAACAGTGAAGACCATAAAAAGGGGTGCTCAGCCCCCACCTCGCTCTCTTACTCTTATTCCTTTGTCCTCTTACCTCTCACTTCTCTTACTTCTCTCTCCTCTTCCCTTTCTCTTTTCTTCTCCTCTCCTTTCTTTCTCTTTCTCTCTCTTTCTCTCTAGCCTTTTCCCCCTCTCTCCCTCCCTCCCTCCCTCTCTCTTTTTTCTACCTTCTCTCTTTCCCCTGCATTTCTATAATAAAGCTCTTAAACCATAGACAGTCTCTGCTCCTTCTAGATCCACTGCGCCACTCTCACAGGTGTTGGGAACTTCTTCCCCCATTCCCTCTCTCTCACAACCCTGGGGTGCTAGCAAGGTAGCTGGGAGGGGGGTCCCCGGTTTGGGGGCTGCCCCTTTTCCACCCCTGCCACAAGGGTCAGGCATGCTCACCTGGGGCCCTGTGGAAAAGCATCCAGCAGCTCTGTTTGTGTCCACCTGCCCAGAGCACAGGAGCTCTGGCGGGATGTTACGCACCTTTTCCTTTCCCCTTCATCCCCCGGGCCCCCGGCTCCCCCTATCAATGGATGGATGTGAAAATTATGTGGTATAGACACGGTAGACTTTTGCTCTGCCATAAAGAAGAATGAAACATTTCATTTCAGGAAAATATGTGAAACTAGAGATCATTGTAGTAAGCAAAATAAGTCAAACTCAGAAAGCCTGATATCATGTGGTTGTTTTCATTTTCATGTATGGAATATATATATATATATATATATATATATATATATATACACACACATATATAATTTCAATTTTTAAATGTATATTTTAAAGGCAGAAAAGTAGAAAAGAGACGAGTTAGAATGAGGTGAAGTACTGAAATTTTAGGAGACAGGGAAGAGAAAGTAATATGGAGGTTGGTTATAATGAAATGCTATACTATTAATATATAATAAAAAACTAATTTTTTAAAATCCACAAACAAATTATTTCTAAACATGGATATGGCCGAAAGACTACAGATCAGCCAAACAGTCCCACACAGTGACTGGTTGTGAGCCCTGAGCATTCACAGTGTAGAAAAGAACCAAGTGAGCTCATTGGTAAAAGTCTGGATGCCAAGGGCCAAAGGACATCGGGTGGCCTAAAGTTTCACAGATCAGCGAGAGGGGAAATTGAGTGATCAGGATCATTACCCGTTTCTTCTGCACTTTCTTGCTGTGCCCGTCTCAAACTCACAGCTTGGGAATTAGCAACCCACTCTAATAGGTCTCATTCTAAAACACAAAAGATATTAGCCCAAAAGCTCAGAATACCCAAGATACAATTCACAGACCACATGAAGCTCAAGAAGAAGAAAGACCAAAGGGTGGATGCTTTGGTCCTTCTTAGAAGGGGGAACAGAATACTCACAGGAGGAAATATAGAAACAAAATATGGAGCAGAGACTGAAGGAAAGGCCATTCAGAGACTGCCCAACTTGGGGATCTATCCCATATACAGACACCAAACCCAGACACTATTGCAGATGTGAAGAAGTGCTTGCTGACAGACGTCTGATATAGCTGTTTCCTGAGAGGTTCTGCCAGAGCCTGACAAATACAGAGGCAGATGCTCACAGCCAATCATTGGACTGAACACTGGGTCCCCAATGGAGGAGTTAGAGAAAGGGCTGAAGGAGTTGAATGGTTTGCAACTCCATAGGAAAAACAACAATATCAACCAACCAGGACCACCAGGCCCCACCCCCCCACCCCAAAGTGCCCAGGCACTAAGCCACCAACCAAAGAGTACACATGGAGGGATCCATGGCTCAAACTGCATAGGTAGCAGAGGATGGCCTTGTCGGGAACTAATGGGAGAAGAGGTCCTTGGTACTGTGAAGGCTCAATGCCCCAGTGAAGGGGAATGCCAGGGCAGGGAGGCTGAAGTCAGTGGGTGGGTGGGGGAGCACCCTTATAGAAGCAGGGGGAGAGGGAATGGAATAGGAGGTTTCCAGAGGGGAAACTGGGAAAGGGCATAGCATTTGAAATGTAAATAAATAATATATCCAATAAAAAATTAAAAAAATATAAAATAAAGACAAACAACAACAATAAAACAAAATTATAACCTCAGTGTGTAAGACACCAATAAGAGTAGGGAGGAAAAGAGGAGAAATGTCTCCACAGAAGAAGGAAACAAAGCTGAAAAGAATGTCTTAGCATCAAAGAGGAAAATATCACTTGAACTTGAAGCAAATTTTTTTAAAATGTATTGACGGAATTGTAGCTCTTAAAGGAAATCTGCAGTAAAAAATTCAGAATAGTGAATAGTGAAAGGTGATGAAGTGGAACCCAAATAATAGACATGCATGGAAAGAAACCAACAGAACTATCAGAGGAACAGCCATATTAGACATAGGAAAGAAATGGAGAGAAATCAAAAGAAGAAATCAGAGTTAACAAGTGATCTTCAAATAATAGTAGAGAGGTAATAAATATAGTAAGAAGAGACACTCAAAATTAAAATCATTAAAAAAGAGAAATGCTGAAATGGCGTGTACTAATAGTGTTTATATATAGTGCATGCAAAATATATTTGCAGTTAAAAAAGGGAACAAACAACAACTTTACAAAAAGAAATGGTATATCACATACTTAGAATACATTTCTAGAATGGCCAACAATCTAATAGCCTGCTAAAAGTGTAGAATGGTATGAATAAAGAAAGAATACTTCGGCTGTGTGGGGGAAACTACCCAGTGCTTATTAAGAAAAGTAAAACATAGATTTTGTATTAAAGAATCTCAATATAAGAAAATGGTAGAACACTATCCAAAAGTTTTCCAAGACACAAAATGTGATCCAAGCTATTCTTAAATATCAAAGTCTGGACAGAGAGTGTCAGTGTGCACGTGCTCATTGAATTCTTTTCTTCTGAACCTTAGCTGACAAAACCGCTCAAGTAGGATCAACACCTTGGTCAGAGTAAATTATAATCAATGACTACACTTAATTATAAAGCAAAGGGGTATAAATGTGAGACAACCGAATGTAAATGCAGCATGCTTTAAATGTGGAAATAAAGCCGGGCGTGGTGGCGCACGCCTTTAATCCCAGCACTCGGGAGGCAGAGGCAGGTGGATTTCTGAGTTCGAGGCCAGCCTGGTCTACAAAGTGAGTTCCAGGACAGCCAGGGCTACACAGAGAAACCCTGTCTCGAAAAACCAAAAAAAAAAAAAAAAAATGTGGAAATAAGGCAAACACATATGGAAGGAAGGAAGCAGAGAAAGGGCAGTCACTGACTGCCTGCCTCGTGTGGGTTCTGAAAAGCATAGAAGAGGAAAGATAAGACCTCAAGGACCGCAATAGTTTTTCATATTTGCCTAGAGTTTTATACAATACATATAAACATCTCTCTCTCTCTCTCTCTCTCTCTCTCTCTCTCTCTCTCTCTCTCTCTCTCTGGGGATTATGTGATGAGTGTGATCATATACATACATGTGTGGTGCATATGCATATGCATGCACACACTTGAGAGAGGTTATGTCACTTGGCAGTGTTTCCCTACAGGAAGCATAAACAAACAAACAAACAAAACAGCAACAAGCATGCATGGGAAATCTGCTCTTGGACATTTGGTCAGGATGATCCAGATGATTTCCAAAATAATGACATATACTGCTGATGCCCTGTCTTTCAGGGAATGAGGGTAAGCCCTTGTTGCTATGGACACCACATGCTTAGGTCACGGGGCTCAGAGTATTTAAGTGAGATCTAACCTAAAAGGCTCATTTCTGAGATCTTAGCTTCCATGGTACCAGAAGGTGCTAGGCAAGCTGACAAGGGAGGAAACCAGTTAATAGTCCAACCTAGAGTGACCCCTAAAACCACAACAATGACCATCATGACAAGATATCGATAAAGGAGTAATTTGTGGTCCTCATGTGTTGGTAGAAGCATGCCATACCTAACTGGACTTATGGTTTACTCAACAGGAGGGGAAGTGAATATTCTGGGACTGGTGTGAACATGGATCTCACAACAGATCTGTTACCACTATTTGACTAGACCATCATAATTCCTAACTAAATCTAAATTTTAGCCTTATACTCACAGATGAATGTATCCCATCACCTCTCATTAGAGGAGCTTCTTATATTTGTAGCAAATGGAGACCATCACAGAAAACCACACCTGGGCACAGTACAGAGATCAGTGGATTTTGGGGGCAAACTCTATGAATCCATCTAAATCATCCTCTTCCATCCATTTCTCAGAGAACATTGCAGAAAAGGGGGCAAAAATATTGTCAAAGCCAGACTACTAGGATATCTGGGATGAATCAGTCTCAAAAAAATAGCTACATAATCAAGACCTGAAAAATGACAATGTCAGATCTGCTAGCATGGAAGTTGCGGGGGGAGAAGGGAGCTGGGGAACTAACTAATGACTTCTGATAATTAGCCTCTCTCGGTGATGAGTGGTCATCTCTGAAGCCATATTCATACAAACAACAAAATAGAATTCAGTAGGTTGTATTCATATATTTGGGAATATATAATAAGAACACCCAGAGAGTAAATAGTCAAGGGTACTTAGGTGTGGATGGGGAGAAGGGCATAGCGGAAGTGAGAGAACACAGTGGAGGGCTGACATGAATGAAGGGCACATTACAAAGGCATACGGACACCTATTACTTTGTAAGCAACTAAAAATATTAGAGTTGGAAGGGTTTTAACCTACAAAACTAAACAGTGTTGAAACTAAAAGCCAGAAATTGTTATACAAAAATTGTAGAGCCAAAAGTAGGCCGGTTTCTTATGATATATTTGGTCAAGAAAAGCTCCACAGGCTTTCCTCCAAAACATAGGCTTATGACAGTCCTTGATATTGCTCATCAGAACTACTTAGTAGATATGACTCCTGGCTGAAAATAACACAAACCTTGGGTCCAGGATACAGAGTAACTGAGCTGGAGACTGGAGACATTCTTGCTAGCTTTCTTTATGTCTTAATGTGCAAAGCAGGACTCACTTTCTCTTCTTCTTCCCCTTGCCTTCTTCCCTCCCCTGTCTCTGCATGTGCACATAAAGGCACCCATACTCTTCCCCTGCATATATTCAGTTGGGAACCCTATGAATCCCAATACCAAGCTACCAGGCAGAATGTGCTCACTAGTGTTATAGTGGCACAACAGTTTTGGGGGCAACCAACTGCTCTATGCTTGGCTTTAAAGCCTAGTCTACAAAAGAATATCCATTCCTGGGACTTTGAAGCAGTAAAACGTCATCACTGAGAAGGTGTAAGGGCCTAGGGGAAAACTGTGCTATTGTTTAGCAAAACTGATATAGCGGCATGTTGCTAGAAGGCATTTATTTATATGTATTTCTGTCTTCACTTATAGATCAAAGCTAATTTTAGTCTTACTCAGCAGAAGTTCTATTCTCAGTGAATAATGGTGAGTACATAGATCCTCACTATTCTGAGAATAAGTGAAAGTTTGGGGCTGGGCCCTAAACAGGATGCTTATACCTCATCCTGTAAGTCTTGGAGAACAAGGCCAAAAAGTTGGCTAAAAGATGGAAGAGCCAGAAGGCAGGAAGTATGAGCTGACATCTTCTGTGTATGATATAGCTAATGCAGTTATGATTACAGCAGTGGCTGCCTACAATGTGCCTGCAGGAAGCTGGACCTTTCAGCAACCAGTCATTAACTGTGGAGGGGTCCACTTGGGCCTGCCATTCTGTGCTGAACTATATGTTACTGATGTATTCATCAAGAAAGGCAGACATTTTCTTCAGTAGGGCATGTGATGAAACCATCATGACCCAGTGAATAGTTCTAAACCCATGGTCATATAGACAGCAGTGGTTAACATCAGTGGGTCACAAAACAAAACAAGAAGGCATGAATGTAAGAAAGGGACCAGTAGAGATGGGAGGGATAAAAACAGTGAGAGGAAGATGGGAGAGGCTAAGATTCTAGTAAATAGAATACCTTACATATACATACATATATATGAATAAAATTGTCAATTAAAAAACTTAATACAGAATAAAATTAATATTAAAATGAATCACTAGAAAAATTTTTGTATACACTAGAATGCATACAGACAATGGACCACAAAATACCCCAGTGGAAGGACCTCCTCGTAGGTTTTCTCAAAGGACACATCCAGGAATGGCTTCCAAATTACTGTTGCTACAGGAGATCTGGGTGGTAAACTCCTCGCTACTCATAGCACAATGATAATAGCTTTAGAAAGTTAGGAACTTGCAAATATGCTTTCTACTATGCACTAGAAAAGACTCTTAAAATAATACAATAATACAAATATATTAATGCAGTAATTCAAATATTAGTAGCAATCTTAATTTGGGAACCATCTTTAAGATACCTTGTACACACCAGGAACTATACCAGTTATTCACCATAACAACCTTTGTCCCACCAAACAAGTTGGGGGAAGGCCATATGTTCTCTAGTAAGGCAGTATTTAGCCACAGTATACTACATGGAATACTATACAAAATAAAAGGCCATTCTTCATTGTTGGGTAACTCTCAACATAAGTTTGAAGTCTACCATGTCCAAATAGCTCCTCTGAGCTTGGTGCAAAATGGAGGTCTCCCTTTCCCAGCAGGACCTTATCTGGGGAGCCCCAACCTCCATTCTCTACCTGAGGAATGCCAGATAGTCCTTGGCAAAATTACAAGTTCCACTTCCTGGAACGTGCCTCTACATGCAAATGAGGTATCTAGAACCTTAAACATCAGCCATTGAAACTTTACCCTAAGGAGAACCCCTTCCCACTTTCCAAGGTCTATATAGACCTTGTTCACCCCTATTAAAGTGTATCCACACAAGCTGATTTGCTGAACACCCTTCTGAGAGAGCTGTTTCATTGAATGTCATCTGAAAGAGCTGTTAACACTGAGATCTTCAGAGGAGACCTCCTACCTCAGGCATTCTCTGCACAACTGAGATCCTGCTGACCTATCCATTCTGAATTAAAACCCCATCCTTTCCTGCCCTATGTACTTAGAATTAGGATACCACAAGGGAAGACATGGACTATGGATCCTTGTTCCACCTCATCCTACCTTGCTTGGTGTGCAGCAGCGCCTGGACACCACAAGAGAAGCAGCAGAAAAACCAAACTGCACTTCATGGCTGATGTAAAACCCACCTAGTATAGATCATTAACTAGAAGGAAGAATGTTTGAGTGTAAGATAGTAAAAGAGAAAAGGGACTGGTGAAAATGGGAGACAGCATCCAGTGGGGAGGGCAGAGGGATGGAGGGAGTGAGAAAGCATAAGCTTTTGGTCTGAAACTATTAGGTACTATCAGATGATATTGATACCCTTATCAATTGTTTATGGAGATTTGGTCACAGCACCACGTTGCTCTAGGATACTTGCACTGGAATTTAGTTCTCAGCTCTGTCTATTGAAATAGCATCAGTGAGTTGGCATGTCTTAAAGAATTTTGAATGGAACAACTGAAGATATGGAGCTCCTGTCCCTGCCACCAACGACTAATATTCTCTCTGGCTTCTTCGACTTTACATTCTGTCCTCTGAAATATGAACTAGATTGCAGCTAAATTATTGCTTCCACTGAGAGCATCTGACAGGGTATCTTAGTCTTGGTTTCGGCACTTCTCTTCAATGTGCATCAGCTCCTCAGGGGCATTTCACGCTGCGCATTGTTGCATGAGCTACACTCCCTGGCTAAAGTTAAGACCTGAGAGATACAAATCCTTTTGGCCTCCTCCTTGTCTAAAGCATTCGTGCCAATTTGTGAGAGGACATCAAAATGTATTTTGTTTAAAAAGGTGATTTGGAATGAACAGCCTGTGTGATTTGGAGGCTGGCACAGACTAAACATGTACAGATTGCCAAAATGATCATGTTCCTAGAAAATTAGCATCATTGGCCGCAGTAGAGTCAGTAATAAAATGGGGGTTGCACTGTGGGATTGATCATAATATGACCCAAACTCATATTGCTATTTGTGTGGTCTAGCAAGCAAAGAGAAGTACAGACCCTTTCCTATGTTGTGTCTTGGTAGTCTAAAATGCAATCAAACTTGCTATGTATTAAGACTTCACAGAGAAAGAGGAAGGCGGTTTTCCAGAGAAAGGGAGATAAGGAAGATTAAACATCAGACCCCGGGAGAGCTGACTTACTGTTGAGTTGCATGGTTGCATCGACACACACACTCACATCAACTTATACAATAAAAGTTAGAAACCTTATTGGTTATATTTCTTGATGCTGTGATAAGAATCCTGAGAAGTAATTTAGGGAAAGGTGGGTCGATTCGGGGGTCAGCATTTGAGGGTCTCATCCCTTCTGATTGAGAAGTTATAACACAGGGAAGAGCTCTAATGTGTGGACAGAAGCATGAACCTGCTTGCTCACATCTGTCTAAATAAAGAAACATAAAGGAGACTACCTTTCCTTTGACCTTTGTATTTATTCTGTCTGTTAATGGGACCCATACGATGTTGATACCCCCAAATCAGGTTAGGTATGGAGTACTCAGCTCATTCTCTCTGGAAACAACCTTGCAGACAAATCCCAACATGTGCTTCATTAATGACCTCTTCATTCCCTAACGTGCCCAGGTTGACAATCAAAATTAAGCATCATAAACAGTTCTATAATGGGGACATGCTTGCTTTGAAGTCCGAATCTCGGGATACAGCATAATGTATTAATTCATTTTATGAACCAAGCATTGCACTCTAGATTAAAACTCTCAAGTGCTTTTTAGCAATCTCCAAGGGGAAGTTCTATAAGTATAATCTTTCCCTCCCAGTAGGCATGAAACTTTGGGGCTACCACGAGCACTTCCTCAGGAAGGAGGAGGGTGCAGACGGAGGAAGGTATTGAAGATGAGGATAGTGGAGAGGTTGTGGTGTGTAAAGTCATTAATCTAGGCTAGAGGTGAACAGACATTTTCATTCTAATGCATTGGTGTACTGTGTAGACAGGGTGCCTTGGAATTAAATGTCTGATCTAAGTTGAGCTTTTGGAAGCTAGGGGCTAAATCCTGAAACATTTAATAGAGCAATTGTCTCTAAAAATGCTAATGGAAATTCACAAATGCTTTCCGCCACACCCACTCGCTTTTAGAGAAGACAGGAGAGTGTAGATTTATGGTAATAGAGGAAGCACCCAAACAAGCAGCAGTTTAATTTTCCTTTATTATTATATTTTTAATTTACTGCTGATGACTAACGCTTATTAGTATTCTCTCTGCCACCACCAGCACTGAGAGCTGCCTTCTATCTGGGTCTTGCCAAACCATGAAAGTAAATAACCCTTTAAAACACACTCAAATAAGTCCCAGCAAACTGGGAGGGCTCAGCTGAGTCCAGAGGCACAGAAGCTCCGATGGATTCCCCATTCCTCTCTGAAACCTGATCAGTATAAGGTATCAGGAAGATGAAAATTAATTTTTAGAACCACAAAACACTATAAATCATCTAACCAGTCTCTGATAGCCAGATGGTTTTTTAATTTACAAGCAAACTAGATCAGTGAATGTCTGAATATAAACCAGGGCTTTCGAATGTCAACAGTGAACAGGGCTGCACATACAGTTTAAGTAGAGCTCAGATAAATATATGGCATTACACTTTCACACCTCCACCCTCTTCTAGGGGAATGGTAAGATATAGGACTGAAATAGCTACAGAAATACATTTCCAAGGTCCACAATCCACAAAATTCACAGACAATGGTAGAATGAACATAAACACCTATTACAAAAGGTAAGAGGAAGGTAATAACCCAGGAAGCAGAGACACAACACAAATAAGCTTGCTCTGAAGCCTAATAAGCCCAGAAGGAGATATAACTGTCAGGTCACAATCAATGTATTGTAAAAGTCAACATTCTTGGGCACAAGCAGAGAGAATGAGACCCATGAAGAACTTGAAACTACATGCCCTGTGAACACCACAGTTGAACACTAGCACTCTACAATCCTACCAGGATGATAAATTTCCCCTATCTAATATGACCTTTGGCTCTTAAATCAACTGTCTTAATTTTATTCTAAATAAGTATTATGCACACATGTGCGCATGCGCGCACACACACACATACACACATACACACACACACACACACACAGAGAGAGAGAGAGAGAGAGAGAGAGAGAGAGAGAGAGAGAGAGAGAGAGAATATATCACACACAAACCCCTCTCTGTACCAAGAAAGGCAGAACTTTGTATTAGAGGATAACCTCAGAGCATCCTATACCATGACTCCCACTTATAGTGGGCAGCTGACAATTACAGGCCCTAGATAACCCCTTCTAGATCCAGAACACAGAATGAAGTTTCTGCGAACTCATTGCACAAAAGAGCAAAGCACTCCAGGCCAAGGCAGTGTCCTGGTGTTATATTTTACACCAGGGATTCAGACGCAACACAGCTAACAAAGGCATGCTCTTCATTGTTCTCTAGATGGACATGAACTGAGTAGAAGTTTCAAACATTTGGGCTCATCAACCGATAGCATCTTACATTGGAGGTGCATAAAATAACGTGAGGAGAATAAACAAGGAAATCAAGGGACAGCCTTTTCTTCCAGAAGAAGTGAATGTTTCCTGCATCAGGATTTTAACATTTTATGACTAGCACACACTTGTGGGCAAAGCTCATTAATCAGAAATAAAGAACTTAAAACAGCCAGGCCCCAAACTGCAGCCAAACTATCTCCTGCTGAAATCCACACAACTCTGAACAATGGGAGACTTCCAGGAGTTTATTTGTAAAGGGATGAAGTAGGAAGAAATTACACCCAACAGAACAGAGAGGGGCCCAATAAACATTATTTAAGAGTAATCCTTAATTTAATTTCCACAAAGCAAGAGTATTTTAGAGTGAAGCCTTCTATCATTCCTGCTGAATTAAAAGAAAATGTGAAATATTAATAGGAAAAAAGTAAAATTTCTTACATCTAGTATAAGATGTATATTATAATATGAATTCTACATTTCCAAAACATGTTCTTCATAGTTGGTTGCCTTGCTAGAAAAGAACAGTGGGGGGAAATATATTCCAAAGCTGTAGGTTTGGTTTTGTTTTGTTTTGTTTTGTTTTGTTTTGTTTTGTTTTGTTTTGTTTTGTTTTGTTTTGCTTTGCTTTGTTTTGTTTTGAGACATGGTTTCGCTGTGTAGCCCTGGCTGTCCTGGAACTCACTCTGTAGACCAGGCTGGCCTGGAACTCAGAGATCTGCCACCCTCTGCCTCCAAGTGCTGGGATAAAAGGCATGCAACACCACTGCCATAGTTTTAAAGGAAGAAGTACTCCTGACACATGTTTATTTTTAGATGACAGAAAAAATATTAATATAAGCACTGAACACAATAATCCCCAGAATATTAGACTGGGCATCGACCCAGGAAACAAAACATAGTATATATTTATTAAATATCCTACCTAGAAATACTTTTTATTTGAAAACATTTCTAAAGAATTACAGACTTCTAAAGACAAGTACTTATTACTTATTTGTTATGACTGTACATGTGTGCTTTTCTTCAATGTTCTATTTAGAGAAAATGTTGTAGACATTAGCTTTTGCATTTAACTAATTAGGACAAGAATTGTAATACAGGTGTTGTGGTTTGAAGGTTTGGCTCCCATAGACTCATGGGTTTGGTCCAAGGAGCACCATTAGGAGGTGTGGCCTTGTTGGAGGAAGTGTGTCACTGTGGGGGTTCTCTTTGAGGTCTCCAAGACTCAAGTTCCACCCAGTGTGGAATTCCAGTCTCCTCCTGGCTGCCTGCAGAACAGGATGCAGAACGCTTGACTCTGCTTGGGTCATATCTGCTTGCACAGTGCTAAGCTTCATGTTATGGTGATAAAGGACTGGACTTCTGAACTGGAAGCCAACTCCAAATACATATTTGCCTTTCTAAGAGTTGTTTTGGTCACAGTGTCCCCTCACAGCAGTAAAACCCTAATTAAGACAGGCGTACATGTTACCATTTTACTTATGCCTTCCATAGAAACATTATTCGTTTTTCTATGAAAACATGTAATAAGGAAAAATAATTCTTGACATAAGCAGGCAAAATGTGGTGAAAGTATGTATTAGAGAATAAAACTTTCCAATTAAAAAATCATTAGTTTCCTTTCATCTGATACAGCAATGATAAATTGCTATTATTGAAAACTTTATTTGGCTAATAAAATTGCCTTAAATGAAAATCTAGGCTTACATCATTATTCAACTATTAGTGTTATTTAACTCGATCACAAAATATTTTATCCAGCTTTATATCTAAATTAATCACATGATTGTCCAAAACCTAATTTGGGAGGGGTTCCTAAAATCACAGCCAACTCTTTCATGCTTTATGAGGAATATCAAAATGAACCTGTTTAAATATTAACCAAGCCAGCTGCCTCAAAAGATTGTACTTGATAGAAGAGGAGGACAATGAACAAATTTCTGTACCTCTGATACCAACACTGACGAGTGTGCAGAGAACAAGATGCTTAATAACCTGAAGAGTTTATTGTTCTATTCTGAAACATCCATTATGCATTGACAAGAATGCTCGATTTCGGACTTTATAACCAAATACAAAGCACTGCTCTTTCTGTAGATGGCATCTCCATAAGAGTGACTAAGCAGTACTCTTTTGAACTCTGTGGGATTGGATTTAGCAAAATTTATGAAATATTTATGATAAACAGTATGACTCACTTTGGTTTAGAGTTGAGTTGTTTGTTTACCTTGATTTCTATCAGAGCTTTCACGCTCAATAAGAGCATGTCTGTTCACTGAGGGTCCAATGTGTATACACTTGAAAGAAAGTATATTCTTTTTAAATATATACTTTGTGAGCAATCTGAATACCACACTCACAGCTGAGAGGGGAGTTTAAACTACTACCCTGCCTTCTTATAAGACCATCTGAACAGGTTCCTTCCCTATGAGTATACTCTGAAGAATGCATTGATATCTACTTCATAATTTACAATCCACTGGGGACTCTTGGAACTGAGCTATGGTCTACAATGTAAAAGTATATATAAAACACAAAGTTGAACAACTTTGCAATTCTTCATAGTTAAAAACAAGAAGAATGAGTTTGCTTCTACCACAGGCGATGCACTCATTTGATACCTCGAGATGAGCATGCTCATAAAGTCCTACTTCTGTTGACCCTAAGTCATCTGCAAAGTGGTTGCAGGGTGAGAATTAAAACACTTGATATAGAGAATTAAGGCATAGATCAACTTCACTTAAAACTGGCATCAACGTGCTTGCTTGGCTTCGTATATTGATGGCTTATTGATGTTCTTATAAACCTCTTTAATAATATAATAAAATGAGGGACCATCTTCAAACTTTTGTTGATTTCTGCCTAAATAATGCTATCAACTCCTTAAAATAAGATTCATCCCCAAGCAGAAGAATGTGTGTTATATCCTCTGCTTGGCATCTCCCTCAAGAATCAGGATGCTTCACGCAAAGCTCAGTAAGCACTATATACATACTTGGTACCACCAGTGTAAAAGAGTGAGATAGATGCAATGAAGACCAAAATGATGCACTTAGGATGCATTTCTTTCCTAGAGCTTTTCAGATATACCTTCCCCACTTAACATCGAGCCTTCCCTCTCACCCTCTCCTGTTAAGGACTCTTGGGAGCACCATCCCTGGAGGCCACTGGAGACCTACATAAGGAACAGATCTTGCCAGGCCTCATTTCTTTCTTATCTTTCTGTGTTTGCTCCCTCTGTGTCAGTTCCCCAATGTCACACATGAATGTTGACTCCTGGGTTTTTTCCTTCCCCCATAATAAAAAAACTTATCTCAAAATCTGTTCCAAGTCCAATTCAGTTCTTTATATCCAGACCCCTTTTATGACAATTTTTCCTCTTTCTTCAGACTTCAATTTTTCCTTCTCAGCCAGCGATTTTGTAAAAGCATTTCAACATACATTATCAGACAAGAACATCTTCCCACAGGAGAGAATTCTATTAGGTGCTTGGGGGAAAGAGCCAAAAGGCTAAAGGCTTCCAAGTGACTCTGTTATGTTACAAAAATAAAGATTGTGAATAACCAATTGATGGTCACGTGAACAGCTGCAGGGACTCTGGTTCACCAATGCTCAGAAACACGTTAGGCAGCCAAGAGAAGTTATGGGTGAAGGTAGAATTTTGTTTGTTTCTTGTCTACAAACTTAACTACTCATATGTCACTGACTTAGTAAATAATCGTTTGCAGTAGATCTTAATGGATGATACTTGTAAATGACAAACATGAATTGATTTCTGAAAGATGGCCACTTTATTTCTTGACTATAAATGATGGTGTGAAAAAGGGTTATGAATCTTAGAAAACACTTATGATGGTTCTTTGAAAATATGAATCATTTTAATGAAAATTCTCTAATTTATAATTGCTTTTATTTTATGCCAGTGGCTAAGAGTATATTTCTACCTAGTCCTGACTAGCCAAATTCAGAACAAAGAGAGCTTCAATGTATTTAGCTCTCTAGATTGTACAAAACACAAATAGCATCTCTCAGGAAAAAGGCCAGTTATGGATTAGAAGTCAAGGCATTATTTAGAAGACAAACCAAATAACATAATTATCAAATCTGAGTCTGGTGGCATATGAGATATATTGAAGGAAAATAAATGATTCTAAATCCTGTCCCTTATTGTCCCAAAAAATTTTAAATGGAAATTAAAAAATCTCATTAGGTTGGCTACTATCTATTATCACCTTATTTTTAAAATCTAACCATTAAAATAATATAGAATGTTAACATGGATTGAGATAATACTTAATATATTATAGTAATTGTTTCTTAATCTATATTTAAGATGGATAAAAAGATTATATGCATAGAAATATATATTCTTATATGTATACTTATATATAAGAAAAGATATACTAAACATATAGTTACATAAATACATAGAAGTCAACTAGATAATAGATGATTTATAGATTATAAATACATGACAGATAGGTGATTGATAGGTTATAAATAGATTAATAGATAAAACAGCATAGGCTCATAATAGTCTCTTTAAAATTACTGTTAGAAAAATACATTTATTAATTGAAGATCAGATAATACTAGATTTCTATATAGTTTGAAGATGTTTTGAAGAAAGTTATCAGTATAGAGAAAGAATCAGCTATTTTTATTCTTCTGTACAATTGCTACTGCAATATCTACCTTAAAGTAAATAGCCTCTGGTTGATCTGCTTCATTTGCCTTCCTGGTTAGGAACAGTGTAATCTTACCCTCGGAGGTCACTGAGATGTACCTTTCTGTACCATCCTTAGCAGAGTCACTCAGTGATGTCAAAACGATTCATAAAATTTAATTATAATTGTGTAAGAAAATGAATAGATGTAACAAATAATAGGGGTAATGATTTTTGAGATAATCATTTGAGCATAGACAAAGTTTTCATGTATTATTTCATATTACAACCTTATAACAAAAGTATTGCATTTAATTTTTATTGGGAAACTTGGACTATACCACATATACTAAATCAAACAACCATTTATCAACAGACCTATATTAAAAACTCCCAGATCTTTCATCTTCATATTTTCAGGTTGAGAGTCATTAATTACTTGAGTTCTAGAAATATGATGATTAAATATGGACAGCTTCAACTTTAATGCTACCATTAACACTATAGCTAGTGTTCTGTAAAGTGATCCATTTACTTTTCAGTGGATGAAGTAAACTCTTGAATAGTTTACTGACAATTATATGCTGGTGGCAAACAGTGGACCCACTCTGTATTCAGCTCTGCAATCTCAATTAACTACAGAAGATTTACATTGGATGGTAAGCTTTATAATAAAAAAAAAAAGTAGAGTTATGGACAAGAGACATGTCTGCAACAAAATGCCATATGCTACCGTACCTAGCCTGTGTGTATTTAACTCATTTCTAGCATGGGCCTTTTACCTGGTCTGCAAGCTAGGTGCCACAATGCAGGTTTACAGGACAATATTAGTGAATTATACTTGCAACCTGACAAATGGTGCATATTCCAATCTCTCTTCAGTAGCAACCATGCATCAGAGAGACAAACACAAAAGGCTGTGCACATACACATAGAAAATTTTATCTAGAGCAAACTAGATCTAGAGTTCTATAAGGGTAGAATTCTATAATTATATGTAAAGTTAGATGTTTATTTCTATGCTTCTAGATTTTAATAAGAGAATGGCCACCACCCCCCAATCTAATGCCACATGCGACTCGTACATCACACCGCCAGCACGACAGAATTCTTTGGAAAAGGCAACCCAGCCTTTCCTGATGCCATTTCAGCACTGTGCTGTCTCTGACGAGGCCAAGAACAGAGAATGATTATTATTTTTTTTATTCATCAGCTTTATAAATGTCCAATAATGCAGAAAATAAGTGGAAATAATTAGGCTAATTATTTATGGGGAAATGGTTGGGTTAAAGGGATATTTCCTTCTGGGAGACATTGGTTGGCATCGATGTCTGTGAAATAAAAATAATTTTAAAAAGTACCTTTATGATATGAAAATTTTGACCATGAGAAAACATGTTCCACTTGGGAAACTGCAAACTCATTGCCCACAGGAAGTGACATCTGGAATGCAAAAGCAACCTCATATATTATAATCAAGTGGACACCAGTTTTCATTTATCATATTAATGAGCATAGCCACCTTTGCAGAATTGTATGAAACAAGCAATATTTTTTGTTAATCGTTTTGCAACCTGCTTCCGAAAGAAAGAAAGAAAGAAAGAAAGAAAGAAAGAAAGAAAGAAAGAAAGAAAGAAAGAAAGAAAGAAAGAAAGAAAGAAAGAAGGAAGGAAGGAAGGAAGGAAGGAAGGAAGGAAGGAAGAAAGAAAGGAAGGAAGGAAGAAAGAAAGAAAACAAACAAATTGTGCAACTAGTAAAAAAAAAAAAACTCTGTGCAAATGTGAACTGACAGTTGCTATCCTTTAAAGATTCCCACCCCTGCATACAATTGACTAGTTATAGGAGAATAATAAACTAGTATTATCAAAAAGTGTAATCTGAACAGCACAACCACCTCTAAATGGTACAGATGTGTAAGCAAGTTAAGATAGTATCTGTAGTGTTGCTATGATTTTATATTCCTATTTCACCATTTTTACTCTTGGTTTCAGTATCAAATCATTTAAATGAAATGAACCCCTTTCTAAAAGAAGGAATGGTTACAGTAAAAGCAGCACTGTTCGTTGTTTTTCTATTCATTAACCATTAAAAATTAGATTCTTTACTATATGCCCAAGAGTGATAAAGCTGGCGAAGAGTTTTCTCCATGAAGTGTCACTAAGAATGCCAAACATAACCCAAGACCTCAGCCATGAGTAGCTGGTCAACAGAAAACAAATTCCATCTTTCTTTCTTTGTGTCTTTGTAGGATTTCTGTTTTGTTTTGGCTTCCTCCTGGTCACTCCTTTTGGCACATTGTTTTTGCCTCATTTTGTTGTTATTTGTTTGCTTTGATTTTCATTGTGTTTGTCTGTTTGTTTTTAGTGTGTGTGTGTGTGTGTGTGTGTGTGTGTGTGTGTGTGTGTGTGTAGGATCTTATAGGAGTTTGGGGGAGGGGAAACATGATCAAAATATATTGTATGGGGAAAAAAAAAGAGTTGACTCTATTTTGCTATTTTGTCCTATAAGTCCTACTAGCTCTTCATTTCCCTTACAGGATCTTTAGATTCTAGAGACATGCCAGGTCACTAATTCAATTACAACGTCAGCCAGTCCTTAACACATTCTCTGTGAACTCTATCCTTCATTTGAGAGCCTCACTTTTTTATCTTTACCATACCATTTCAGAAACTACAATGTCAACAGGTTATAAGTGTACACTTAATCATTAACTATAACCAGAGACTTATACTTTATAATCTTTGTACTCTCTTTTAGAGGACTCAATTAATTACTAAAGTCTGAACAAAACACCCCACTCTACTGCCCTGGGATTTGGTTTATAGATTTTTGCAAGACATTGGTGCTATGACAGGCCATCCATCGTCACTTGTCACCTCATTCATCACCATCTTGATTATTTCTGTATCCTCCTCTCTGGAATCCTCACTTCTTGCCCTAGATGTCAAGAGCTGCCCTCTGGTTCCTATAAATGTCCATATTCTAACTGCTCCAGCAGCTTTTGCCTGCTGAGCTGCCAGGCTGGATTGCAAGAAGTTTGACAAAAGACTGCCCTTGACTATGAACAAGTATTTAAATCTTCCTGCCTCAGATTCTTTATTTAATAAAGATGCTTACCTTACAAGTTTGTTTGGGAGAAATTAATGAGCTAATATCACAAAGCACCTAAGAGAATGCCTAACGCATAATAGATATATGTATTTTTTAGAAACACACAAGTTATGGGTAGAAAAATTAATAAAACTGATCCTTAAGTTAGGTTCATATTTGACATATATAATATGTAAATAAATTTCTGTAACTTGGACAGACATTATCTTTAATTATATGAAAAAAAGGTATAAGGGTATCAATATGTAAAGGAGAACTAAGGCCATGGGATTTTATGATTTTATCATAAAACATAATTACATAAAAGATGTAAGATAGAAGATGTGACACAGAGGATTTGAGACAGACCTATAAACTAGGCTTTAAGGGTTTCAGGACTGCCAGCAGTGGTGGCACACACCTTTTATCCCAGCACTTGGGAGCCAGAAGCAGGTGGATCTCTGAGCTGAGGTTATTCTCTGTAGAGAGCAAGTTCCAGGACAGCCAGGGCTACACAGACAAACCCTGTCTCAAAAACCAACCAACCAACCAACCAAACCCAGAACAAAACCAACCAACCAACCAACAAAAACCAAAACAGAGTTAGGAACCATCTTGTTGAGTAGACTCAAAAGTTAACTGATAACTAAAACACTCAAATTTAAAACAATCTATAAAGATATGATTTTCAAGCAGAAAACAACATTGATACACATAGGCTGGCATGTGGAGGATCATTGTAATCATTGACACTTCCAAAGCCTCACAACATAGGGAGTCGTGTTCTCAAGGAAGGTGTCACTTTGAAAAAATTTATAACGTGCAGAACCACCTTCCTGTCAAACTATGCTCTGTGAACTGTGACTGTAGAAACATCTTTGTTTATCCTTTTCTCTTAGGTAAATATGGGTGAGAGCAGAAAGCACAGCTTGCTTTCCATTGCATTCATATCTACTCCACTGTCCTGTGATGCTCTTCTAGAAGCGTTTTGATTTGTCCACTAAATAAAGCTCTGTAACATTTCAAATAAACTGAAGTATCTATCTATGATAATGTTTTTAGTTTTTAATAATTAAAGGATTTAAGTAGATTATGGGCATTCCTCAGTGGAACATTTTTTCTTATATATTCAAAGCCTTGGATTTGAACTCCAATACTATACATGCACACACACACACACACACACACACACACACACACACACATATATATATATATATATATATATATATATATATATATATATATATATATATACAGAGCTCTCAAATAATCTCAAATAGCCCTTTACCACCAAAGGGCTGTGGGATGATTCAGTTGATAAAGTGCTTGCCTGGTATGAACAAAGTCACAGGTCCCATCCTAGTACCACATAAAGTTAATGTGGTAGTGAATACTTATGATCACAGCACTCAGGAAGTGGAGGTAGAAGGATCAAAAATTCACGGTCGTCTTCAGCTATAGAACAAGTTCAAGGCCAGCCTGAGATACAAGAGACTATCTAAAAGGGAAAATAAAGATCATTGCATCTTGCCATGAAAGTGCTTATATTGTAAAATTCCCACGATGCTGGCAGGAAAATCATCAATATTTTGAACATGGTATTTAATCATACAATGAAATTATTGAATCTCCTGGTTCATATTTTAAAACAGTATAACACATGTTAAATGTTTTAGTTTTATTTCAACAATTACATATACTTAATGTCATGTATACTTAATGTCATGTATACTTAATGTCATGTATACAGAAAAAAAAAGCATCTGGTTTCTCCTGTTTTGTAAATTTTGATGTAGTACTTAGCCAACCTAAACTTTCCATGTGCCCTTACGTCAGAACCTTACTCCCAGAGCAGTCCAGAATTGTCACATATTTTCTAGTTGGCTTCTACTGACTTGGAGATGGTGTTTCATGTCTCTCTCCAGAATTTGAGCAGCATCCTCCCAATGTTCACCTTTGCTTGATAATCTAGTTTTTCCTTTGAAATCATCCAGTGGAATAGAAAATGATCTCCCCTGTACTGAGGCATATAAAGTTTGCAAGATCGCCTCAGTACAGGGGAACACCAGGGCCAAGAAGTGGGAGTGGGTGTGGGCATGGGGGACTTTTGGGACAGCATTGAAAATGTAAATGAAGAAAATACCTAATTAAACAAAAAGAAAAAAAGAGAAAAGAATATTATAAATATAAAAAAAGAAAGAAAATGATCTCCCTGAGATTACTTCACATTTACAAAACTCTCCCTGTGCCTCCCCATCCTCAACTTGCATCTTCTCAAAATTGCTGCTATTACTGCCCCACTCCTGAATTATTCTGAGCTGGACCTTCACATCTATATAACCACCTTCTATGTCATATCCCACTTAAGGTCAAATAACCACCCATGTAATTTCTTTGTATAAATACTTGGGAGGAAAAAATCCTCAGAAAGAGCACCAAAGTTCACACTCTTCCCTTCCTGCCTGCCATCCATAATTCTACTCTGTCTATGCTTTGCCCTGGCCAGTACTTCCTGCAATGGGTCTGTGGTCATACAGAACCTTCTCCATGCCAACCCACTAATTCCCACACAGTTCCTCAGCACCACTCAGAGTGAGCTATTCCTCTTCTCTCTCCCATCTCCTTCTTGTTTCTTCTCCCCTCTCTCCTCCCCTTTCCCCTTTTCCTCGTCTTCTTCCTTCTTCCTCTGCTTCCTCCATGTCTTCTTTGGAGGGCTGGGTTTCATTATGTAGCCCTAGATGTCTTGGAACTTCTTATATATAGACCAAGCTGACCTTGAACTCAAAGAGGTCTGCCTACCTCTGCCATCCCTAATGCTAGCCTTAAAGGCACATGCCACCATGCCCAACTCACCCTTTGTTTTCTAAACTCTGACTGCTAATACCCTGACTTTACTATTCTCACTTTAGGTTGTCTTTCTACAACACCAGTTGCTCTTTCTCATTATCCTTCATTTCCTATTTCCATCACCCAAATCAAAGCATTGTCTTGGCTTCTATTCATCTGCATTAAATACTTAGCATTAAAACCATCAATGAAAGCAATTAGAATTGTGGACCAAACCAAAGATTATTTGGTTTGACTAAACCTTTCCATGGTCATGTCTCATTGCCAATAGTAAATTAGATATAGAAAGTTGATACCACCTCCAATCTCTATATTACTTAAGTAGAAACTCTGCTTTCTTAGACTAGAAATACAGTTTCTTTGACTAGAATTCACATCACCATCACTGTCTTCTCACTTTCTTGTAGCTTTACATCAGTTAAGCTGCAAATTGTCTAAACATGGCCAGACTGGATCTTATTGTAAGTGCAGATGTCTCCTTGATCCACACCATCATCACCTTCTGGCAGGAATGGAGCATCTGTCTTTTGTAGTAAATGCTGCTGATGCTCTGTTCAGTCTCCTCTTAGTTGGGAAGTACTTTGTCTTTTGGATGTTATAAATTGTTAAGCAGCATCTAACTCCACCCCTGGACCACTACTATAGGAGATCCAAGGGGAACTTTCCTCCTAAGATGTTTACAAGGTCTACCCCTTTCCTCCTATTCTGCCAACAACAATTTCTTTATATGGGGATACAGAACTCAGACCTTTCTCCAGAAGGGCAGTTTTGCAGTCTCATTAATACTCCATTGTACTCTTATGTGATCGAGCAGAGTCCTAGCTTTATCTTTAAGTACATTTCTGTTTAGTTCCACTCTGACCACCCCCATCCGAGTTTTCCCACATTGTAGGGAATGTGGTTTCAACTTCTCAGTAGGTTTCATACTTGACCTGTTCCCTCAGGGTATCCAAAATATAATAACCATGTATGTAGAGGGTAGACATTTTGTTGACTGATAGTCCCAGTTTGGGACACATAGTAGAAATAAAAGTATACTCCCTGTGTTAATGGATCATCTATTTTAATTCTCTTAAATGCATAACCAAGCTTTGCTGCCAAAACCCAAGTGAGACACAGAATCTTATTTCAGGCAAAGTGTTAAGAATTGAATGTCAAAAACCATTCTCTTGAGTAAGAAAATAAAGACTATGCTTTCTGCTATTTTGAGCTAAGGGGGGAAAAAAAGCCTTTCACTATCTCAAGGACCCTAGTCAAAGAAAAGCAACAGTTTAAGAAAAAAGAATAATTTAAAGCATGTTCTTTTGAGTTAAAAAGGTCTTTGATTATAATTTTACTCCCATTAGCTTCAGAAGATTAGCTGCCCACATTAATAAAGCATCACACACAACCAAAGTTGTACTTATTCAACATTTGACTCAAATATTGAATACATCTGTCAGACTACCCAGACATCATGGGGTTTGCTATAAAAAGTTGATGGTTTCAAACTTGCGCTACTGAAAAGAAAGAAGAAAAATTTGAGCCTGAGGTCAGTAACACAAGTTGCAGATGCCAGAGACAGCTCGCTAACTACCAAGCAGGAAATATTTTACTTCTAGTCTGTAATAATTCTTGCTCAAAGTAAAAGCTATAATTTACATAGAATTATGGTATAAATATTTTATTGGAGTATTTATTTTTGCTTGTACCAAACTTCTACTCATTTAGAAACAGGCAGATGGCAAATGAAATGGAAGGGGTGTAAATCAACTTGATAGCTTCCAAACCATATTAATCTACCAGTAGAAAACCCTTCCTTTAAAGAAAAACCTCAGAAGTTGCTCTGAAGCAAAATGGTACACCTGCATTTTGTTTAAAACTCAAACTGGGATGGGCATCAAGACAGTTTGATGAAGTATGTCTTCAAAATTGTTATTTGAATCCAGGCTATTAGACTCCAATTCTATTTGATGTGTATTTGTTTAGCCTCAATCTGTGCAAAGTGGTAAGGCATAGCTTAGGATTCAAAGTGGAGAAACAATTGAAAAACAGGGATGCTTGTAGGATATGGTGACATTCCCATCATTCTCCTGGGCATTTGTGACAAAATGATAAACTGAGGGCACAGTTTGATGATTCGGAGATATTAACCATTGAATCACAAAATATGATCAAGACATGTGGCAATTACAGTGTAGAAGACACTGAGACTGACACAACAGTGACAACAGCTGCCTTTGGTTTGGAAAGGATTTAAAGACATCTAAATTATGGTAGATGGGAAAGATGAGGAGGGATCAACTGTGCAGAAGGAAATGGAGCATGAGCAAAAACCAGTGTGCATGATTTCTGAGGGGGCAGAGGGGCAGAGGCTTCAAGCTAACCAGAAAAGAGGCAAAAGGGAATATTCTTCTTCTCATTCTACCTCCTGTGGTTAACCGACTAATGGGGGTCTCAATATTTTTAAGAACAATGAGAACCTAATAGTTTATATATGCATTTAATTTTTTTTTAATTAATAGCTATATGCACAAGGGCTAGAAGATAGTGCAAGATTTCCTGCTGGGCATACAGGTGAGTGTGAACCACTCAATATGGTGCTGGGAATGAAATTTGGGGTCCTCTGCAAAAGCAGCCCGCAGACCTAACTGCTAAGCCATGTCTGTGGTGTATTTTAGGATTAGGTTAAGTGGCAAGAGATGAGGAAAGACCTCTCTTTTGACTTTTTTTTTAATGGTACAATGTGGAGAACAAAGAGGATGAGGACAAGAAGAGAATACCCCAAAATGAACCAAGGCAGTGAGCATCTGTGGTTAGGAAAGAGGTAGTACTGGTGTCTTAGTTACCGTTACTATTGCTGTGACAAAATACCAGGACCAAAGCAAGTTGGGGAGGAAAGGGTGTGTGTAACTTACACTTCCATATCACTGCTTACCACTGAAGGAAGTTGGGATTTGAAAGCAAACGCAGCAAGAACCTGGAGGTCAGAGTGGATGTAGAGGCTATGGGAGAGTGCTGCTAACTAACTTGCTCATCAGCCCAGGTGTAGTTCCACTGATAATGGACTGGGCCCTTCCTATCAAGCACTAATTAAGAAAATGCCCTATAGCATCACAACAGCCAGCTCTCATGGAGGTTTTTGCTCAGTGAGTCCTCCTTCTCTCCAGCGACTCTAGCTAATGTCAAGGTAACACAAAACTAGCCAGCATGACTGGCCCCTTGTCAACTTGACATATAAACACATCACTATTAAACCATAACATTTTCTACCTCGCTCATCCTCAAGATCACACCATATCAAACATTCTACAAACTTAAATCCTGCTTTTGTGAGTTGCAGTGCACTTCACAATTCTTGGGCTCATCTGTGTTTCCCATGGATTCAGGGCACAAAAGTCCCACAGCCTTATAAATTTCAACTTTTGTGCCCATATCTTTGAGGCTTTTCCCCCACTTTCTCCTCTATTAATTTCACTGTCTCTGGTTTTCGGTGGAGGTCTTTGATTCACTTAGACTTGAGCTTTGTACAGGAGATAAGAACGGATCAATTTGCATTCTTCTACACGATAACCGTCAGTTGTGCCACCACCAGTTGTTGAAAATGCTGTCTTTTTTTCCACTGGATGGTTTTAGCTCCCTTGTCAAAGATCAAGTGACCATAGGTGTGTGGATTCATTTCTGGGTCTTCAATTCTATTCCATTGATCTACCTGTCTGTGTCTCTAGCTGCATATGTAGCAGAAGATGGCCTAGTCGGCCATCACTGGAAAGAGAGGCCCCTTGGTCTTGCAAACTTTATATGCCCCAGTACAGGGGAACGCCAGGGCCAAGAAGTGGGAGTGGGTGAGTAGGGAGAAGGGCCAGGAGGAGGGTATAGGGAACTTTCGGGATAGCATTTGAAATGTAAATAAAGAAAATATCTAATTAAAAAATTAAAAAATAAAAACAAATTTCAACTTTAAAAGATATCCCCTTAAAAATAGCCACCTCTTTTAAAGACTCTGTAAATGAGAGAGAGAGAGAGAGAGAGAGATTTTTTTCAAGAAGAACCAGGGCAGCCATAATCTGAACAAACCAAAACTAACCTCTTCACCTTCTCCAGCTCTGCCCTCTGCAGCACACACAGCTTGTCTTTCAAGCTCAGGCAGGATCCTCTCCGTTCCTGCTATTGTTCTTGGTGGCCATCCCATAATACTAGCATCTCCAAAGTGCTGGGGTCTTCCCTGCAACTGGACTGCACTTTCACCAATATCCTCTCCTGGACTCTCTTCCTGGTGCTAAGCTTCAAATTCTCTGCATGGTCCCTTCAATGCTGAGCCTCCAACTGCTACTAAATGTGCAGCAATGGCCTTCCCTGGCCTCTCACAGTGCCAAGCCTCTGCTGTTCTCCAGGACTCCTTCATGCCTTCAAAATGAGTATCACCTGGGATATTCTTAACACTCCCAAGGTGCAGCCCTGACCACTTCTGGAACAGAGCTTCTATAGGCTGACCCTGAGGACACACTTTCAGAGGACTTCACCTCAATTAGACTGGTCTTTTCTTTTTAACATAATATTTTTATTGATTATTTGAGGGATTTCACATAATGCGCCTCAATCACCCTTACTTCCAAGTTCTCCTAGCCCTGAACCTCCCCCAAAAAAGATTTGATAAAAACTCCCAATATTTTTTTCAGCAGGGTCAAACCCAGTGCCCAGCCCCTTAAAGAAAAGTAAGTCCTTCCCCAGCTCCACTCCTTCTGGAAGTCATTGCACAGAGCTCCATCTCAGAGTTCTTATCAAAGTTCTCCTTGACACCCTCCTGTCTAGGTTGTTACCTTTCTGGGGAGAGGGGTTTCACAGAAGCCTTCTATGCCCCTCTTTCTCACCTGTGAGTTTGCAATCATCAATACCACTGAAAAGGATGTGTCCTTGACCTTTATTTAGAGTCAGCAGGAGGAGTTCCGCTTGGACCATAGACATCCACCTGGCCTTCTGTGTCAGGACATGCCATAGACATGCATGGTCTCTGGTGGCAATATGAGTCATGCTCACCAATATGGTCCCTGGTGGCAGCCCATCCCATGAACATCAACATGGCTTTAGGTGGCAGCATAGACCATGGATAGCTGTATGGCTTTCAATGGTAACATAGGTCACAGACATTAACTTGACCCTTGGCTGCAGCAGGACCACAAACCCAAACCAGACCCCTGACTGCAGTAAGACCAGCTGTCCCCTTCTTAATCATCACTAATCTATAAGCACCTGATGACCAGTATCAATGATTTCCAGCAAAGCAAAGTTTTCACTTTAGTGGTGATGGTCTCTTGTTAATCACAGCTGATTCTTCAGCTCCAGGTGACTAGAATCACAGATTCTCAAACAATTCAACAGCCCAGATGGAGTTTTTAAGTGACTCTCGGGCTTCCCTCTGAAACTTCACAAGCCAGGCCTCCATCCTCTGCCCTTCTCTCAATACTCTTACTTCCCTAACTTCCATAGAACAGTTCACCAAGCCTTGAACACTCAATGGCTTTCCTAGCTCAATTTTACAAAATCCTTCCATAACTCTTCCCAAACAACATGGTCAGGTCTCTTTCAGTAATGCCTCAATATTGTGGTATGAAATTTTGTCTTAGTTAGGGGTACTATTGCTGTGATGTTTCGTGACCAAAGCAAGGTGGGGAGGAAAGAGCGTATTTGGCTTACATTCCCATATTGCCATTTATCATCAAAAGAAGTCAGCCTGCTCCCTATAGAATCTAACACCATCAGCCAAGGGTTGACCCCTGCACCTGACAATGTAGTAGGCCCATCCACCTCAATCACTAAATAAGGAAATGCCCTACAGACTTGCATACAGCCAGATCTAATGAAGGAATTTCTCAGCGGAGGCTCCCTCCTCTCTAAAGACTCTAGAGAGTGTTGAGATGATGCAAAACTAACCAAAACTCCACATTAGTGTCCAGAGAAGTACTATACATCGTATAAGTGAAAGATAAAGTCCATTGGCCCAAGGGACCATGACAAGATCCACAGGATAAAAATCAGGTCATGGTGAGGAGGATAAGTAAAGAACAGGATTTCGGTTTTAAATGTTTAGGATCTGAAGTGTATATTGAGAAGAGAAATGATAAGGGTAAGTAGAAGAAAAGGAAGAAGAGGAAGAAAGGGAATGAAGAGAGAAGAAGAAGAAGAAGAAGAAGAAGAAGAAGAAGAAGAAGAAGAAGAAGAAGAAGAAGAAGAAGAAGAAGAAGAAGAAAAAGGAGAAGGAGAAGGAGAAGGAGAAGGAGAAGGAGAAGGAGAAGAAGAAGAAGAAGAAGAAGAAGAAGAAGAAGAAGAAGAAGAAGAAGAAGAAAAGGAGGAGGGGGAGGGGAGGGAAGGGGAAGGAGAAGGAGAAGGGGAAAGGGGAAGGGAAGGGGAAGGAGAAGGAGAAGGGGAAAGGGGAAGGGAAGGAGAAGATTATTATTATTATTATTGTTATTATTATGTAGCAGCAGCAGCTAATGCCTAAAATCAGGGAACATGGAAGAATACCAGAGGACACTTTAGGACCCAAACCTTGAGACTCTGTGAAGACGAGACAGGAAAATGAAGTCTGGGAGAACTTCACTTGTCAATTGAAGGAAATTAGAAACAATATTATTATACTGACAACAACATACACAAAATCATAATAACCCCAAGTCAATAATTATATCCTTGTGATATATCAAAATCCACTAATATGATCCAAAAGAAACATCACTTATTATAATTTCTATGAGGCTGCAACATACATTTATTAAATATTATTAAAAGAAACTAACTTGGATATGGTACTGTGTTAGCTGATCTTAAGTATAGAGGATCTGAAAGTCAGAAAAAAAAATGTTTCTTCCCCTGGGTTCACAGCTAGAGCACATTTCTAAAATATCTCATACCACGTGTAAGGAAGATGGAAAGAATATATGCCACCCTTGGGCCTGCTCATGGAGACATCTTCAGTTGTCCAGTTCACATACAGGTGGGAGATACACCTGACATTGAGAAATTAAACCAAAATAAGAAGAAAGCCATGTGTCTGAATGACCAAGTAGAAGGTATTAGGTCAACCAGAAATATCAACTGACTTTGCATAAATGAGACAAACTTCAAAGGTTTAGCTACTGGGATTTGGGGCTTTAAATGGCCCAGCATTTTCTATTAATTATACTGAGTGATACACTGAAGCTGTGACTTCGAAGTAACCCAGATGGGCAGGATTATGTCACAGCAGTGATCATCTTTCAGCTTTCATTGATTCACTACTAAACCATATTTTAGTGATACACAAAGAATATTCAAAGTCAAAGGACAATTAATTTGATGGTAAGCACTTCACTAAACTTGAAGGTGTCCAAATACAAATACAGTGGGTTTTTTGTTTGTTTGTTTTTTTACTTTGTTTACTATGAACAGTATACATATTTGCTGCTAATTATAGATGAACCACACTTTTGCTAGAAAGTTTTATTTTATGTCTTTGACCCCTCAATGAAAAGCAAGCTAAAGCTGCCATAATTGTTGTTACAATGATTTAAATAATAATGAAATGCAGTAGTTCTCTGAAAGTGCAAAGGGAAACTCTGGATTTTTAAAGCGCATAATACTCTTTGCCCAGAATGCCATGAAATTCATCAAAATGTGTTTATAGATAACAACATCAAGTGCTCAGATGACAGCGTGCCAAAGATGTGGTAGGATCTTTATAGAAAGGGCTATGGGAATCACAGAAGCCTAATGAAAACTTTGTTAAGTCTTTGGATAGGGAAATGAGTTTAAAAAAAAAAAAAAACACCAAAAAAATGTGTAGAGAGCCAAAAAGTGTTCCTGATGAAGAACAGACAGAAGGGGAAACGTTAGGTGTCAAAGAGCACTCTGATGACCACAGTTCCTGGAACATACCAGGCAAGTTCACAGAGGGCATGATTCTGCACGTCACATTTCATAAACAAGTAGAGGAGACATTTCCTTGATAGTCTCATGTATAAAGGAGACAGCCTGAGAGGGGTAGCCTGTAACCACCCTTTCACTTGCCTTCCTGGGTGGACTTTGTATCGATGAGAGAATGTCAAGAACTCCTGAACTTTTTCTGCAATTGCCTATCAATTGAACTCATATATAAGCTTCTTTTTAAATTAAAAGGATTACCCACATGTGTGGTGGGGCAGGGTGTGTGTGTGTGTGTGTGTGTGTGTGTGTGTGTGTGCTTGAGTGCAGGTATCCATTGAAGAGAGAGGGCGTTGGTTGTGAGCTTCCTGAGATGGATACTGGGAACTGAACTCATGTCCTCTGTAAGAGCACCACTGTTAAATGCTGTCAACAGCAGGGTCATCTCTTAAGCCCTCAACCCTAGCCCTAAACTGAGCACAAGTCAAAAATAATTGTCAAATTGTACTTCTGAGAAAAAAAAAAAAAAAAAAAACCAACCACGAAGAAGGAATTGGAGATCAAGTGCATAATGATCTGAAGCCATGTGATGTCACAGCTCCTCAGTGTAGCCTTTCATCTGAACATGTATGTGCAACTACCTGCCTCCAGGCCATGCAGTGCCAGTTAGTGCTTTCCAAAACACCGCGGCTCCATTCTCCAGACAATATCCTGGATTAATCACATTTTTAAAAAATGAGGTTCTTATGTTTTCTTAACCACCATTCCTCAGCATGCACATCCTTAGTTATATTGTGCTGAATGTTTTATTTTTAAGAATTGCTGTTTGAATTGCTATCCTGAGCTCCATTTTGAAAATCAAGTGAAATTTTACTTGGAAATAGGACAAAATCTCCAATCACTCTTGAAACGGCCCTAAACATATTCCTGCCATTTTAGACAGCATAGCAAAATGTTCTCAGCGCTGATAATGATAAAATCAAAGTATCAGTCAACTTTGAAAGCCCTCACAGCGTCTCTATGCCTTAATAGCAAACATTCCTCCAAGATTTCTTTATATAGAAAAAGAACATCTATTTCATTAGTACACAAATGTATGTGTTCTTTCACAACGGATAAAATGATATCTTTCCAAGGAATTATTTTAAAATAAAAAATTTCTGGTGTATTTTTGATAAATATTCTATTTGCTCTCCAAAAATATTCATGGTCATACAAACATTGGTTAACCTAAGAAGGTTTTCAAGCACACAAAGTTTGAGAAATCTTACTTTACAGCTGGTTACCTGTCCTCCTGAACTCCCTTTAGGCTACCGAGAAGAAAAAGATCTACTTTGTCTAGTCCCAGTATGATGGCTTTAACATTATTATGTTTGACAACAGACAACTACTGATCCATAATTAAGAATTCTACATGCTCACTCTAAAATTGAGTCTGTGGGCTCCTTCTACACTCTGGGACCCATAAACAGGGTTTTCACTCTGAGCATCATGTGACCACTGTTTCCCGCAGAATGCTATAGGTAAAGATGACTTTCTCCACATATGTATGCTATAACTAACCAAAGGGCATATTTTAGCATCAGTTTAGAACCTCAAATTTTCCCAAAAATCCTCAGCCCTAATCTGTTGATAATGCTCTTTTAAGGGATATTCCTAAATACATGCAATCTACTCACATGTAGTCTCCATTTCGTTATCTTTCTTCTCTTGTTTTGAAATCACCTCATTACTGTTTTTCACTTGAACCCTATAAATCTGAATTTTTCTTTGTACTCATTTTTATTTCATTTTTCTTTTATAATCACATCATTTCTCTCTTCCTTTTCCTTCTTCCAAACCCACCCATAGCCTTTCATTACTCTCTTCCAAATACATGAGCTCTTTATTTGTTAATAGTTATTACATGCCTATTTGTACATATATACTTACATATTTTACATATATAATATCTTATATATACACAATAGATTCTACACATTTTTATTATATGTTATATAACTATATTTGTACATGTATTATACATTTCTAAATATAATCTGTTCAGTTCATATAATGTTACTTGTTTGTATATGTTCTCAGGGTTGGTCATTTGGTACTGGACAACCCATTGGTGTGATCTTCCCTGTGTGATGCATTTGGCCCCATCCCATCGGCATTTCTTGGTTGCCTGTAGCTCTTTGTGTAGAGCTGAGGCCGTGAATGCTTTCCCCAAATAAATAAAGGTTAAGCATTGGGTTATTTACACGTGCATTAGAAAAGATGGCGGAGGGGCTCCGAGAAGACAGTTCATATCAATCAACCCCATTAAATAGAAGCTTCTGTTTCCAAACAGGGTGTCGGTGGACCAGCACCAGCTTCAGATGAGGTCAGCCACGTTCATGGGAATCTCGTCTATCTGGGTGGCGTAGTACTGCTCGATGTCCCTGAGAATCCGGATGTCATCATTCTTCACAAAATCGATGATCACACCTTTTCGTCCATACCGACCCAATCTCCCAATTCTGTGAATGTATAGTTCTCTGTTGTTGGGCAGGTCATAGTTAATGATGAGGGACACCTGAGGGACATCCAGGCCCCGAGCCCAGACGTCTGTGGAGATGAGCACCCGGCTGGCACCTGACCGGAACTCCTTCATGATAGACTCTCGTTCTTTCTGGGGCATGTCTCCATGCATGGATGACACAGTGAAATTGGCTTCTCTCATTTTCTCTGTCAGCCAGTCAACCTTCCTCTTGGTGTTGCAGAAGATGATGGCCTGGGTGATGGTCAGCGAGTCGTAGAGATCACATAGAGTATCAAACTTCCATTCCTCTCTTTCCACGGCCACAAAGAACTGTTTGATGCCTTCCAGAGTCAACTCATCACGCTTCACCAGGGTGCGGATGGGGTCGGTCATGAACTTATTGGTCATCTTCAGGATCTCATTGAGGCAGTGTGGCACTGATGAGAACGACCTGTGTGGCTGGTGGCAAATACCTGTACACATCATAGATCTGCTCCATGAAACCTTTGTTCAACATTTCATCAGCCTCATCCAAAACCAGCATCTTAATAGCCCGTGTCCGTAAACTTCTGAGGCGGATCAGATCAAAGACGCGTCCCTGCGTGCCTGCCACCACATGCTGCCCGTAGTCCAGCTTCCGGATGTCCTCCCCGACACTGGTGCCCCCAATGCAGGCATGGCACTGCACTTTCATGTAATCCCCCAGAGCAAGCAGACCCTTCTGAATCTGCACCGCTAACTCTCTGGTTGGAGCCAGGATCAAAGCTTGGCTTTCTCGAACCTGGATATCCAAGCACTGCAGCACTGAGATACTGAAGGTGGCCGTCTTGCCTGTGTCAGACTGAGACTGTGCAATGACATCTCTCTTTTAATTATCTGCTTGATAGCACGATGCTGGATCGCTGAAGGTTTTTCAAAACCGTAGGCGTAGATGCTGAGCAGCAGGTTAAGCATTGGGTTATTTTCTCCAACCGTCCAACGTCTGGGATCCAACTCACGATCTTCTGGACTCCTCCAAGGGCTTGGGTCACTTCTCCAGCCATGCCCTTTGTAGCACACACGTCGTCCTCTGGGCTCCAGATGCCTGTACTCCACTGCTGCTGCTGCTCTTGGTGGTCATCTCGTGGTACTGGCATCTCCAAAACACTGCGTGACCCCTCTTTGGCATGTCTGCTGGTGCTACTCTTGTTCAACGCATGTTTAGGCAATCATATTGATGAGAATTTATGAATTTTTAAAGAGCCCAGTCATACTGTGTAATTTTGCATAGCATCTTTTTAATTTTTTTAAATTTTAAGGTTTAATGGCTTATTGGCTCTTTCCAAGGGTATTATCATGTCTGAATCTCCTAAGCCACCTTTATTTCCTCTGAAGCAATTTTCCATTTGATCATTGTGATATTTCTAATTCAGGTTGCAAGCTTCTTCAAATATCTGTTTTTACTTTATTACATAAAAATATTTTTGAATAATCTATGGAAATTATGATTTGTAGGTCAGTGCGAGTGGACATGACTTGTTAATTAGTTGAGTACTTTTTGAGATTCCTGGAGGAAAGCCAGCCATCACAACCTTACTCTGCTAAACCACCCTCCAGGGACCTAACGGGCAGTTCAAAGTTACAGTGCCTTCAGGGAATAAACCCTGTTTCCTTTGGGCATTCCTGGACCTAGCAACAAAACCTGGATGCAAGCCAGACATTCTCTGCATGCAAGCCAGACATTTCCGGTATGCAAGCCAGCCAGACATTCTGATATGGGGCTGAGTAGAGAGATCTGATGTGGAGGGAGATAAAGTGAATCCAAATATACTGTTAGGCTTAAAAAATACAGTTATGATTTATCCAGCTCCTGTGCAATGCCTTAACTGCACTTAGTCACTTATGGAGATTAAATTGCTGCACCCTTGAATCTAGATATTTCTTATCCCCCATCTCTGCCAGAGAATGAAGAAAGTAGTTAAAGCATGATGATTCTAAGTATAGGCCATCAGAAGTCTTACGGATGTAATCTCGTTCCACCAATATGAACAAGCCCAGAATACACTGATCAGTGATGAGATTGATGAGGCCTGGTTGTTTGTCATCCTACTTGACAAAGCATTAACCCGTGGGTGCAGAGCTCAGTGATAAGCAGTTGGGTGACAGTCCATGACAAGTCTAGGGAACCCAGCCCAAAGGGCCAACCACACAGAGTAATGGCCTAAACAAATGATGTGTGAGGCTTTGATGATTTAATTTGATTTGTTGGATAAAAAGATCCTGATATATGTAGCCTTGGCTCAAATTCTGATTCTGCTTGTGTTTCTA
This sequence comes from Mus caroli, assembly GCF_978045245.1. Lineage (NCBI taxonomy): Eukaryota > Metazoa > Chordata > Mammalia > Rodentia > Muridae > Mus > Mus caroli. Next base: position 12,476,395 of record NW_028227270.1, read on the forward strand.
CGTCCAGGGCTCATCAGTGTTGTCATATCCAAATAGAACCTGGCTTAGGTCCTGCCATGGCACTGGGCACACTTCCTTGCATGAAGCTCTCCCATCGCTCATCCTCTGTGTTGTTTGCTTGTGCTCTGCTTATAGTACTTGTTCACATTCCATTTTCCAGAAATTAAATTAAATCTTTCACTGGTGATAGCCTGTTTGTTGAACATTATTAATTTTTCTCCCATTTTTATGTAGTCTCAAGAAAGGAAATGGAAAACAAAAATCGAGTATCCTGTCCAATGATTAAAAGAAGTTATTGAAGTATGTATCTATTTTATTTACAAAAGTTAGGATTTGCAAATATCATTCTAGACAAAGTTTGTCTAAATTAGTTCTTTGTGGTTACAAATTGTCTTTCAGGTTTTCCTCTGTTTATATTCACTTGTTGTGTATGGACATTCATTTCTGTGCTTGTTCCAGAAAGAATGTATGTGTTTAATTCTGAACTAATTGGGAAGATTCCTCCACTAGTTATAAACAAATAGGAAATTTAGAAATACGGCAATAACCTATATTGCTTTGGGAATCTCTTGGGCTCCTCTGACCAACAACCTGAAAGGATACTTCCAAAGCTCAATGCTGGGGATTTTTGTCAGATAACCTATGACTTTGGATGGGAGCATCACTACTCCACGTGCCTTAGCTCTATCTACAAAAATATATGTTGTGTGCATTTAAAATAGTTCTTTTTATCTTGTGTTTATTACTGTTTTTATCTGTTCACTACACGTACAGCTAGTGCTCTTGGCGATCAGAAGAGGGCATGGATTTGGAATGGGGAGCTGGGGGCTGTCATGTGGGGGCTGGGAATTCAGATCCTCTGTAAGAGCAGCAAATGCTTTAACCATTGAGCCAACTCCCCAGTCCCAGCATATATATATATATATATATATATATATATATATATATATATATATATATATTAACTAAGCTTATGGAATAATGCTTTTCTCCAGCCTTTAAAAAACTTTCTTTCTAACTTTCTTAATTATCAATTATTTGATGATTCAATTGAATAACTTATTTTATTATGTCAACTATTTTCTAATATTTCCAAACAACATGACTTCATCTCTTCATCTATTTAATTTGTATTGTTATTTTGGCTTTGTAATTAAGTTAATATAAGAATCAATGATATGTTACAACACTTAATTTATTGTAAAACAGAATTTGTCTTCTTTAATCAAAGTCTGTATTCTTACCAATTTCTAAGTCTATAAATGCTTTAAAAACAATCCCACTGGCAGATAAGTTTGAAAATTGTGTATGATTGGCAATTTTTCCAGAAAACAGACAAGAGCATCAAATTGTAGAATTGAGGGAAAGAACAAGAATATATTCTTCCCATTTCATTCCAATTAAGAGTAATTTCCAATTGCAGTTAAATGACATGGGTTGAGTATATTTAGTGAGTTGGGCTAAGAATGTTCTATCATTGCTGATTCTGTGACCTTGTACCTGGATTTTGCTTCCTTAAATCATAATGTTGAAAGAAAAGGAAACAAAAAGAAGGTGAAAGGGATAAAGAAAGGGGCAAATTGGATCCATCAACCATAAAAGAGATGCCCTGTGATGTCAATGCACAGTTGAAAGATCGGATGAGATGGGCTTACTATTCAGCCAAACATTACATACAGATAAGATAATACAAACTGGGAAGCGACAGACTCTAGTTGCATATTTAAAAGTGTGTGTGTGTATGTGTGTGTGCGGGTGTGTGTGTGTGTGTGTGTGTGTGTGTAACAACCTGAAAGACAAATAGGCCTTGAATTTAAAGGAGCAAGAGGTGCATGGGAGGAATTTGAGGGAATAGAGGAAAGGGAGAAATTGTAATTATATTATAATTTCAAATAATAAATATAGAAAATCATCAAGAACCCCCATAAATAAGCAATTATTATAGAAAGAGACATTAAGGAATATGAAATATACCCTAGAGGTAGATAGTAAGTCTTAATGAACAGTTAAGTAATATGGGCTCAGCTTGAGAAAAAGCAAATTAAGGCTGAATTTCAAGAATGACTGAAAAATTAGTTAACTCTCATGATTAAGTGATTATTTGACTCTAAGAAAGAGAACCCAGATAAGCTTATTTTAGACATATGAGAATACTTTATTTAAAGGTAATGTGGTCATTTATGTCTTAGAAGGCTGGAGAAGTGTTACAAACACAGGCAGAGGTGTGTGTGTGTGTGTGTGTGTGTGTGTGTGTGTGTGTCCTGTCTCTTTCCCCCTAGAGTCTTTCTTTTAGACATCAGTTTTAATGAAAACTGGCTCTTGTATCTTCAGCACACATTAAAGAGTCTAGAACTAATATGTCCCAAAGTAAAGATCATCAAAGAGAGCATGCTTTACCTCCTTAAGGGATAGGGAAAGATGAATGGTCTGACTCAGTGGTAGGGCCTCTGCTCTCTGAACAGCAGTGATAGAAACAGAGGGTCCAAAGCAGCATTCTTGGGAGATTCTGAGAGTATATAGGGCAGAAAATAATTATTAGCATTCCATATAAAAAAAAAGTTTAACAGGAAAAATAGGAAAGCATAGAAAATATTCTGAGATAGACCACAGGAAGAGAAATCCACGCTGATCTCCATAGTGATTGTCTCCCAAGTCTCCCAGTAGCAGCTACAGCATGTGTTCTGTTCTCTGTTCACCGAGTCTGAGAATAGTGCAGATGGAGCCACACCAGAGCTTGCATATTGCCTTCACTCCTGCATTTACAACAAGAATCCTGGTCACCTTAGAATTCCTTCTTTTTTTTTTAAGATTTATTTATTTATTTGTTATATGTAAGTACATCATGGCTGTCTTCAGACACACCAGAAGAGCTCATCAAATCCCATTACAGATGGTTGTGAGCCACCATGTGGTTGCTGGGATTTGAACTCAGGACCTCTTGAAGAGCAGTCAATGCTCTTAACCACTGAGCCATCTCTCCAGCCCCCTAATTCCTTCTTTTTGATGTATTGCCTGGTTTACCACTCACCATTTTGTGGAACTAGTTTAAATATTGCAGGAAAGAGGAGGAGGAGGCAGGGGAGAAGGACGAGGGGAAGGAAGAAGAGGAGGAGGAAGAAGAGGGGGAGAAGCCACTAACACTGACTTGTTATTTGCAATGACAGCCATCATTTCAGTCTAGACATGGCACCTAGACACAATCTAACCAATCCCAGTAAATTGAAAATATATATGCTTTCAAACTGGTTAGGACTTAATATAGTCCCTGACTAACACTTAGAAGCTGTGTCATCTACATCAATTTACCTTAATTGATTTGATTTCTGATAAAGATAATGATATCCTTAAAGAATTGTTTCTTACATACAGAGTAAATGACAGCAACAGCAATAATCAGTCCAAAAAATGTATAAACTGTAGTAATTGGATCATAGTGAAATATGAATAATTCTCCATACAAATAACTGGATTTATAATCTACAGCTTCTCTCCTAAGCCATGGTTATATCTTGTAGAATAGATCATGGCTTTGAAGTCTCTTCATGAAAAACCGCTATATTTATTGAGCACTTCTATGTGTAAACCTTTTCCCTAGAAAGCATGTAGACTGCAGAAATTCATCATCTATAGTGTCATGAATATAAGGAAATTATAATATTATAGTGAAGTATACATAAAAGGCCAGAAGAAAGAGAGAGAGAGACAGAGAGAGACAGAGACAGAGACAGAGACAGAGAGAGACACAGAGAGAGAGAGTGAGACAGATACAGAGAGAGACAGAGACAGAGACAGCGCATGGAAACTTTTCTTCAGTGGTCTTAGTCATCACAAGTATAAGTTTTATCCATGCATTATTGTTACCATTGTGCATTAAGTGGCTAGAGACTCAGCAAGGATAGTAGATATTTGAGGAATATTATAGAAGTGATCACAGTAAGTAATAATGTATATATTTGAAAAAACTATAGGAAAATGGGATTTTATAAGTTTACCTAAAATACATTATATAACATATATTTATATAATTTTAAATGAAGTTATACAACCTACAATGATACTATTCCCCAGGAGTCAGACTATCTAACAGAACTACAGTGCCAGACATAGGAAATTTCCCTTCAGTTATTGTTCACAGGAGTCTGAGAGACTTCCCAGACCATTGCCATTTTCCTTAGTTGCCCTCCCAAACTGAAAGGTAAGACCCTATTGCTGAAGACACCACACACTTTGGACTCGGAACTTGAGGAAATTGACATAGAACTGACCTGCAACTCTCCTCCCTGAGGAGTCGCTTTCATGGTATTGGCAGGTATTATATGAGTGACCAAGGGAGGAAAGCATTCAAGATCTAGAACCCATGAACCACAGCAATGACTGACCCAGCAAGATTGGCAACTTTGTTTTATGGGAAACCAACAGTTGCTGAATTGGAATTAAGACCCACTCAACAGAATGGACTTCAGGCCTGCTAATGTTAAACCTAGCCAATTGCTCATGTCTGAAGAGGTCCAAGATCTGAGAGAAGAATCTATTGCTGTCATTTTCATCAATCAACTGTTTTCTAAATACTTAATCATATACTCACATATAACTGTGGTTCTCATCCCTTCACCAAATAAACTTGCTTTTACAGAAGATTGGAGACCATTAGAGAAATCTGCAACTATTTAAGATGCAGAAAGAAACGGACTATGGGATTTACAACATTAGATGGCACACCTACAGATATAACACTAGATAATACATAACTTCTGCACCTATGGCTTCAGGAACATGGTGGAAGAGGAAGTGAAAAGACTGTAAGAGCCAAAATACAATTCACAAACCACATGAAACTCAAGAAGAAGGAAGACCAAAGTGGAGATTTCGATCCTTCCCAGAGGGGGAACAAAATACCCATGGAAGGAGTTACAGGGACAAAGTGTGGAGCAGAGACTAAAGGAATGACCATCCAAAGACTGCCTCACCTGGGGATCCATCCCATATACAATCACCAAACCCAGACACTATTGTGGATGCCAACAAGTGATTGCTGACAGAAGCCTGATATAGCTCTCTCCTGAGAGGCTCTGCCACTGCCTGACAAATACAGAAGTGGATGCTCAGAGCCATACATTGGATAGAGCACAGGGTCCCCAGTGAAGGAGCTAGAGAAAGGACCCAAGGAGGTAAAAGGGTTTGAAGCACCATAGGAGGAGCAACAATATGAACTAACCAGTACCCCCAGAGCTCCCGGGGACTAAACCACCAACCAAAGAATACACATGGTGGGACTCATGGCTCCAGCTGCATATGGAGCAGAGGATGGCCTAGTTGGTCATCAATGGGAGGAGAGGTCCTTGGTCCTGTGAAGGCTCTATGCCCCAGTGTAGGGGAATGCCAGGGCCAGGAAGAAGGAGTGGGTGAGTTGGGGAGCAGGGGGTGGGGGGAAGAGATAGGGGGTTTTCGGAGGGGAAACCAGGAAAGGGGGTAACAATTGAAATGTAAATAAAGAAAGTATCTAGTATGTATATATATATAGAGAGAGGCTGTAAGAGCCTAAAGAACATGTTATTTGTTTCTAGGATGTGATTCTTGTTATTACAAGCAAGTTATACTCATAGAATCTTCAATAATGTAGATTCCTAAACAAGGCCTATGTGATGACAAAACCCATGGACATATTGGTATAGATGGCGAAAGGTCAAATGATCCCACCCCCCAAATGAAGAACTACAGGGAATTAGTGGTTCCTGGGAGAAAAAGAAGCAGGTGATTTTTGGTTTTGATTTTGTTTTTCCGAAATTAGATCCCTGATAGGATATCCAATTCCCAGAGGTCAGTACTAAACACAGATATGTAATAATAATATTTAATAATAATAATTAAAGACAAGGTCATGTATTTGAGTGAGAGTGGAAGGGGATGGAAAGAGATGGATGGAGAGAGGAAGTGGTGGAAATTATGCAAATATTCTAAAAAACAAAGCAAAAACTGAACTAAGCTAAACTAATATTTTTTAATTAAAAACAAAAAAGAAGGAATCCTGATAAAGATCAAGGGATCACAGTAGGAAAACCCTGCTTCCAGCTTTGGAGTTCAAGGCTTTGTGGAAACATTACATCTGAGCGGTTCATACTTGATAGGATTTAAACATCTACACAAACAGCAGCAACATCTACAATCCTGACAACACAGAGTTATCCTTTTGTGGGGACTGCTAAGCATCTCCATCAGATTCACAGTATTGTACACAGAGGAGAAGGAATTGGGGGAAGAAGATTGGGTCCAGAGCATGGACCATTTAAATGCCTTGGATGTTTGCTTTCTTGTGATTGTTTTTGTGTTCAGTGGAGAACCATTCAGGCTAAGCAAGCTAAAGCCCTGAGACCTGGCCAGAAGCTACATCTAAAGTGTATTTTTATACTAAGTGCATGACAATTATATAGAATAAATAAATAGATAAACAAATAAATGGATGGATAGATAGGTGGATAGATAGATAAATAAATAAACAAACAAACAAATAGGAAAGCCCCCTTTCCCTCTGCAGACACAGAGCTCACTGTGGGCTGCCTAAGCCCAGAAGTACAAATGCTTACAAGAACCTAAATCAAGACCCTGGCCAACTTAATGAATAATGACGGCATGGAAAGAAATTGAAGGAATGGATAGAACTTGACATATAAACAAGTTGTTAAGAGAAGATACAGCCAAGGCTGTCACAGATTTGGAAATGAGGGCCTGTCAACATGTGGGAACGAATTCTGCCCTTTCCTTCTCCTTTGTCTGGGGTTTTTCTGTAATAGGAGGCTAATTTTGAGGTTGTTTTTCTACTTACAAAATTGAAGCATACTGTTTTCATAAACCTTTGTAAAATTCCCTGGCATGTTTGCAAATAACACCGCAATCTCCAGACAGTTTATATACAACATGCATCACATTTTAACAGCGATATATCACAAAAATCATTATCCTGCTTTAAATTTATGAAGGTCAGTCCTCAAAAACTATTTATAAATGAAAATGTGTTGGTCAAGAACTAGTGAGAACATGACACTTAGACACACGCATATTTTATCTGATACCAAGCTAGGTTTTAGTTTTCATCTTCAAGGCTATACAATGGAATTACCTACAGAGCTTTTAAGAAGTCAGATGCCTGCATTTCACCCCCCAGGTTCTGGTGAAAATGACCCAGTGCAGCCTTTGAATATTTTAACATTTTTCTAGATGATTCTGATTTTCATGAATGATTAAAAGCCTTTCAGAAATAACAAGGTGATTGCTTATGTTAGAGATAATTAAAAAGTTCACCTTGATAGCATGAAAGGGTAACATCTACACGTATACCTATATTTACACTGGAGTTCATATGATCCGAAATCAGGCTTTCCTCAACATTGAATAAGATATGAACATAATTTATAGCAAAAAAGAATTTAGTTTAGTGGGCTGAGTTGTAAGAACTGAGGGCTCAGATGGCTAGAATAAGAAAGCCTGAGCTGTGCTGATTTTTAAAACAATTAATTCTTTCCCATGGACTCAGTAGGTACTCCTGAAGCATCGCCTCAGAGAAAGCTCCTCCACTTCCTCTGCAAACAGTGAGCTTGCTGTAGGCTGGCTGACCCCAGACGTACAGACCAATGCCCTCACAGTGACAGTTGCCCTCTCCTGGGTATTGAAGGTCAAGCTGAAGCTGTTGTATACACTGTGACTCAAAGGAACGGGAGGGGAGAGTTGGCTGTCTGGCCCTGTGTCTTCATACTTGGAGGAATTCTAAATGGTCTGTTTACACTCATAGACCTTCTTCCTCCTGTCAGATACCAACTAACGTGCCAATTAATTCCAGGGCTTAAGGCACTGCCAACAAAAATCACATTTGAAATATGACAGTTGCATGAGCATAGTCAAGCATTCCTTACTGTTTTTCACCAGTGTCGATGAGAAAACTATAGCCTCTTACTGATAGACAGGGCACTAGGGATACAAGACAATGTAGGCACTGACAGACATGGGGCTCTCTAGGAAGCATGGCGGTGAGGGTGAGATGACCTCTGGCTGTTTTAAATTGCTCACCGTTGTTATTATATTAACAAGTTGTTTTTTTCCCAACAAGACTTTGTCCCTCACTGTTTTTCTTATTTTCCCATGGAGACTCCTCCCTCTCCCTAGTGTTCACTGTTAGACCTCTATCCATTTCAGAAATGCCAGTTTAAATGAGTGTTTACCTATGAGAACATACACAGGGACTCAAACCAAAACCACTTCCCTCTCAATTTGGGAATGGAAGACCTTTGCACCTTCCTTACTTGATGTAAAGACCCCGAGACGAAAATCTGCCTTTATCCAGATACATGTACTATACGGTACCAAATGCTATCTTTCACATGTAACTGGCATGTAATAAATCTGATCTTTAACAGGATTAATGGAAGTACCACCACAAATAGATAGCCAGTTTGGAACTACTTCACTCTTAAAATAACTAATAAGTCTGGGCTTGAAAGAGGTCAAAGGTTCAATATCTTTGCCTGGAATGGATATTTATATTTATAGAGGTATTAATTATTCCACATAAGTGGTAGACTTGCAGCTGAAGTAAGCATGAATATTTCCTAGTAGCTTCATCTTCTGGGATTACTGTTGTTCTATCGTGAATCTTTAATAGCTGCATATGTTCTTTTCTGAAACATTATTCAAATAAGCTTGCTTTGTCTAAATCCCAGTAGTCAGGTCTTGTAATTCGCACTGCTGAAACTACTGTAATTCTTGGCTTAACAAAGTTAGTAGGCTTTCTGCCAGTATGAAGAGAGAGAGTCATCACTTGTCTGAGCCCTGAATGTGTCATGCACAAGAATGACCTCTCACCCTCAGGGACTGGTAACCCCTATGTTTATTTATGAGATCTCAATCTAAGCTACCCTTGCTTCCTGAATGCTGGAGTTGCTGGGGGGGGGGGCTTTAATTGTAATGTCCTCAGCAGCTCTAATTTACTTCAGGGTTATTTCAGCTCACTGCTGCTGACATCCACAGAGTGTAAGACTTCTTTACAGTGGCTTTGTGTTTCCGTCAAGCACTTCATTCGACCCAAATCAACCTCATTCTAATCTGGGACTGACATAAAATGTGGAGGGGCTTTTAGTGGATTTTCATTTCCCTCACATCACATAAGCCTGCTTTGTTTTCCAAAGTACCCTGCATGGAGCCTTTCAAGCAGCCAGTACTCATTACGCTTGGGGAAATGACAAATGAAGAACTGAGTGCTGTTTCCATCTTTTCAGAACAAGTCATTGAGATTAGAATTAGAGGTGGTCACGCTTGGCTTAGGAAAACTGCAGCATCATGGAACTTTCAGCATGAAAATGTAGTTTGAAATATATCCAAGCATCTTAGGTCCGTGATAGCTTTTGATATGTATGTATATGCTTTCAACCAGATTCTTCTATAGCAAAACTTAGCAGTATATATATATGTGTGTGTGTGTGTGTGTGTGTAATGTGTGAAGCCAGTCTACTTCTATATCTTGAAAAGCTTTCTCCTTTGGTTTGATAACATCCCACCCTATGGTCTAGTCCCAGAGAAAACCTGCTGGGTGGACTTCAGAACCCAAGATTGGAAAGAGCAGATTCTGGAAGCACAAGTACAGCAGTAGGGCATCTCTTCCTCTTCAAATATTTCCTAGTGTCAAAGAAGTTCTCCCTTGACCCTTCACCCTTTCTTTCTTTTGTAGCAAACAGTCCTTGCCCTTCTGCTCACTGTGGAAAGAATCTAGTTGGCTCATTACCACAAGGGTGGTCTATGTACAGACAACTAAAGGCACAACAGGCAGATGAGGTTTTGCAAAACTAAAACTTTGCATCTTGATAGCAAAGAAAGCAATCAAGCATGAAGAAAAAAACTCCTGGTGTGGGAGACTACAACAGATAAGTTTATGTTCAGAATATACGGGGAACTCAAACAACTCCACAGCAGGAGAATAGCCAGCACTTTTTTTTTTTAAAGTGAATTGTTTCAATGTCCTATTCTCAAACGAAAACATGGAAATGCCCAACAAGAACATTTAAAAAAAAGTTCAATACTACCAGTCATCTAAAAATGCAAATTAAAATCATAAAGAAATCTCATACCTATTAGTAAGGATAGCGTTAAAGAAGACACAAGATCAGTGGTTTCAAGGCTGTAGAGAAAAGAAAATTCTATCTTTTATAATAGAAAAGCATACACAGAACCAAGACATCCATTATGGGGGGAAGAAAGGAAATATCTCCAAAGTTAAAGCCAGAGTTCATTTAATCCAGTGACTTCACTTTGGAAGACATGTCAGTAGACAATGAAGTCTATACCCCGAAAAGACATCTGCATTCATCTGTTCACGATACTCACAATAACCAACCTTGAGTATCAGTTTAACTTTTCATAAACAAATGCATAAAGGAAATAGTATAAAAATACTTAAACACATATACAAATGCAGTATCAGTCACCTTTAAGAAAGAAAGGAATCCATAAGCTACAACATGTAACATGATGCTAACTGAAATAAACCAAATATGTAAAAACTAAAACTGATTTCCAGAGTGGTTGTACAAGCTTGCAATCCCACCAACAATGGAGGAGTGTTTCTCATTCCCCACATCCTCACCAGCATCTGCGGTCACCTGAATTTTTGATCTTAGCCATTCTGATTGGTGTGAGGTGGAATCTCAGGGTTGTTTTGATTTGCATTTCTCTGATGATTAAGGATGCTGAACATTTTTTCAGGTGCTTCTCAGCCATTCCGTATTCCTCAGGTGAGAATTCTTTGTTTAGCTCTGAGCTTCATTTTTTAATGGGGTTACTTGATTTTCTGGAGTCCATCTTCTTGAGTTCTTTATATATATTAGATATTAGTCCCCTATCTGATTTAGGTTAGGTAAAGATCCTTTCCCAATCTGTTGGTGGCCTTTTTGTCTTATTGACAGTGTCCTTTGCCTTACAGAAGCTTCGCAATTTTATGAGGTCCCATTTGTCGATTCTCAATCTTACAGCACAAGCCATTGCTGTTCTATTCAGGAATTTTTCCCCTGTGCCCATATCTTCAAGGCTTTTCCCCACTTTTTCCTCTATAAGTTTCACTGTCTCTGGTTTTATGTGGAGTTCCTTGATCCACTTAGATTTGACCTTAGTACAAGGAGATAGGAATAGATCAATTCGCATTCTTCTACATGTTAACTGCCAGTTGTGCCAGCACCATTTGTTGAAAATGCTGTCTTTTTTCCACTGGATGGTTTTAGCTCCCTTGTCAAAGATCAAGTGACCATAGGTGTGTGGGTTCATTTCTGGGTCTTCAATTCTATTCCATTGGTCTACTTGTCTGTCGCTATACCAGTACCACGCAGTTTTTTTTTTATCATAATTGCTCTGTAGTACAGCTTTAGTTCAGGCATGCTGATTCCACCAGAGGTTCTTTTATCCTTGAGAAGAGTTTTTGCTATCCTAGGATTTTTTGTTATTCCAGATGAATTTGCAGATTGCCCTTTCTAATTCGTTGAAGAATTGAGTTGGAATTTTTATGGGGATTGCATTGAATCTGTAGATTGTTTTTGGCAAGATAACCATTTTTACTATACTGATCCTGCCAATCCATGAGCATGGGAGATCTTTCCATCTTCTGAGATCTTCTTTAATTTCTTTCTTCAGACTTGAAGTTCTTATCATACAGATCTTTCACTTCCTTAGTTAGAGTTACACCAAGGTATTTTATATTATTTGCGACTATTGTGAAGGGTGTTGTTTCCCTAATTTCTTTCTCAGCCTGTTTATACTTTATGTAGAGAAAGGCCATTGACTTGTTTGAGTTAATTTTATATCCAGCTACTTCACTGAAGCTGTTTATCAGGTTTAGGAGTTCTCTGGTGAAATTTTTGGGGTCATTTATATATACTATCATATCATCTGCAAGAAGTGATATTTTGACTTCTTCCTTTCCAATTTGTATCTCCTTGATCTCCTTTTGTTGTCGAATTGCTCTGGCTAGGACTTCAAGTACTATGTTGAATAGGTATGGAGAAAGTGGGCAGCCTTTTCTGGTCTCTGATTTTAGTGGGAATGCTTCCAGCTTCTCACCATTTACTTTGATGTTGGCTACTTGTTTGCTGTAGATTGCTTTTATCATATTTAGGTATGGGCCTTGAATTCCTGATCTTTCCAAGACTGTTGGTGGGATTGCAAGCTTGTACAACCACTCTGGAAATCAGTCTGGTGGTTCCTCAGAAAATTGGACATAGTACTACCAGAGGATCCCACAATACCTCTCCTGGGCATATATCCAGAAGATGTTCCAATCGGTAAGAAGGACACATGCTCCACTATGTTCATAGCAGCCTTATTTATAACATCCAGAAGCTGGAAAGAACCCAGATGGCCCTCAACAGAGGAATGGATACAGAAAATGTGGTACATTTATACAATGGAGTGCTACTCAGCTATTAAAAAGAATGAATTTATGAAATTCCTAGGTAAATGGATGGACCTGGAGGGCATCATCCTGAGTGAGGTAACCCAATCACAAAAGAACTCACATGATATGTACTCACTGATAAGTAGATATTAGCCCAGAAACTTAGAATACCCAAGATATAATATACAATTTGAGAAACACATGAAACTCAAGAACAAAGAACAAAGTTGTGGACACTTTGCCCCTTCTTAGAATTGGGAACAAAACACACATGGAAGGAGTTACAGAGAAAAAGTTTGGAGCTGAGACAAAAGGATGGACTATCTAGAGACTGCCATACCTGGGGATCCATCCCATAATCAGCCTCCAAACACTGACACCATTGCATATACTAGCAAGATTTTGCTGAAAGGACCCTGATATAGCTGTCTCTTGTGAGACTATGCAGGGGCCTAGCAAACACAGAAGTGGATGCTGACAGTCAGCTATTGGATGGATCACAGAGCCCCCAATGGAGGAGCTAGAGAAAGTACCCAAGGAGCTAAAGGGATCTGCAACCCTATAGGTGGAACAACAATATGAACTAACCAGTACCCCAGAGCTCATGTCTCTAACTGCATATGTATCAGAAGATGGCCTAGTTGGCCATCAGTGGAAAGAGAGGCCCATTGGTCGTGCAAACTTTATATGCCTCAGTACAGGGGAACCCCAGGGCCAAGAAGTGGGAGTGGGTGGGTAGGGGAGTTGGGGGGGGGACTTTTGGGATAGCACTGGAAATGTAAATGAAGAAAATACCTAATTAAAATAAGAAAAACAAAACAAAACAAACAAACAAACAAAAACCCCTAAAACTGTAAGATCTCACTTACCTGTGGCACCTAAGGAAAACATAGTCAAGCACTTTGAAAACAGAGTTGCCTAGCCTTGTGGGTAGGTAGTAACAATGGAGAGATGCTGGTGAGAGCATCCCTGGGCTTCTGTTGCACAGGATGAGCAGGTTGTTCAGGTATATGCTCTAACACAGTGACTGATGCTGGTGATGGTGAGCTCTAGGGGACACTGTTAAGAGAGCACTCTGGCTCATACATCAAAGATAACTCTGACAAGAAATAGTTATGTTATTGGATTTACTGGGATAAACATTTCAAAGTACACACATAAGTCAAAACACCATACTGTGTACGCATAGGGTTTTTAAATTATCAATTATACCTCACTCTGTTTTGCACTCCAAAATGTTTTGTTCCATATTTTCAAATATGTGTGAATCAGCTGATTGCTTGCATTCTTGACTAGAGAGTCACTCTTCTGGTGACAGTACTCCTGACAGCCTAGCAATGTCTCTCTTGGGCTCACAATCAAAGAACACACACTACCATGACAAAGAAAACTGTAGTAACTATTGCTGTTTAGAAAAACCCATCTATCCTTCTCCTGTATTGTCACTGAAGCTCATGGTATTTATTTTACTATGTCGTCGCTTATGTCCAGTAAGCACTAAAATAAGTGGTTTGCTTCCCTCTTCCCCTTCAAGCTTAGCTTCTCCTTCACACACGACTGCCAGAAAAAGCAGCATTTAAGTATTCCACTCTTTAAGCAAGCCATGACTACAGCAAAGCTAACAGCTGTCAAGAACATTGGCAGGCGATGAGAGGCCCTGCAGCTTTAACTGGAAATGTCACCTCGGTCCCTCGCCGTGATCACTGGAAAGGAATGGACTCTCAGATGAATTGATTACCCTCCGGAGAAACATAAAAAAGGTTCTCCCTGGGGAACATTCGAGGGCTGGTGTTTTTTGTTTTATTTTCTGTTTTTTGTTTTAGGTTTTGTTTTCAAAGAAGTCACCTTCAAACCACAATAGCAGAACCCATTTGTTTCAAACATCCAAATTGTGGGATTGGGTCATGCCAGTCAGCCACAGTGGTTGTGCAGTCCTGGCAGTGAACAGTCACAGGGCAGTCTCTGGCTTGTTCAGCAGGGTAGGGAAAGTGACTCTGATATTCCTGTTTCCACCTCCAGCTTCTCAAAACTAACAGACAAGAAGGAGCTTCTTTTGCAAGCCCTTCATTTCCTTACCCTTCGTTTTGTTCTAACTGTGATTAGATAAGAGAAGGTGATTATGTTATCTGTTGCTGCAGAACAACGCATCCCCACCTGCAAGCCCCTTGACAACATTATCTGCATCAGCTTGCTTTTTGTTGCTGAGATAAAGGCCAGGATCAAAAGCAACTTGGCAGAGTAGAGGGATGATTTGGCCCACAGATTACAATCCATAGAGGAAGTTCCAGCAAGGACCTAGACACTAGAACTGGATCAGGGGCCACAGAGCAATGGTGCTTACAAATGTGATCAATAAAGTTGAGCCCAATCTGATTTTGCTATAAGCCTCCTCACCTCTTCCTTTCTTCTTCAAGTTTACATTTAGAATTGTGGACCATGAAACACGGGCTCCCCTTTTCAGCCAAAGAGGCACACATACTGACCTGAACAGTGTCGCAATGGGCTTACTTTTAACTTGTTCACCATTCTATCTTCACATACAATATGATGGCACACAGTAACCACACACATATTAAGTGATTTAATAGCATATATCAATAATGGTTATTAAATTATTCTATATGTAAAGTAAATGCAGCCGTGAAAGTTGGAGGACTAGAATGAATTGATGAGATTGTGGATCAATTAGGAAAGACTGGCTTTGATAGTTCTTAACGATGCCAACTGGCTGTTCTCTGTCCACTTCTTCACGAATTTGCGGCAAGCCAGATGTTACAATGCATGAGATGACTTGTTTGTAGAATTTAGGCGAGTCATTGTGACAAATGACATGAAAGATGTCTTTTAAACTGTAGAGTGTTAAGACATATCCTCTGTTATTATCACACGCAGTTGGTCAGCAGAGAGGCTATAAATGTAATACATCCACTGGGGGCTGGTTTTATGAAGTGCACCACACAAAGAGGTCTATGTTCACTGGTCTGAGGGTGTCAGAGAAACTATTTTCAGAAGGCAAGTAAGTAGCCATTTCTACTCTCAAGGCTGAAATCTCTGCTCCATGATTACAAAAGATGCTACTGATCCTGGCAAGTATGGAAGGCACTCTGCAGAAAACAGAGCTGCCAAGGTCCCTGGGTAAAAGCTTAAAAGGTTTGCATCCAAACAAAGGCAGAAGAACTAGCCTGGATAGTAAATCATTGACTGCACGTTCTTCCTTTCCAATCACAGTCCTAAGGACTGGGAGACTGGTGAACGTACAATAAAAGATAACTAGGTATTTTAGGAGTGTGACCTGCATGTGTATAGGTAAACAGGTGGATAGACTGAGCATCATCATTCCTGATCATGAATGGAAACCTGGAAACAGTTCACTTGTCAGGTAGCAGAAGTAGCTTTGACAAATACTTTGGGTTCTCAGTTTAAAGTGGTTTCTTAAGTAGACAATAGTTCCAGATCAGGCATTTCTAACCTTTTTTTTTTATTTCATTGTAATCTCCATTATCCAGAGAAACTTTTGCACATATGGGGTATATAGTATAAGTATACCATTATATTGATAATGATATTTATCAAAGAATTTTATTTAAAAGCCATTTTTTAAAGTAACTTGCTTTCATGGCCCCTTACCCTTAATACAACATATGGGAACACATATATACCCATTCTTCCCAAACATTATTAAGAGGTAGGGGAGGTGGCTTAGCAGGGTTTACAGATCTTGAGAAGACACAGGTTTGGGTTCCTAGCACACAGTTCAGGTGGTTCTCAACCACCTACAACCCCAGTTCCAAGAGATCCTACAACCTCTAGTCCCACAAGCACCTGCATACATATGCTACACATAAACCCATCCTAGCAATACACATGCACATAAATAAAACAAATACATTTAAACTTAATTTTAAAATTATTGGAGTCACCCTACTAGAGTCAACGAATCTTCGCCCACGAGACATAACATTATTGAATGAAGCTCCTGGAGCCAAAGTTAGGCTATATCCTTGTAATTTGTTTCCATGAGACCTAGAAAAAGAACACAGACTATTGTATTTCTTTTTCATTGCTCACCAGAACTAGAGGATAGGCCCTGTTGCTGAAGACACCACCTTATTTGGTTGCAGTACATAGAGAAATCAAGCTGGAACTGAGCTGGCAGCATCGCCATTGCTGGCCCCCTTTCATAGTGCTAGACGTTTCTACGCAGAATAATGGAAGAGAACTGTCAATAACGGTTTTATTCAGTTGTAGACCCTGCATGCTCTATTACTGAGTTTCCAGGTAACTTATGCCTCCTGGTCCAATAATAGAATGACTGCTGTATAAGTGGCCAGACACTTTCGGATTGTAATTGTGGCCTGCCTGACAGGAGGGAATTCACACTTGGCACTGCAAACCTGCTCAAAAGTTTACAACTAGAGATGCCATATACTTGAAGTAGGGAGAGTTCATGGGGTTGTTCTGCTAAATGGATGAACCATCTAACTAAATATTCATGTTTATACCTGTATATTGATGTTACTGCAACTTGTTACTGCAGAAACCCATGAGTGGTCTAAGCTTTAAGAATAAGTGCCTATTGAATGATTAACCCTACATGGGACATTTAGAGTACCCCTTCAGGGTTTTGTTAGCATCATGAAAGAGGAGTAGAGAAACAATGGGGTGGTTTGGAACTCTGTGTTCTGGATATGACTTGAGCTATTACACTCTTGGAATCTTAGGGACAAAGATTATGTGGGAAAGACCTGTACAAGGATGAGCCCGACAACATTCTATCCTCGGAAGAGGAGGGGCTCACAAGCATGGTTCCTCCCTGAGGATCTATAGGCAGTTGATGGTCGCTAGACAAGGACATTTTCTTCAGTATTATAAACACTAGTAAATTGCTATTGCTCCTCTAAATAACTACTCACCTATGTTTATTGATTCAGACTGAAGTTCAATTAGAGAACTGTTGGTTACCACCAAGATGATAGTATCACTGTTGCATGCTCACAGATATCTTTCCATACAGGCCATCCTTGGGGTTTCTCGTCACTATAGCTGTGTGGGACTATTGGTGTTTTCTCTCTCCTAGAAGTTTATAGAGCACCATCTGTTACTATGATAGCTATTTCTCAGGAAGGAGGCTTTGAAGTTAGACCCAGGTCCTCTGGGTCTTGTGTATGCAGTGCATCATGACTTCATCAATAAGAGCTTACTTTTAACAACTAAGAGACAACTAAGAGCAACAGCAATAGCCTATGTTCAGGTGAGTCTTGAGTTCCCCTGAACATCAATGGTGTCTCAAGTGTGGTAACTTCATTTAAACTCTCTCTCTCTCTGTATATATATATATATATATATATATATATATATATATATATATATACATATTATATTATAAACACTATAAATCATAAAAAATAATAATGGTTTCCATTGAAGCACTGTGATGGGCCTGCACTACTAGGAATACCACATATATATTATGCATTTGTATGAATGACTTTTTTGTGTTCAGACACTTTGCACTGTTGTCAAATTTTTCATGATCATGGTTTTATCAGAGAATTAGCATATGTATGACACCAACTTTTTGGTATGTGTTATATACTACAGATAAAACAAATTTGAATACTAACAGAATCCATATGATCTTTTTATTTCTATATAAAGAAATAAATATGGCTCAGCCAATACACTATCTGCCTTGTAGGCATGAAAACCTGTATTTAATCACCAATATCCACATGCCAAAAGCTTGTTATAGAATTATATTTTTGCAAATCCAGTTCTGATGAGGCTGAGAAAGGTGGATCCCTAGGGCTTGCTGTCCAGCCAACTTCATCTTATTTTCCAGCTCCATATTCATGGAGATCCCTTGTCTTAAAACATAAAGTAGAAAATGATTGAGGAAGATGCTTGATAACAACCTATGGTCTCTAACACTTAGACAATGTGCAGACTTAGCTGCACATACACAAAAGAATTAAATTCAAGCCTCTGATACTGCAGGATATACCTAAATTATTTTATATGAAAGAGCATGTCCAATGATACTTTTATGAGTGATTGACAGTCACATTAACAAATGAAGTGTACTGGGAAGGAAAGTCTTTATTTTCCATAGTTTTATCATTGTGTTTCATATGAAATAGCAGAAATCGGTGTAGTGAAGAAACAACAGCTCAGTCATAGCATTCAAGCTCCTTGAATTTATGCTTATGCAGTTTGGGAAGTGCTCAACAGAATTCCACATACTGGTGAGAAATTACCAATTGTATATCTATGTTTCCACTGAAGCACTGTGATGGGTCTGCACTGCTAGGAACACCACATATTCATTAGGCATAGGTATGAATTACTTTTTTGTGTTCAGAAACTTTTCACTGTTGCCAAATTTTTTATGAACCCTGAAATCAATCATGAGATTCTATATGTAGCCATGAGTCACAGTTTTAAATGTTGTGATCTAGCGTCTTGGTTCCTGTGTATGTTTCTTGTGATATTTATGTTTTCTAGTTTTTTTTTGTTTATATTTGTGCAAATTTTCTCTCTTTGTTTACTAAAGTGAGAGACAGAAGGAAGAGTATAGTACTGGTTACATAGAAAGGTGGTAGGATCTGTAAGCAGTTGGGGGAAAAGAAATTGTAGTTTTCAAGAAATTTTTGTTTTCAAGAAAATAAAAAAGAACATACCAGATATTTTTAAAAAGAGTATCTGTGATCTAAATGGAAAATTTCTCTTTAAAAAATGTTTTCTTAGTTGGTTTATTTTAAGTATGTGTTAAAGTCAGTTGTGAATCACCTGATATGGGTACTAGAAACCTAGCTGATGTCTTCTGTAAGAGGAATGTGCTCTCTTAAACCATGATCTATCTTTGTAATCCTAAGTAAACCTTTTTAAAATAAGATATGCTCATGGCTGGACAATAAAACATGTTCATAATCAATAATCTCTAAGAAACACACATTTAAACTACAAAGAAATATTACCACAAACCTTTTAGAATGGCTATAGTAAAAAACATCAAGGACAAATGATACAAAACAAATACTGTCAAGGAGAAAATGGAGCCCTTATGCGGTTTGAGTGGGAGTGAAAGTTAGTATAACTGTATGGAAAACAATATGGACAGTCCTCAAAAATTAAAAATAAAAATAACAGAACTAGTATATGAGTCAGGAATTCTACTCTTGGACATGAATATATGTTAAAGAAATCCAAAGGGGATCAGCATTCTCCTGCCACCTCTCTCCACCGTCACCAGACCTGAAGGTCTTGAACCATAGAGGTCCTTTCCCTTCCCTTCCCTTCCCTTCCCTTCCCTTCCCTTCCCTTCCCTTCCCTTCCCTTCCCTCCCCTTCCCTTCCCTCCCCTCCCCTCCCCTCCCCTCCCCTCCCCTCCCCTCCCCTCCCCTCCCCTCCTCCCCTCCCCTTCCCTCCCCCCCCTCCCCTCCCCTCCCCCCTCCCCTCCCCTCCCCTTCCCTTCCCTTCCCTTCCCCATCTCTCTTGCTCATCGAATCTTCTGGGATATACCAAGCTGCCCTGAGTAGCATGCTATCCCCTCTGAACCTCTATTTTCCCACCACCTCTCTGCCCACCATCATTGAACCTGCAGCTCTAGAACCATACAGCCTAAGGATACCCATCAGAGGCTTATCACACCAGGACCATTGAGGTTAAACCTCTACCAACATCTATTGCAACAGTAACATCCAGGGAACAAAGCCATCTAGATAGCAAAAGGCCCTTGAAATAACACAAACAACAAAAGCCAGGGCAGTATGACACCACCAGAGCATAGCTACCCTACACCAGCAAGCCCTGGGTATCCAAACATAACTGGAACACAAGAAAATTACTATCATTTTAAATTTATAAGGATGATAGATGTCTTTAAAGAAGAAACAAATAAATCCCTTAAAGCAATGCAGGAAAATACAATTAAACAAGCGAAGGAAATAAATAAAATTGTTCAAGTCCTGAAAATGGAAATAGAAGCAATAAATAAAACACAAATGGGGGGAATCCTAGAAATGGAAAAGCTAGGGAAAAGAACAGAAACACCAGATGCAGGCATATCACCAACAGAATACAAACAATGGAAGAGAGAATCACAGGTATAGAAGATACAATAGTAGAAATTAATACATCAGTCAGAGAAAATGCTACATCTAAAAAATAATTTTGCTGAGACAAAACATTCAGGAAATATGGGTTACCATGAAAAGACCTAACCTAAGATTAATAAAAATATAAGAAGATGAAGAGCCCCAGCTCCATAGACCAGAAAATATTTTCAACAAAATTATAAAAGAAAACTTTCCAACCTACAGAAAGCAGTGCATATAAACATACAAGAAGCTTACAGAATACCAAGTAGACTGGATGATAATAGAAAATATTAATAGTGGCAAGAGGAAAGGGCCAGGTAACATACAAAGCCAGACCTATCAGAATTATACCCAACTTCTCAACAGAAACTCTAAAAGCTAGAAAGCCTGGACAGATATCTTCCAACCTCTATAAAGCCACAGTTGCCAGCAAAACTATCAAAACTGTCAATCACCATTGATGGAGAAAACAAGATATTTCAAGACAAATCCAAATTCAAACAATATCTATCCACAAATACAACCCTACAGAACATATTAGAAGGAAAACTCCAACTCAAGGAGGATAATCATATCCAAGAAAATACAGGAAATAAGTAATCCCATACCAGAAAAAAACCAAAAAACAAAAAAACAAACAAACAAAAAAACCCAAGGAAAATGCACACACACATGCAGAAACACACACTAATACTACCAACATCAAAATAACAAGAATAACAATTGCTATTAACATACATGGATTCAATTCCCCAATTAAAAAAAAAAAAAGAAAAAGAAAAACACAGGCTAACCGAATGTATGCTAAAACAGGATCCATCATTCTGCTGAATGAAGAACACACCTCAGCAATAAAGACAGACATTACCTCAGGGTAAAGGACTGGAAAAAAAGTTTTCCAAGCAAACAGATCCAAGAAGCAAATCTGGAGTAGCTATTCTAATATCTAATCAAATAGACTTTCAACTAAAATTAATCAAAAGAAACAGGAAAAGATACTTCATACTCATCAAAGTAAATATCTATCAAGATGATATCTCAATTCTAAATGTCTATGTCCCAAACATAGGGGAACCTATATTTGTTAAAGAAACATTGTTAAAGCTTAAATCACACATCAAACTCTGCATATTAATAGTGGGATATTTCAACACCCCACTCTCACCAACTGACAAGTCATCCAGACAAAACTAAACAGAGATAAATGAAACTGCAAAGCTTCTGTAAGGCAAAGGACCCTGCCAATAAGACAAAACAGCAGCCTACAGATTAGGCAAGGATCTTCATCAACCCTATCTCTGACAGAGGGCTAATATCCAAAAGATATAAAGAACTCAAGAAGTTAAACACCAACAACCCAAATAACCCAATTAAAAATGGGGCACACAACTAAACAAAGAATTCTCAAAATAGGGATCTTGAACAGCTGAGAAGCACTGAGAAATGTTCTAAGTCCTTAGTCATCATGGAAATGAAAATCAAAACAACTTTGGAGTTACATTTTACACCCATAAGAATGGCAGAACCATCTTAGGAAGATCACCTGCTAGGTTTTAGCTTCTCTTTGGTAGCCCCTGGCAACCTAGTTTAAGGAAAGCACTCAAGAATCAATGGGGGTGACCTTAGCTGTGACTCACAGCATTGGGGATATGGAACTTGAAGATGCCACCTCCTGTAGCCAGACAGGAACCCCAGTGGAACAATAAGGACACTAGCCCACCCACAAAACTGTCAACCCAAAATTTATCCTGTCTACAAGAAATACAGGGACAGAGATAGAGCAGACTGAAAGACTGGCCAATCAATAACAGGCCCAAATTGAGACCTGTCCCATGGGCAAGCACCAATTCTTGACACTATTAATGATACTCTGTTATTGTTACAGACAGAAGCCTAGCATGGCAGTCTTCTGAGAGACTCCATCCAGCAGCTGACTGAGACAGAAGCAGACAGCCACAGCCAAAGAGTGGGTGGATCTTGGGCACTCTTAATTGAAGAATAGGAGGAAGTATTTTGGGTCTCTGAAGGGGAGAGGAACTCCACAGGAAGACTAACAGAGTCAACTAACTTAAATCCTTGGGACTCTCAGAGACTGAACCACCAACAAAAGACCTAGGCTTCCTCAAACATGAAGCTAATGTGCAGCTTGGTTTTAATATGGGTCCTAAACAAATGAAGGCAGCAGTTATTCCAAAAGCTGTTTTCTGTATGTGAGATAGGTTCTTCTAGCAGGACTGCCTGTGGGAGATGTTGTACTTAGCCCCACATAGACTTGACGTGCCAGAGTGGGGGGATAATTCCACTCAGAGTGGAAGGGGATGGGTGCCCAGGAGCAAGCAGTGAGTAGGTTGTAAAGTGAATAAGTGAAAATAAGAGAGTGAGGGAGAGAGAGAGAGAGAAAGAGAGAGAGAGAGAAAGAGAGAATTGGGATTGCTAGAACACTGTGAGGATTGATTCTTAATGGATAAAAAGCTTCAGTTATGTAATATGAATATATCCTAGAGATTACATTGCAACATAGTGTCTATACTCAATAATCATACAACACACACTTAAGATAGAAAATTTTAGTCTCAATGTTTTTTCTTTCCTTCCTTCCTTCCTTCCTTCCTTCCTTCCTTCCTTCCTTCCTTCCTTCCTTCCTTCCTCCCTCCCTCCCTCCCTCCCTCCCTCCCTCCCTCCCTCCCTCCCTCCCTCCCTCCCTCTCTCTCTCTCTCTCTCTCTCTCTCTCTCTCTCTCTCTCTCTCTCTTTCCCCACATGTATGTATTTGTGGTTTAAGTGTAAGCAGAGACCAAAGCAAGATATCAGGCATAGTCCTCTATTTCTCTCTGCTCTATGCATTGACACATGACCTCTCACTGAATCAGAAGCTAATTATTTTAGTTTGGTTGGCTGTCCAGCAAGCTCCCAGAATCCACCTGTCTTCATCCCCTTTGCTAGAATACAGGTATGCAGTCATGTTGGACTTTTGCATTTTTATGTGGATAATAGGAATTTGAACTCATGTCCTCAGGTCCTGATGCTTGTTAAACAAGGACCCCTACCTCGCTGAGCTATGTCCTCAGGTATCAATGTTCTTTCTACAAAAAAGTAAAGGAATAAATAACACAAACAATTACAGGAAATTAAAAGTAACACAAAAGTGTGTTTCAACACTGAATTTTGGCTAGTGTATTTTGCATATTAATTGATAGAATAATTTTTAAAATAAAATGCTTCTCATGACATCATGGGATCATATCAGGAGATACACTAGGAATGTGTTTATGGTACATTATATGGTAACTTCAGTGTCAGCTTTTGGTAAGATAATTGGAAATATTTATAGCTTCTAATTTCTGTCTGCACCTGGAGCTGATTCTGTGTCACAATGCTCCATTCCCAAATATTGCCACGAGAGACCTGGTCTCCCAGGAGTGCTGGCACAACTGTGAGCACAGAGAAGGCCACCACTTCTACTCCAAGGGACCTGCCTGGAGACCTCAGGACACAGGAACTGAAGGAGCAGGATGCAATAAGATCCTTCAAGTTTCTGTCTGCATCTTGAGCTGATCCTGTGCCACAGTGCCCAAAGCCAATCCTGTGCCACAGTGCTCCATACCCAAATACTGCCAGGAGAGAATTTGTCTCTCAGGAGTGCTATCATACCCATGAGCACAAGTAACACCACCTCTTCTGCTCAAATTTGTGACCCAAGAGGGACCAGCCCAGAGTCATCAGGATACAGGGAGCAAGGAACAACCAGGGACAGGATCCTTCCAGTTTCTGTCTGCACCCCGGAGCTGACCCTGTGCCACAGTTCTCCACACTCAAATTTACCTTGGAGAGAACTTGTCTCCCAGGGGTACTAATATACAGGCTTGCAGGAGGGACAAGCCACAGTCAGAGACAGCAAGAGCAGTTAACACCAGAGATATCCAGATGGTAAGAGGCAAAGGCAAGGACATAAGTAACAGAAACCAAGGCTACTTGGCATCATCAGAACCCAGTTCTCCCACCACAGCAAGCCCTGAATAGCCCAACACACCAGAAAAGCAAGACTCTGAGTTAAAGTTATATATGATGATGATAGAGGACTTAAGAAGGACATAAATAATACCCTTAAAGAAATACAGGAGAATAGAGGTAATCTGGTAAAAGCCCTTTAAGAAGAAACACAAAAATTCCTTAAAGAATTGCGGGAAAACACAACCAAACAGGTGAAGGAATTGAAGAAAACCATCCAGGATCTAAAAATGGAAATTGCATCAATAAAGAAATCACAAGGGAGACAACCCTGGAAATAGAAAACCTAGGAAAGAGATCAGTAGTCATAGATGCAAACATCACCAGCATGATATAAGAGATAGGAGATAGAATCTTGGGTGCAGAAGATACCATAGAAAACATTGAGACAACAGTCAAAGAAATGCAAAATGTAAAATGCTCCTAACCCAAAACATCCAGAAAATCCAGAACACAATCAGAAGACCAAACCTAAGAAAATAATAGGTACAGAAGAGAGTGAAGAGTCTTAACTTAAAGGGCCAGTAAATATCTTCAACAAAATTATGGAAGAAAATTTCTCTAACCTAAAGAAAAAGATGCCCATAAACATACAAGAAGTCTACAGAACTCCAAATAGACTGGACCAGAAAAGAATGTCCTCCTGTCACATAATAGTCAAAGCTCCTAATGCACAAAACAAAGAAAGAATATTAAAAGCAGTAAGGGAAAAGGTCAAGTAACATATACAGGCAGACCTAACAGAATTACACCAGATTACTCTCCAGAGACTATGAAAGCTAGAAGATTCTGGACAGATGTCATAAAGACCCTAAGAGAACACAAACACCAGCCAAGGCTACTATACCCAGCAAAACTCTCAATTGCCATAAATGGAGAAACCAAGATATTCCACGACAAAACCAAATTTAGACAATATCTCTCCACAAATCCAGCCCTACAAATGATAATAGATGGAAAACTCCAGCACAAGGAGGGAAACTAAACTCTAGAAAAATCAAGAAAGTGTTCTTTTTTTCAACAAACCTAAAAAAAGATAGCCACACAAACATAATTCCACCTCTAACACCAAAAATAACAGGAAGCAACAATCACTATTCCTTAATATCTCTTAACATCAATGGACTCAATTTCCCAATAAAAAGACATAGACTAAGAGACTGGATACGGAAATGGAACCCAGCATATTGTTGCATACAAGAAACACACCTCAGTAGCAAAGACAAACATTACCTCAGAGTAAAGGGCTAAAAGACAATTTTCCAGGCAAATAGTCCCAATAAACAAGCTGGAATAGACATTCTAATATTGAATAAAATCAACTTTCGACCAAAAGTTATCAAAAAAGATAAGGAAGGACACTTTATACTCATCAAAGGAAAAATCTAATAAGAAGAATTCTCAATTCTAAACATCTATGCTCCAAATGTAAGGGCACTCACATTCTTAAAAGAAATTTTACTAATGCTCAAAGCACACATTTCATTGCACACAATAGTAGTGGGAGACTTCAACACCCTACTCTCATCAATGGACAGATCATGGAAACAGAACCTAAACAGTGGCACAGAAGTGATAGACCAAAAGGATTTAACAGATATCTATGGAACATTTCACCCTAAAGAAAAAGAATATACTTTCTTCTTAGCACCTCATGGTACCTTCTCTAAAACTGTCCATATAATTGGTCACAAAACAGGCCTCAACAGATACAATAAGATTGAAATAATCCCATGCATTCTATCAGATCACCATGGAGGAAGGCAGATCTTCAATAATGACAAAAACAACAGAAAGCCCATATACACATTGAAGCTGAACAATGTCCAACTCAATGAAGAAAGAAAAGAAAGAAATTAAAGACTTATAGAATGTAATGAAAATGAAAGCACAACTTACCCAAACTTATGGGGCACATTGAAAGCAGTGCTAAGAGGAAAAGTCATA
Organism: Mus caroli; assembly: GCF_978045245.1. Lineage (NCBI taxonomy): Eukaryota > Metazoa > Chordata > Mammalia > Rodentia > Muridae > Mus > Mus caroli. The sequence continues at coordinate 12,502,867 of NW_028227270.1, forward strand.
GCTTTGAGTCTCCAAAAAGAAACTGAAGAGAGCTTACACTAGCAGCTTGAGAGAATGCCTGAAAAACTCTAGAACAAAAGGAAGCAAATACATCCAAGAGGAGTAGAAAGCCGTAAATAATCAAACTCAGGGTTGAAATCAACCAAGTAGAAACAAAAAGAACTATACAAAGAATGAACAAAACCAGGAGCTGACTCTTTGAGAAAAATCTCTCTCTCTCTCTCTCTCTCTCTCTCTCTCTCTCTCTCTCTCTCTCTCTCTCTCTCTCTCTCCCTTCCTCTCTCTCCCTTCCTCGTTTCCGCCATCCCTCCTTCCTTCTTTCTTTCTTTCTTTTTTTTTTTAATCAAATAGAGTCTAAAAGGAGTCAAACTGAGAAAGGAAACTTCAGTTGAGAAAATGTCTCCATCAGATTGTCGAGTAGGCAAAATATCACTGAGTATTTTCTTAATTGATGATTTACTATTGCAATTGCCATCCCTGAACATCTGGAATAAGAAATCAGTCTGCACAAGATAGAAATTCTATTCCTTCACGACCTCTTCTTCAGTGCCTGTCTCCAAGTTTGTGTTTGCTTTTCTGTCCTAACTACCACTCATAATGTACTATAAGATATAAGATGAAATAAACTCCTCTTCAAAAAAAAAAAAAAGAAAAGAAATAGCTTAGATGTTCATCAACAGATAAATGGATAATAAGAATGTGGTACTTGTATACAATAAATTTTATTTAACTCTAAAGCAAAATGAAATGAAATTTGCAGATAAATAGAGTGAAAAAAGAAAAAATAAAATAGTTATAAAGATTCTAATAAGTCTTAATTTTGGCATATATTAAAATGTACAGATAATAACTATATGAATCATTAGGATCTTACAAAAAGTATAGCGCATAATAGCATCCAAAGAAGTCTAAGTTCCCCACGTGCCCTTAAATCCAGTTCCTTCAGCCCAAAAGGATAACCATTATCCTGATTCCTGACAACAATCAATATTTCTGTCTTTTCTGCACTTTATACAACTGGAGTTACAAAGTACTCTTTTTTTGTGTGCTGTCATATTGATATCTTAAGAACTCATCAATATGCTTGAATGCAGCCCTTGTAATTTAGTAGTTATCAGGGTTTATTGGCATTAAACTGTGGGACCATAGTTAGATTTCATCATTGAGCCTATGCTATTGATGAGCAATTAAGTATTATTGAGTTACCATCAACATTTTTGAATAGTCTTTTAATTAAGTTTTGCATGAAACTTCATTTGCTTTGTACCTAAGAGAATAATATCTGGGAAATAGTTTGTGTATATGTATAGCTCTAATAAATACTTCCACACAGTTGTTCAAAGCTGATTACTGGGGTGATCCATATTCTTGTCAACACTGTATGTTATCTATTTTATTTTAGAAATCCCCACAAATGTACAGCACTTATGACTCATGGTTTTGGTTTGATCTAGTCCTAAGGCCCTTTTCGTGTGTTTTTTTAAATGTGAGAGCTCCATTTTGGTCCATTTTTAGATTTCTATATATTATGCATTTGTATATCTAAGAATATAATGATATTCTTATGTCACTCTTTTTATTTGTACCAGTTCTTTTAATAGTCTGGAGTGAGGTTTATATTTGTATACTTTATTAGTTTTTCATTTATTTATTTATTTATTCACTTATTGATACAAGATCTTGCTATGTAGCCTTAACTGGTCTCAAATATTCAATTCTTTTTCCTCCATCTTCTGAGCTCTGAGATTGCAGCAATCTCATCCTTGAAATAAATATTGAATTTTTCAATTATTCATATAAGAAAATATTGGTTTAACTTAATGAATGGTTAATTAAAAATGAAGCAACTTAAATTCAATTCGCAAATATTTATCAAGCTATGAGGTTATTACTTATCAGTTTATCTCAATAAAGTACAACTAGGTTACTAGATTATAGCTAGAAGTTTACTTATAATGTATTTTCTTCCTGCATCTTCCTGCATCTCAATACTTAAGCTCAAACAACTTTTGAGATCTTCTATTCATCAAGAAAACCTACCTAACAATTAAGGCATGTTTTCAAAAGAACCCAATAGTTCATCAACTTTGAATTCAATGAATCAAATAATATAAGATATCTCTTATTAAGCCTTGATCTTTACCTTTCTGCCCCAGTGTTTCAGCTGTTCTACTGTGTCAGGTCAATATGATCACGAAAGAATGAGATAATGTGTAGTCAAATTAATCCATTTATAGAGCAGGGATGTTGGGGGCCTGTGTCTAACTATCCAAAGACTATTTTATTATCTTTCAAGCTACTAGGGAAAGAGAAAGAACTACCTATCTGGAGTCTGGGCTATCTAAAAATTGAACTACAGTAAATCTTTCTACTTCCACTTTCTGAAGGAAGCCCTCTCAATCCTGTCTGCTTAGACTCTCTATCCAATTCAGCATCTTTACTTTGTTCAAGCTAATTCAACAACTATTACACAATCTCTAAAGAAGGTTATCCATGTAGGATATATGACTATATATGCATACATATATGTATGAATTATTATTAAATTTAACTTATTGCATCTCATTGACTAGAATACAAGTTTGAAAAGATCCTTTGAAGTTGAAATGATATGATAACATTCTTAAGACTAAATCTTTTTACTCCTGCAGAGACTACAACTCCAGTGGGTCCCCAAAACACACTAAGGTCAAATTTTATACTGGAAAAGTAAGCTTTGTTTTGCATCAAAAGCTATCTTTTAATTTTTTAATTTTTCCTGAATATATTCATAGAATTTAAACATGGTAGAGAAGTATTTTTATATATGTATATTTTCAAACTTCTGTCCAACAAAGTGTGTTTCAGTTTTATATTCTGTGCTTTGTATCACACCATGAGCACACATATTAAAGATGTTTCCCTCATGGCTGATAGATGAAAATACTGTTTTTTGTTCATTTTTAATTCCTTACATTTTAGTTAAGAATGATTTTTACTCACTTATCACAAGAATTTCCTTATTTGATTTATACTTCTCTTTATTGAACATGAAACTAATTAAACTAAGTTAGAACTAGAATTTATTGAATATTGAATTAAATTAAACTAGACTGTGTTATAGATACATGACAAGATCAGTACAATACCCATCCCCATGAAGGTAGAAGAGAGAACCAGTTTAGTATAAACTTCTAAAAGATGGCAGACAGTGATGAGTACTGAAAACAGGTAATTAAGAAAGCTAGAAGTAGAAGGGAATGATGAGTGTTCTACATTTCAGAGATGGTTAAGAAAATCTTTGTTCAAAGAACAGTTGTACCATGTGTGTATGTGTGCACAGAGACCTCTCTGTATAGGTTTATGCACATGTTCTGAGAGGTCACACATGCATATATAGGACACCTTTGGAAAACAGAGGTCAACCTTCGTGTCACTTTCCAGGAGCTGTCTATCTTATTTTTTGAGATGGGTGTCTCTGCGAGGCTCATTGACTCAGCTAAGAAGACTGACTAGTGAGCCCCAAGGATCTATCTGCCCATCTCCACCTCCCTAGCACTGGGGTTACAAGCACCAGTCACTGCACTTGTTGTTTGTTTGTTTGTTTGTTCATTTGTTTTTGTTTTCTATGGATGCTGGAGATCCAACTCAGGATCTCCTTTTTGAGCACACACGTTTAAAAAAGTGTGTGACCCCCATGAACACACATACACACACTAACAAAGATGGCCTCAGAAACAGTCCTATGATTAATACCTAGGGTATTGACAGCATCAGACTCCCACGATTATTCTGAGGGTCACATGAAGGTTACATTCATAGGTTTGTGTCTAATATGTAGTAAATAACTTAAAAATTTGGATGTTTTTATTATTAAGTTGAAAAGCAAATTCTATGTGTGTCTCAACTGGACAAAGCCACTCAACCTAATTCTCATCTTCCTCTTGCAATCGTTTCTTGGAAATTAAGGACTGAGCTCTCCGGAGGTTGTGATAGATGCTGGCTGCCATTTAAGATTATAGCAATGCAAAAATCCAGTCTGTTTTCAAACTCTCTTGTGTAATTGAGCATCATTTTTAATGTTAGCAATTTAAATCAAATGTAGTCATCTCTCTGTTTTCAGTCCTCTGAAAAGCTCATGCAAATTTGCTGAGATTCTGAAACTAATCAAGTACAGAGTTCTGGAAATTGCGGGGACTTCTAACTATTAAGGTTTCTACAGATACTGACAAAAAAGTAAGAGCATAAGAGGGAACGTGGGAAACACAAGGTCGCTGGTCCAGAGTAAGCAGCAATTCATCACATTTATCCAATTCTTCATTCATCCATTGAAGTACTTCTAGATTTCTTCTTTCCTCATTCTTCCTTTCTAAACATCCAAATCTCTTTGCTTTATTTATGAGAAGAAAAAAAAAACCTCCTTCAGAAGCTATATAAATTTCCACATCATCTCTTTCCTGGCAAAATGTTTTATTATGGAGATAAAGACTTTCTTTTAAGAAGATAAAGCTCGCTCGAGTAACCGGAAATACTGTTCCTGCCTCTCCCCTACTTCTCATATCTTTCTCTCAGGACCTCTTCCTCTGTGCTTTAAGTGTATGCATTTACTAGGGAAAGTTAAAGTCACAATCATTAAGAGTGATTTGAAATTTCCCTAGGTCATTTTTAAAGTTCTATGGAAACATCTTAAATCTATGAGTGGGTCAATAAAGACACTTCCAAGTAGAGCCAAAGAAACATTAGCAACCAAAATTCATCACGATACATTTGGCACAAAACATTTCCTTAATGAATTATCCATTAAGACATCAGGTAAATTAATTGGCATAGACTTTTCCAGAAGACAGTGAAAGGGGAAGGAATGGATTTTAGTGGAAATCGATAGGAGCAGAGGGGAGCGCTGAAATAATCGCCACAGCTTCTATCTACTTCCTGGATTTCCAAAATCCTGCTATTTTACCTCCCAGCCTCACACGCATTAACCATTTTCCTGGAAAAGGACAATGGATGAGTTGCCTGAAAGCTTGTTTTTGACTTTCTGATTCCTAGGTGGGAATATTTTATAAAATTCAAACCCAGAAAATGACTTGTATTAACTCTGGTGCCTCTTCTTAACCTCTAAGGACTTTAAGAAAAAAAGAAGAATAAGAATAATAATAAGAGGAATCTAAGAATCTGGCCATGTTCTGTGACTGAAAGAAGGGTAGTTATCTGCCTCTGTTGGTGTGAGTGAATGGGTTTCACTTGAACCTATTCCCACTCCTCAACTGCCCCACCTAATGGCAAGAGGTGTGCATAGCATCTGTTTTATTTAAACCATTCGTGAAAACCACCAATGAATTTCCATATAGATGCAAACTCGAAGCCTTGTGATTGAGAGATGACATTGTCACTTCCTTGGGCTAGTCCTATACTAGCACATGCTATATCACTTACAAGAAACTTCCCAGGACAAATTAATTTAACATATGACATGGAGAGCTGGGGCTCACAACCCAACTGTCCCTCATAAAAGAACAGTCATCAGAACGCCAATTGTAACCAGAATTGAGTGTCCACACTGCGACATCTCCTTCCTTTTTGACACCCATGATAGCCTTTTGTCCCTAGAGATGGCAGACTGTGCTGAGGACCATGCAAGGTAATGGACAAAATGGTTTAGAACATTCTCGTTCTACCTAACCTGAGGTTCACAGAAACAACCAATGTCTCTGATCTGATGAAGAGGGACTTGAACTTGGATGAAGTGACATGATTTTCAACATTTAATACAGATTTAGTGGCAAAGAAAGAGAGGGCCTTGTTACCCGATGAGCCGGGAACCTGGCCTTTCACCATTTCCTGGTAAGTGCAGCCTTTGAAGATGTTTAATGAGCAAAACGATACATTGTGTCTTATAGGTGGGGGAATTGAAGGTAACAGACCTCATCTCTTTCCTTCTGTGTGCTTGCTCTTAAGGTGCTGTGAATAGAGTCCAGAGCCTTGCATAAGATAAGTAAGGATCTACCATTGACTACATTCCAAGCCTTTGAGAGCATGAGCATAGTTTTATAATTTAGAACAGAGAATTAGGATACTCCAAACTAGACGATTAGAAACCCAACAAAACACTTTATATTATTGTCTTGGGAGCTTTAGCAAGATAGAGTTGCCTGGTCCATACATAGCAGAATTGCATACTGGAATAAAATTGATAAGGTTCTCCAAAGCTTACGGTTCAGTGTCAATAACTGAAATTAGCTATTTCCCCTTAAATATTTTCCATTCTTCCTCTGTATCATCTTAGATTGTCCTCTGTGCCTTGACACTGAGTTTGATCGGACTCCATCATATCTCTAACGATCTACTTCAAATACATAGTTGAATTTTATTTTGTTTTAGCCACTTGCTCTGTTCATTTATCATTCTGACTGTTTATGAGATTTGTGTATTTCTCTTACACTTTGAAGTACCATTAGAGTTACAGGATACCCGTCCAAAATTTTATTTTATCTATCTATCTATCTATCTATCTATCTATCTATCTATCTATCTATCTATCTATTTATTTTTGATATGTTTTCTTATTTAATTAGATATTTTCTTTATTTACATTTCAAATGCTATCCCCTTTCCTAGTTTCCTCTCTGAAAATCCCCTATCCCCCCCTGCCCCAGGCCTGCTCCCCAACCCACCCACTCTCACTTCCTGGCCCTAACTCCCATGTACATGATAAAGAATTATGCCACTAGGAATCAGTGTTAATTCAAGTGTGACCCTCTGACCACCTACCCCACAATCATCAGATGGGTTCAATATGGGTCTCTAGATCCTTTTCCAGACATACTAAGTCAAAATCTCTTGGGGTCAACTTAGAGAACATACATGGAAGCAATTGTTCCTGATGAGTCTAATGCCTGTAGCATTTTCACTGCCAGAAAAATGAAATATGAGACCACTCAATGAGGAGAGCCAAGGAAGACATTTATTTTGGGTTTACCACAGAAATCCCAACGCATGGTATTCTCTTCACCAGGCACCAAAGACTGAATTTGCAAAACCCCTTCAATTAATGAGAGATTTCAATAGCAGGATTTTAAATGTTTTGTTCCTGGTCCCTGTCCTGAGAACAATTTACACAGAAACACAGATGGCTTTCAGTTATCTGTTTTTTTAAAACAATCTAAGTAAATTGGAAAACACATTGTGTTATTATCAAATAGCAGCTGTACCAAAAACCCTACAAAACTAAAATGCAAGGTCATTTTGTACACAGGGGAAAAAGAGGCATGCAGGGTTACACATCACTTTCATTGAAAGCGGGGGCTCACCACCTTGTCTTACAAACTACTTTGGTCAGTTAAAACACATGTCTTCCCAGTTTCTCTTTTGCATCATTAACATTTCTATTCATTCTGTCCATTCTCTCCCTCTTTGCTTGCCTATTTGGTACTTTGATGAGTATCTCTCATGCTTGAGAAATTTCACTATAGCCATACTTCATTTTTAAGGAAAATAATAATCAACTAAAATATATTCCAAAACACTTAGCATAAAGATGAATGAAACAATGGATTAAGAAAATGCTCGGTTACAATATTTTCAAATTGCAAGGGTCCAAATATAAGATACATCATTTGAGCAACTTGATTTCCTAGGCAGTCTGGGGGAGGGGCATTCTTTGCTTTTCCAGACAGGAATCTCTAACTTTGTACAGAGGTGCATACAGCCTAGTTCTACAGACGGCGAAGGTAGATGAGCAGAGAGCTTATGATAACATGTGAAACTGCATCTGTTCTATTTGAGGATTTCAATAATTAGAGATCACTTCAGAGAAGCATCAGCTGCAGCTCTGGATGTTCCCTGAGAAGCAGTTGGCTACACTGACACAGAGACTCCTTCATGATGCATTTCATTACTATGTTGCCCAGAATGTAATATTATTTGTTCTATCTTGTAACATAAAGAGGAGCTTTATCTCAACTACGACCCCTAATTCTTTGGTGAAGTGGGACAGAAACTTGTTCAGTGAGGCAAACACTGATGTGAAATTGAAAACTGAAGAAAGGCAGTCCTGGGGAACACTCACTGCCTCCTATATATCTGGTCATACCACACAACAGAAGTGAAAACACTGTAGAGCATAGACGACTAGGAGAACTATCAAATGGCTGTTTTGTTTGTTTGTTTGTTTGTTTTTGATTAAACACATCATTTAAATTAACAAATCAGAAATGCCACAAAGCTTTCTTTCATTTCCAAATAGTGATTTACTCTCCAGTTTGTTGTATTAAATTTCACTGTGGCAATACTTCATTTTAAAGGAAAATAATAATCCAATAAAATAATTCTTCCAGAACACTTAACATAAAGGTGAATGAAATAATGAATTAAGGAAACACACCAATGATTCCTAAACTACAAACGATAATTCAAAATGTCTAGTAAAGATCAAACATGAGGATTAAAAAATATATATCCAAAAGGAATCCTTTATTTACAAGTAAACAGGAAAAGACTCAAGGGCATCTTGTAGCACTTAGACCTGGATTTAAAATGGAATTTTCCTGGAGGCTGAGAAGAATATGCCATTTGTAAGTAATGACCCCAGAGCTGGTGAAATCTGAAAGCTAATTGTGTTCTTTTTCTCCTTCCACTCTAGCTAAACAATCAAAAGCTTCCACATCCAGCAGACGATGGATTATTCAATAACTGGCTTGGAAGCAGCAGAACACTAGATTGGCAAAACAGACAGTTGAATGCCTGTGTCACTCTTGGATTCTAGAGGGAGTTAAAAAAGAATGCCAAATGTAAAAACGAAGAAGGAAAACGAAAAGAGAAAGAAATGGAAATTCTGCTTGCAGATGTAGCCAACATGGCAGTTACAGTTGAAGAAAATGGGAGAGAATTTGATCCCGATTAGATCATGCTGAGATAATTTAGATGTTTCAGGAGATAGGAGCTGGTTGAAAGCAGTCATGTTACATGAAGGACACCACTGAATTGTCCACAGGACTCATATCCCAGAATGACCATCAGAATGACAAGCCCTGAAATGCCACTTTTGCCATTTCAGATCACCAGCATTGGTGGGAGAGAATGACGTTTGGGATGAATGAAATATAGAGAAATGAAGTTCCCAAAGAGCTAGCTAAGGTTTATCTATTTAAAAACAAAACAAGAAGAAATAGCAACTTCTTAGAGAAGATACTCTTGGCATGGTAATTTTAAAAGTGAGACCTTGGTGACTTGATTTTTCAAATTCCATCATTCTTGTCTTTCTCTTTCACTGGAAAAAAAAATGTTCATTGGCTCTTTTCTAATCAAGAATCAGTTTCTAGGCTCTCTTCTTGATCACAAGACATGTCAGGTCTAGCTATGCCAGACTCTTCTGTGATCAACTGACAGAACAAAACAAGGTCACTGGAATGCATCATTATATGCTATTAATTAATATGACTGTATCTCATACAATGATTAAAGGGAGAAAGAAGGGCTCTTTCCTTAACATATGTCCTATAGATTTTACTGTCTTGCTTGCAATTACTACCAAATATGCATTCTTTCCACCCTCTGGAGGATAACCTACCGCCATATGGGTAAAATAGCTCAAAGTAAGTGATTATTAAACCTATGAAATTTCCAAGTAGCTCTTCTTCCAGCATTAGGTGCCTTTGAAAGGAAATAACCCAGATGTGGTAAGATTAAGATGGGGGAAATGCTGCAAATGTTAGAAATGTTCACAATAAAAGCTGCTGGTAATCTTCAGAATGAATTAATCCTTGCTAAGTAGGGGTGCATTAATGATGATGCTACAGAAAGACCAATGAAAAATGCTCAGCACAAACGAGATGCCCCACTGCTGGGAATTTCTAGTGCTGCCATTGATTTAACTGCTACTTAAATTTTTCCAAACTATCTTACATGAATTAGGCCCATATTTTTTCAACTGAAATATTGAATTACCAACCCAATCCAACTTTTGCCTTTGAATGTACACAGAGAATTCCTTCATACTGCTAAATCCCAAATCTGACTATATAATAAAACCCATCGCCACTATAGAATGGAGGCAGAACTTGAGTCAAGGCAAAAGATGAAGATTAGAGAAAGTTTTCTGACTCCATCTTCTTTATTTGTTTACTAACCCACTGTTGGTTAACAATATTATACTTTTCTTTTGGGCATCTGTTAGGTCATGCATGCCCCTGTTATAAACATACTGCAAGTTCAAATAAACTAGTTTGACATCTCTCCTATCTTTAGGTTACTCTTTGTTATTGATTCTAACAAAATGGACAGAGTACTAACTAGAAAGGCCAGATTATTCATTTAGCTTTTATTATTCTTGATTACTGAACAATCGCTCTCACTTAGTTGAGTGTGTTCATTATCTTACAGAGACTCCACGTGGATCATTGTATGGAAAACAGCTCATGGTTTTGTATATGATGTTTCTCCTCTCCTTCCTGCCAGTTTTTTTTTCTTTCTTAACATTTTCTCTTTAATTATATCTTGCTTTTAGCTCTCATAATAATTAGTATAGTTATTAAAATCTATATTACTGTAGATGAGCAAAATGTACGGCTCAACAAAGCATAGCTATTAGCTTTGAACAGTAATCCTTCTACCTTGTTATATAGTCTATGCATGTGAACCCAGGAGAGACAATGGACAAATCTTGTAGTTTGGACTTAAAGTGTTCATTTCAAATGAATTGTCAATTCCCCTTTCCCTGATAAATTATAATCAGCAGAAGTATATAATACATCCTAAGTTATAAGATCATTATGAATTTCCAGTAAGGTACTGTTTGTGAAAATCACTTTGCAGACTCAAGAGAATCTTGCTGCAGTTACCACAATGAGGTCTACACACACACACACACACATACACACATACACACATACACACACACACACACACACTTGCTAAGAGTATTATAATGCTTTGAAAAACTACCACAGAGAGAAACAAGAATGATTACATAGATGATATATAATAACATAATAGATGAAATTACAGAAAAGAATGCCTTACTAAATTATAAGAAATTGTTTATACAATTCCGAGAGTGCATTTATCTCTAACTCTTTAGTTTCCAGCATTGATCATAGAGAAAACATGTAGTAGTTTGAATTTGAGAGGAGAAAAATGTGTAGTGAAAGCAGAGATTGATGGAAGGCTGGCAGCCGGAAAAACACAATATTCTAAGCACTTAACTGTTTTCAAATTTGGGGAACAAAATTTGTACCAGGAAGTACATTTCTAGGTCATAATTATTGATGTAGAAGAGTCATTTTATAGCTATGGCAAAATGACCTTACCTTCCGAAGTTGAATAACATTAGAATTGGAATAAGTTTAGTCTGTCCAAGAGAGAACAGACTCCATCATTTGTTGATATCTACATACATCAGCTGAGTAGAAAGGCTAAGAAGCACAAATAAATAAGATTGGGCTACTGCTCTGTAATTCAAAGGGATGAAATATGTAGACACCGCAATTGTCAGAGGAGGAGAATCAGAGACAAAGACTGAGAGATAGAAACAGAAACAGAGAAACAGAGACACAGAGAGAAAGACCTTATTCCTGGGTAGATAAAGTCGATTACTTAAACTGGCCTAAACGGAACATAGAAATGCATTCAGAAAGGATAGTCTGCAAGGGGGGAAAGGATATTCAATCAATTGTCAGAATCATCTTTTACTTCTAAGTAAAACATAGAATAAGTGTGAAATTTGATCAATAAAAGCTTAGTTAAAATAAAATACAAAACTGAAATTAGAAAGTATATTGAACTGAGGTAGACTAAAGGGTTAAACTGCCCAAGGGTAGGTTTGAAAGAAATCTCTTCCCAGTCAGAAATCCACATGCATTTGTAAACCTCTTTTCCAGGAAGGACAAAAATCTATCTAGCCACTTAAGTCCACTCAGATCAGAAAGACCATTCTGTAATTAGAAATGAAGCTTTTAGGGAAACGTATTCAAGAGTCCGTAAGGGACTGAAGAGCCAATTATCTTGTTCTTTGCATAGGTGAATTCTTATGATTCATATAAGGTTATGAGAAAACAAAAATAGGTTTCATCTCTACATCTACCCAAAATTTACTTTCAATAAGAAATGTGAATATATTACGTTTTTTAATTGATCAGAATTATTATGAAAAGTGACATACATTTCAGGGGCTTTGCCTCTTTTCTTATGCTAATACTTCAGATATGTGAGTTCAAAGTATTTTTAGTATAAATATAAATTCCTTTTGCTCATCTATCATATGTGGGCAATAATATTACTAATATCATGTTATGGTTTTAAACAAAACCATGGAATAAAACAAATATAAATATATGCTCAGTATGTATATACATTATTATATTTGATAACTATTTAATAAAGATTGGTCGCTAATAGCATATTATAAATAATTTACATTATAATTTGAAGTAGCTTAGCCTTTTCCCATGTGCTTTGGTGCATACATGTTCATATATTTACATGTATAAATACACAAAATGTAGTTGTTCCCTATATCCATGGGGATATGTTCAAAGGCTCCTTTTATTATTATTTTTCTTTTTATAAAAGTAACTGTTTCTTTTTTTAAAGTAGTAAATAGATGATGTCTTAGTGAGAGTTTCATTGGTATGAAGTGATACCATGACCAAAGCAATTCTTATAAGGGCAAACATTGAACTGGGGCTGGCTTACAGTTTCAGAGGCTTAGACCATTATCATCATTGCAGGAAGTGTAGCAGCCTGCAGGCATTCAGACTGCTGGAGCAGTCAAGAATTCTATATTTTGTTTGAAAAGCAGCAAGAAGGAAACTGGATTCCACACAGGGTGGAGCCTGAGCATAGGAGATCTCAAAGCCTATCCCCACAATGACATACCTCCTCCAACATGGCCACACATCCTAATAGTGCTGCTCCCTATGGGTCAAGCATTCAAACACATGAATCTATGGGGGGAGGCAAACCTATTCGAACCACCACAGGTAATAAGTAGACTTTACCATTATTATATTAAAGTATTTAAAGTCTCCTTGGTGATGTGAGATAGTGGTCATCTACTTTGCACCTGGCGTTCGGGTCTAGCCCACTATTAATTAAACATGGTCTTGCGGATCTACATGTTCCAGTATACACTTGCAGTTCCTGTGTGTGCGAATACAATATTCTGCCAGGAGTAAATAGTTTCATTCTCCAAGTTTAGTTACCCAAAATCCACTGCAGTCTGCAAACATTAAAAGGAAAATTTCAGAAATAAATAATTCATGTTTTAAATTATATAGCATTCTGTATGCACGATGATGAAATCATACATTCTTCTACTTCATCTTGCCTGGAAGATAAATTATCCATTTGTTTAAAAAAAAAAGAAAAAAGAAAAGGATACCTGAAACCACAAATAGTACTGAGCACTTTAAGTTCTTTTTAAAATCATATACATATATACCTATGGTTAAGTTTAATTTATAATTGAAACTCTGCAAACTACCAACAGTAAAAATAGATCAATTATAACAGAAGTTATGGAACTGTACACCTTTTCTCAAAATATAGTGCATTCAGTTCTGCTTGTGATGGTGTGGTATGATATGAGAAAGGTGTTATGTGCTATTAGTCCACTGTCCAAGAGGTGATGGGATAAGATACTTGCAATACCTCCACAGTCAATATGACAGCAAGAGCAATTATGATACTCACAGGATATAACGAATGCAGCACGGGCTCACTGGGCAAAGGGACTTACTCTCTACGATGAAGAAGGGCAGAGTGTGCTTTCATAAGACACCTGAGAATTTCATGGAATGTAAAATTCATGAAACAGTTGACTTGTGGAACCTTTCACTTAATATCTTCAGTTCATCTTTGACCTTATTCATTGATATAAGCAAGACACCCATAATAATAATAAAAATAAAGTGATAGTCTTAAATGGACCACATATTCAGACTTTGGTAGGCAAACAGAATAAGTAAAGCCCATTCCACAGTTAACTAAGAGCCATTCAGAGCCCTGATAATTATTTCTTGACATATCACAGAATGAACGACTCCTGCATGCCTAGCTAGAATTGTCACAGTTCCTCCTGAGCCTTGTTCCAATTTCACAACCATCACAGCTTCTACTCAGGTCCCCACTCTTTTCCTCCTTGCTTCAGCTCAAGAGAAAATACAGAAATTTTGGTGTCCTGGGGCATTGTTCCAATGCTGTTGCATTTATAGAAAATGGAAAGAAGAGTCCAAAGGAGATTGGCAAACCATGCACCTTCATCCACTGTCACTGGACTTCACTGCCCCTAATGTCATGTTAACCAAAAGCTCTGCTCTAGATCCAACTGGAAATCCCGTCCAATCATGGTTGTATCCCTGCAGAATCTTCTCACTCCCTCCTTGCTTTTTATAGCCTTCCATGGCACTGTCTTTCCCTAGATTTTCTCTTGACTATGGACAGATTAAAATATTTTATTAGGCAAAATATTCTTGTCTTCTCTGTGGAGTAATTCTCTTTCCCAATGACCCAATAGAGCAATGGCTTTATTCACAAATAACTGGCCAAGCCCTATGACACAATGAAGGAATTAAATAAATGAATTAAGGTACAAAATAAGAGAACTATCTACATACTCCTCAATGTGAAGAATGAAAGAAAATGAGGCATGTTTACATATTACTTAGTAGACATCCGAGAAAATACAAACCAGAAAAGGTCCAAAGTAAGAAAGATTTTGGCCTTATATATAAAGCATGTTCTTACTAGGTACTTGTTTCTAGTTTAGATGGTTGCCACCGCAAAATTTACTGTAATTCTTATCCTTGCTACTCTGTAAGCGGTTTGCAATTGTCTCCCTAGATAGATGCCTTTAGGATTTTTCTCTGTCATTCTTTAATATTCCCTCTCCTTCTCCTCCTTCTCCCTTTCCTCCTGCCTCTCTCTCTCTCTCTCTCTCTCTCTCTCTCTCTCTCTCTCTCTCTCTCTCTCTCTCTCCCCCCCCTCTGTTGTATCTTGATTTATATCTTGTTTAGTACACTCTTGGCTTTTAAAGCTGTAATTTGGAGTATGTCATCAATTTTAAAGAATTTACACCATTATTTCTTAAAATATTTCTTCTATATATTATTTTATAATTATATGTTATATTATATTGTATATAGTTATTTTATAATTTTCCATTACACATGTTATATCATTAATCATTATACCACATTTATTAATCTTGTCTCTTTCTTTCCTCTTTCTTTTTCCACCTCTTTCACCATCTTTCCCCCTCCCCCACCCTTCTTTCTCTTTAAATTCTAGTTTGTATAATTTCTGCTGATTTATCTTCAAGGTCACTGATTCTTTCTTTAGCTTCATCCAGTCTACAAATAGCCTTAGATTTAACTTCTAATTAGCATTTCCCCCTAGCAATCCTGTCTCCTTCTTTCTTCTATTTTTTTTGTTTTGTTTTATTTTTTCCAAAAACAATTTTTATTAGATATTTTCTTCATTTACATTTCAAATGCTATCCCAAAAGCCCCCTATACCCTCCCCCGTCCCTGCTCTCCAACCCACCCACTTCTGCTTCCTGGCCCTAGCATTCCCCTGTACTAGGGCATATAATCTTTGCAAGACCAAGGGCCTCTCCTCCCAATGATAGCTGACTAGGTCATCTTCTGCTACATATGCAGCTAGAAACATGAGCTCTGGGGATATTGGTTGGTTCATATTGTTGTTCCTCCTATAGGGTTGCAGAACCCTTCAGCTCCTTGAGTACTTTCTCTAGGTCCTCCATTGGGGGCTCTGTGTTCCATCCAATAGATGACTGTGAGCATCCACTTCTGTATTTTCCAGGTACTGGCAATAGCCTCATATGAGACAGCTATATCAGCAAAATCTTGCTGGCATATGGCATATACCCAGAAGATGTTCCAACTTGTAATAAGGACACATGCTCCACTATGTTCATAGCAGCCTTATTTATAACAGCCAGAAGCTAGAAAGAACACAGATGTCCCTCAACAGAGGAATGGATACAGAAAATGTGGTACATTTGCACAATGGAATACTACTCAGGTATTAAAAAGAATGAATTTATAAAATTCTTAGGCAAATGGATGGATCTGGAGGATATCATCCTGAGTGAGGTAACCTAATCGCAAAAGAAGTCACTTGATATGCACTCACTTATAAGTGAATATTAGCCCAGAAAACTAGAATACCCAAGATACAATTTGCAAAACACAAGAAAATCAAGAAGGAAGACCAACACGTGGATACTTCATTCCTCCTTAGAAGAGGGAACAAAATACCCATGGAAGGAGTTACAGAGACAAAGTTTGGACCTGAGACAGAAAGAAAGATCATCCGGAGACTGTCCAATCTGGGGATCCATCCCATAAACATCCACCAAACCTAGACACTATTGGATATGCCAGCAAGATTTTGCTTCTAATTTCTATCTCTGCTAACGTTATGCATCTGCTCTCACATGCTGCCAAACTTTTTCCTCAGAGCTTTGAAACAACTAATCGTCATTCCTCACAGTATTAGCTGCAACCCTTCTCCCCTTCTAGGCTGCTTTTCTGCATTACTACTTTATGTGTTTCTCCTATCATCTCACTTGGCATATACTTTCTTTGCTGAAAGCTATAGACCATATAGGATAGCAGATAGAGGAATACATTCTTTTTTTTTTTTGGTTTAAAGATGAATCTGATTATGTTTCCTTCTTCTAGGTCTTCAGCATGAGCTGTGTATTTCATTTGGTTAGGAGCTGGTATACACTCAATTTGTTAGAACTATGACTAGCCACAGTAACCTGCGTATCTCTGGGAGAAATGAGATCTCTTGTGCTTTGATAGTTGAAATTCTTGGCAATGGCAATTTTACTAATACTAATTGGGCCTCCAAGAGAAACTGTCTCTTGAATCCATTGTTGACAAATTCTAGTTACCTTTACCTAATACCTATTAGGGTCTTGGTTGAGGTCAGGCAAGAAGAGTATTCCCTGGTGTTCCGATTAAATCTGATCTCAGGAACGTGTCCCTGAGTTTCTAGGCAGCATCCCACCCCTCCTGCTACTGAAGTGCTGACCTCCATGCACATTCCTACCTTGGTCCCCAGAGATTAAACATTGCTTCCCCTGTATCCTTCATCATCTCCATCTCCAAACGTGCTCCATGAAAGATATCCTACTATGCCCTAAGACAACAATTTTTGGCATTCTTTTATGATTCTCATTTCATTCTATTGGAGACAGTAGCTCCTGTTTCTGTTAATCTTCCCAGTGGATGCCTGGAAAGGTTATTAGAAGAAATGTCTCCTATCAGATGTATACCCCACTACCCACAACATCTACTGTGTCCATATTTTCATGCTACCTTACATTTATCCTTTAGTAATTTATTCAAGATTTAGCAAGAATCTTTTTACTGATGCATGTGTCCTCTGGTGAATTCTACCCATTCACACAAATGATGGCATCCTCTCTTTGTAGGTGGTACCTTGTTGCCCTACAATCTTGGTGGTTCAGTACGTTATTTAGAAATCTTGAACAGTGCCTGGCAAATAGAGAAGTGGATGCTCACAGTCATCTATAGGACAGAACACAGGGCCCCCAATGGAGAAGCTAGAGAAAGCACCCAAGGAGCTGAAGGGGTCTGCAACTCTATAGGTGGAACAACTATATGAACTAATCAGTACCCCCAGAGCTCATGTCTCTAGCTGCATATGTAGCAGAAGATGGCCTAGTCAGCCATCATTGGGAAGAGAGGCCCCTAGGTCTTGCAAACTTTATATGCCTCAGTACAGGGGAATGCCAGGGCCAAGAAGTGGGAGTGGGTGGGTAGGGGAGCAGGGCAGGGAGAGGGTATAGGGAACTTTCAGGATAGCATTTGAAATGTAAATAAAGAAAATATCTAATAAAATAAAATAAAAAAGAAGTCTTGAACATATATTTTGTCTAGTGTATATATTTTTTCCTTTATGTAATGGTAGGAAAATGACTTCCTGCAGAGATTTGCAACTCTGAGATTAAGTCAGAAGAGAAATCATTCACACTGGAATTCCCCAATACATTAAAAATTTGAAGGTAAGGTTTCCCTCTGAGAAAGACAGAGGTAATGCGGCTAGGTGGAAAGAATGAATATTTGATTGACTGTAATTCCCAAGTCTTCAAGTAGTTTTGGAGGAATGGGGGTGTCCTTGTCTAAAATTGAAAACTAGTATAGTCTTAGAAAATGTTCCACTAAAGTTTTTCTCCTACTTGGGAGAAAGTTGTCTCTGTGTTTCAACAAAAAGCAGGTTACTCTTCCTATCTCCTGTGCTGACAACTGCATCTAAACAGTTTTCACAAAAGACTGTACAGAAGTGTGTGTTGTATACAGAGTTGTACCTTTGAAATGAATAAGTTTACTTAGATTTGAAACAATGGGCTCCTCCTGAGTCTTAGGACAGGGAAAGGCATGGACACCAGGCAGGATCCAAGTAAAAATGTCTCTCATTATGGGGACACAAGCAAAGCACAAGGAGGAAATCGGTTACTGAGAAGAAAGAACAGCAGGGAAAGGTTGTGCCAGAAGTAATTATTTTCATATCCAGACCTATGGGTTTTCCTCCTGCATTATGATTTCTTTCCATCCCATCCTGTTTCTGTGAAGTTTGGGCACATTTCAGAGCTGGAGTTGGTTATAATTCATGGCTCTTGAGGCAGTGTAACAGCATCCACATGAGGCACAACAGTAAACCTTGTTGTCTTAATCAAAGAAAGACTGACTCCACACACCCCAGATGAGCTGCTCAGACAACAATTCAGATTTCTCCAAAGGAAAGCCTTTGAAAACATTACAACCCCTTTCTACCTTTATCTCAGACATGGGTTTAGAGAAATGGACTATGTTAAAAAGCAATAAAGAATTATTTAAAATCACAAGTGTCTTATACTTCCAAACATTGGTGAAGCATTTTTCAATTCTGTTTATTCTTAGAGAAACCAAATGTCCAACTGAAGTACTGTTAGCAGAGATGAGACACACTCCACTTATTAACCGGCTTCCTATGCAGACTTTGGGGGAGAACGGTAGCCGATTCTAAGGTTAAAAATTCAGATTTTTTTTTTTTTTGTCATAATGGACAATTTTTCATTGAGCCTATTCTGAGAAAAACTTGACTTAGGAATTGCAGAGTCAAAAAATGATGGCTTCAAGAAATTTCTTGTAAATCTCATGGTGAGAAGTTAAAAATTTAACAGATTCAAATTTTATCTAATTTGTAGTATGAAGTGCAAAAAATAATAATACCAACACAAGGAACCATGACTTGGGAAAATTTTTGATTTGAGGTCATTTCAAAATCCCCAAAATACTGTATGTATACTAGAAAAAATTATGCCCAGAAATGTTTTTAAAGACAGTGTGTGTGTGCGTGTCTGTGTTGTCCCATGAGTTGCTATATAAACAGTCAGAGAAGGACCCATGGCAGTCACTTCTCTACTTCCACCATGTGGGATTGAACTCAGGGCTGCAGGCTTGGCAGCAGGCATTACCTCCTGAGCCATCTTTTCTTGTCATCCTGTCAGGAAGTTTCAACCTACATCCAATGTATGTTTCTCTTGTCTACATTGATTTCCACTTTTTCCCTGATGTTTTTGATGCATGAATTGTTCTTGCAAGTCAAAATATGAAATCCTTTCAAATCGATAGCACTTATCTTGCCGCTTTCCTCATTATTTCACACACATTTTGGTGATGAGATGCATGCGCTGATCTCCTGCTTGAACACTGAAGAAACCCACTCTTATTATCTCCATCCCTCCGTGTGTACAGAATCATTCCCTCATCTCTTTCTGGAGGCCTTCGTTGATCTTTGAATATTTCTTCAGATACTACTGTCCCTGGACAGTGTTTGTGTCTCCATTGGTGTGATTCATATAGTGTTGAAATGAATCCCTGCTGACAAAGTAATGCTGTGCAATTGGGCTCTTCTAGAGAAAAATAACACAAGTTGGGGCCTTAGTAATATTTTAAAATACATTCAATAAGCAGAGAAAAGGAATTACAAGGCATGGTCTGTAGTTTCTGTTTTAAATGGATATATAGAAAAGAATACTTTTCTTGGCCTGTGGTATTGCTTGTTTGAAGGTAGTTTTACTATGTTTAATTTTTTTAATGCTCAGTGAGCCAGATACTCTGTGAAGCCTAAAATCTCAATGCCAAAGTACACCATGGTATCTTGACTCTGAGTCTCTCAAGTACCATTTGGAATGCAGTTCTCCGGAGTATAACTGTTATAGCATAATCAAACAAGCTGTAAGGGCTTAATAGACTCTGTTGACTGAATTAAGCTATGGATGGTAACAGCTAACACATGATCAAATTCATAACATAGATGCAAGGCTGCTAAAACAGAACCCCATATTAATAAATTAGGAAAAAGGGGGATAGGGTAGCAGCAAAAACAACAACAACAACAACAACAAACATTTTAACTGTCTTTTTTTTTTTAATCTGTGCTCTATAAATGGGGCCATACTCTCAACTCCAGGCATATAGGAAGGGATTATCAGTGACAAAAGAAAAGGACAGGACTCTGGCACAACTCATTCAAGCCATGTTCTTTTGGCTGAACTGCCGATTGATAACCATCAAACACCAGGGTCTAACATATCAGCAATTGTCAATTGTACAACGCAGTGTAGCTTATGACCTCATAAGTCACCTTTTCAGTAATAAAAAAGGTCTAGGTGATCTATTTGTTTGATGGATCAATTCTGCTGCAAAATCCCTAAGGACTGAGTGTTTGGTTTTAGAAGTACACATATAGAATTGGACATTATATAATTATTTTGTTGGCACTGGTTGGGTTAGTTTGGGTTTTTTTTTTTTTTTTGGTTTGCTTGTTTTCCTTCATAATGAGCTTTCAATATCATTTGCTCAGCATATCCTTGAAAGCTCACGGTAAATTTTCAGGGGCACTTGATTATTAACTGCTTTCTCTCATGCTTCCTCCATCAAGTCACAGAGATTGAAAGCCAAGACTACCACAGAAGAGCTTAGGATCAGTCCATGTTGCCTTTGGAAGCACCCACCATGAGAGGCAAACATGCTATTGATTTCATTTGAAGAGTTTTGTTTGTTTATTTCTTTTAACAATAAGAGCTCTTGCCCCTTGATAGCTATTTCACAGAGTAAAAGGTAATTGACAAATTGCCAGGATCAAAATTTGGGTACAGCTAAAAAAAACAGCATTTTTAAAGGGGAAAAAAAAATACCACTCTTAAAAAAATACCACTAATAGAAAACTCCAGCAAGTTAATATGCTTTGCCTAAAATTGTTCCATTTTGTACTGGCAAGATTGCCTGTAAGACAAATTTTTTTTAATATATATCATCAATTCAAGTGGATCCCCCTATATTTTGATATGTTATTGGTGTTTACATTGTTAAGAAAAATATATGTACAATTATTTCTTGGTCATAATCACTTGAAATTCAGCCCCCACTTGAAGTTGCCCTAAAAAGAATCAGCAAACACATTACCATATCTAAAAATGTGAGGTTTTTTTCTAAGACAACAATTCCTTGACTGATTTAGATGCTGGAACAGTCATGTGACCTGTGATTGATTCAAGGCCAATGGCTGCTGATCACTCCCTATTCTTCAAGTCTTTTTTTTTTTCTAAACTCATATTCGTTTATACCCTCAGCTATTCTTATACCATTGTTGATTATCTAAGAAAAAAATTCTTTTCAACTACTCTAAAATAATCTATGTTTCTGCAACAATGAGCATAATTGACAATTAGGACACATTATTCACAGCTAAAATATCTCTTCTAAAGAGGTTATGCACAACATGGAGAAGAGAGAGAATGAGGAAGCTGAAGGGGGATAGTACTGCAGAGTCTTTGAGAAGCAGTGAAACAGGCTTGAGTCATCAGGCCTGGGGTGCCAGGCTGATGAAGCAATTTCAATAAATCATAAAATTTATAAATGCAGCTGTCAAGTAGGTTCTATGAAGGTAGGACCATCAAGTATCCTATTCATATTAGATATTCTGGAGCCTAACATACCCTTAGCCACTTAATAAATACTTCATTGGATTTTTCTAAAACAGAAACATTACCTGGGAGTCAGGAATAATAGTCAAATTAATCAAATCTCTAAAACTACAAGTTCTCACTTCAGTTCGTGACTGGCAAAGCATGGAAGGCAGCTTTTTTATTTTTTATTTTTATTTTGCCTTTAATTTATGTTTTCCAAAATGTTTTAGTAACAGTATCTCTCCTGAGTCTCTTCTACCCTAGGGAATAAACACGAGTGAAAAACAAAAACAAATAAAAATAAAAATAAGGGGTTTAACTTTTTTAATTTGCCTGAATTGTGCACTAATACAACTCTACAGCAGTGTACCTCAGATGGGCAGGGATATAGTAGGGAAATGAGGTTGGACTGGCAAGGAATCCTTTAGTTTTACTTCATCCATAAAAATCTCAACCCTGACTATCTCTGAGTAGCTGGAAGGAATAACAAATGAAGGCAGTTCTGCAGTGCTAGTACAAAATGGATCATTCCTTCCATGGTTCTTTTTTGGCCTCTCCTCACCGGGTGGGTACCCATACAGAGAGATGTAGATGAAACAGCATGAATCACTTTACTCTGGGTCAGCAGGAGAGTAGCCACATCCATACACAATCAGCCAGGGTAAAGACACAATTGGAAAATATTTATTTATTTATTTATTGAGAGCAGAATACACTTAGTATATGAGCTTTAGATAGTATTTTTTAAAAAACCACCTATGTATGACAAGAAGCAATTTTAGAGAACCCACTGACGCATCCCACCAGAGCAGAACCCAGTTCCTTGATTCACGCTGATAGCCTACATAGGTGGACTTCTGGTTTGGCATTTGAAAAAAAAAAAAAAGCAAAAAAAGAAATTCTGGATTTTCACTGCACTGCAAACAGCCAGGAATTGCTTCCAGCTTTGAATAAACAGTAAACAACAATTCTGCCCGAGAGAACAGGGAACATCAATTAAAGACATCTGGTGAGTGACACATTTGTCCCAATGTAGAACATCCAAAAGAATCCCGAGACAGAGGGCAATTTCGTCAAGAAAATAAAGAATCTAATTGAGCAGATGACATCTCAAATCTCTTCCAGAGGATTTAGGCTACTCAAATTGGGAGTTTTAGGTAAAAAAATCATAAAAGATACTGTAGAATTCAACATATAAAAGGACTGATTAGTGAATTATTAAAATTTATCCACTTCCTTCATCATATAAGATCTATTTTTAAAAATACCTGAGTTCAGAGGATAACAGAAGAGCTACTATTGTAAGGAATCATTCTTTTAAGTAAGAACTTTATTTTCACACAACTTTGGAACCAAGTATAGAGAATCAAATCTCCGTTAGGTTCATGTACCTGTGAACCTCTCATGTATGTTGACATTTTTAAATCATACTTTCATTAATTCTTTGAAAACTTCGTATGATAATATTGTGATCATATTCATTCTGCCTCCCCAGCTTTCCCCTTCTCTATAGTTATCCAACATTCTCTCCTTCTCCCTTTCTTCCCCCTCCCCCTCCCTCTTCCTTTCCCTCTGCTTACCTCTACCACCACCACTATCCCCTGCACCTCCATTGAGTCCAATTTGGTGCATCCACTGGCAGAGTAAGGCATTTCAGAAAGCAGTGGCCTTGTAATATTGTGATAGATGTTAAGAAAAGGATACGTACAATAAGTGAGAGATACATATAATAAGTAAAAGCAATAATATCAGAGCAGAACAATATTTCAGAAAAAAAATTAAAATGAACCTCTAAGTCTGTGAAGAGTTGCTTGGAAACTCAAAACCACCACAAGGAGTTCTCAAATACAAACTAGAACAACAGGAAATCATGATCTTTCTCATGTCAAACAGTTGAAATAATATGATGATTCTTCAGTATTGACCATATTGGGTTTATATATCCCAGTGACACACTGAAATAATTTTGTAAGAATATCAAACTGACTAGCTCCCAGGAGAGGGGAGGAGGGAATTGGGGAAGGGTTGTGGGATGGAGGAAGGGTTGTAGGAGGAAGTGATCAGGAAAAGGACATTATATGGCATTTTAAAGTGAATAAGTAAAAACTAATTAGTTAATTAATTTAAAAAAGAATGTCAAATCTTTATAAGTGAAGTAAATGTTTGCACCTTGCCTAAATTCAGATGTTACATCCCTGGCTCTCAATGTAAAGATGTTCATCAGCAGTGGGGGTGAGAGGAGTTTGGGAAGATGGAGCTAGTAAGAAGGGGCTGCAGAGCTCTGTGAGGTCCAGTGAGGATGCTGCTAACTACAAGGCATCAGAAAGCTACGAGGTGATGAGGTGATCTGTCACCATAAATGAATTGTGTGACCCTGGCTCTTGGGAGTCTCAGCCTCTAAATTTTTCAAAAGAATACATTTGTATTTAAGTCACCAATCTGGTATTTTATGATAGAAGCCAGCCTGACTTACTTATGAATGCACGCGAGACCTAAACTCAAAAGTGATTTTGAAAAGGAATCTGCTGCACTCCCCTTTTATGCCTTTATCTTCTCCATTAAATAGAGATTGTCTAAGTGTTACAAACTACATTGGTACTCTTCTCAGAAAGGAACACACTAATAAGGTGTCCATCTAAAAATAGTCTTAACCCATTCTTCTCTTGTATGCCTTATGCAATGGTCAGTCTTCATCGTTAACTTTATATTTTAATCACATAGGAGACACATATGTGTATGTGTTGGTCAGTGTGATATCCAGAGAGCTCTGCATGAAGAAAAGAAACCTTCCTTTATTGTGTATAACATCACTCCAGGGCCTGGGGCCCAGAACTGAATGAAAAGAGGAATGGGGGAGGAGCCAGCGGGTGCTTCCTGACTGACTATACTTGCCTTGTGGCCAACCCCTTCCACCACACTTCCCTTGCCATATTCAATTAAAACCTCAAACTGTTCGACACCATAAGCCCTTTCTTTCATTAGTCGCTTCTTTCCAGTTTGTCACTGAAGTTAAAAAAAAAATGCACCTTGATTCACAGTGACAGGCACAGGATCTATTCAGCAACACGTGACTGATATGCCTCCATTCACGTTGACAGATACAGGCTCTTCGCACGCAACAACACGTGAACAGTCACAGAAACAGTCTTCCCATTTAATGGTTATTATTTTTAAATTGCCAAATGAAATAATGCCCAAACAAAGAGTTGACAGTTCTTAAATTAAATTATTTGAACGTTCTTTAACAAAACGGAAATTGCTGCTTCTGGGGGTGGATTCTTTCCTAACAAAGAGTTAATGGGTAGAGGTGACATGCCACCAGACCACATTTCAAGTGCAGAAGTGGCAAATTCTTACCAGTAAATCAGCCACCTCATTTCTCAGATAAGGAGTCATACCCTGCTCGGAGTCACTCAGCTGTGTGGGCAAAACGCAAGAGCTCTCTCTGTGCCAGTGGCTTTGGAGGATGCAAGCAAATGAGAACCCGGCCAGCAGCTCCTGCCACCTGAATGTAGGCAGTTCAAGCTCTCATGGTCTGGGAAGCTTCAGCCTTTGCCGAGAGAAGAAGAAACAGTGCACAAAACAAAGGCAAACGGGAAACTTCTAGAATCATTCAGCACTCTTGCTCCCTTAAAGTCACACCGTGGAGTCGTTTACCTTTAGAAGATTTTTCCCTCCATGAATGGAGAAGAACTAAATGGTATGTTTTGATTATCCAAAATGCTCTCCTCTTCACCTTTCTAATTTTTTTTTCAAACCGTGTGCCCCTGACATTCAACCAAAGGAAGTATCATATTGATATGATACAAATCATATTTGATTTAAAACAAGAAAACTCAGTAACAGGCGTGTTCTTAGTTTGGTAATTTGTATGCAGGTAATCTCTATTATAATGAACAACTCTGTACAAAGATGAAAAGAATTCTAGGCACAAGGCTCTGGCCTTTTATGTTATGCAAAATTCCATATAACCAAAGACCAACGACTAAAACAAATGAATGTGAACACTTCACCAATTTGTTGAATTTATTTAGTTGGTTATTAAGCTTGGGATTCAATCCAATGACTGGTAGCATATCTCTCAGGATAGCCTTTTTTTTTTTTTTAGATGCTGTAAGGCACACTAACTTGTCCTCTCTCCACGCTCATCCCCGTTCTGTAGGAAGAATGAAAGATGGCCTTGGGCAAGGTAGTATCTTAGGACAAAACACAAAGCGTTTCCACGCTAGAGCAATGTGTTTGCATTTGTGGTTTTCCTGATGCCTTCAAATGAGTGTTCCTACGTCACAAGCACATCTGTTTGGATGCTTCTTCCCCTTGGGTAAGTGAACAAAGGGACATATTGTTAGAACTTGTCTGATGGAAGTTAAATCTGCTTTCATCCTCGCTTGTATTCCACTGCACTTCTTTTGTGTTGTTTATTCCCTCGTAAGATAATAGAAAACTCAAATTTGTCATGAGTGTGGTACCTTACAGGCACTGTACAATTCGAACAAATGCGTAAAGCACCTCAGAGCAAAGAGAAGGGCAACTTAAAGACATTAGAAAGGAAGACTAAAACGGGTAGTTAGAGACTTAGGCCAGAGCGGGGAGCTAATGAAGGGATGGAGTTTCAGAGTGTGTTTGCCTGATAAGTACCTTTACACACTTGCATTCAATATATACCTTTGGACGGATCTAGACAGACTGATCGTCAAGACATAACGTTTCTATTTTAACTCTAACTACATATTTATTCCATGCACTCAGATATCAGGGTGCTCAGCACCATGCAATGAAGCCTATGTGAATGAGTGGAAAGGTATCTGGATTGCAAAGGAGACCCATCAAATAGCAACTAGGCCACACGGATGAATGAGACTGCCTTTGTTCACAATCTACATCCGGTTAGAGTACTGAAAGCTAACCAAAGGTTAACCACAAACCTAACTGCAACACCACAGCATTAAATCCAAGAAAGCTAGAAACGTTGTAAGTGCATGTTTTACAAAACAAGTGAAGAGCAAAGGTACTTACACTTTTGCTCCGAGAGAGTACATCACAAGCGTCCCTCTCCATGGTGCGGCTCTCAGTAGTTCGGATGCCACTGGCTGCTTCCAATGTTGGTGCTCTCACTGCAACTGTTACTCACTCAGAGGCAACTGAAATGCTGGAGAAAAAGGCAAGGAAAGGATTAATCAAGTTTATGATTAACATGTGCACTTCGAAATGCTGCCGTGGACTGGGACAGTGATTCTTAAATAATTCATCATAGTAGGCAGAGATGTTGATGTGTTTAAAACAATAAAAGTGGACAGGAGGAACATTTCCAAAACAGCTTTTGTTTAACGCAAGTTACAGATCCCAGCACCATCTGCTTTCTGTTAAATATCTAAGCTTACTCTTTTAGCAGTTGAGATAAATAGGTGTGGTAGACACAGCCTAAAGATCCTCATACGAACAGAAGAGGCGGCTGAACCATGACATGTGCTCATTCTTGCTGGGAAACTAGGGACTCCCCAATTTTCCACTAAGGTACCAGGCACATAACCTTTCCCACCAGTAGGAAAACACTAAAGACTACAGGATGACTATGAGCATGATGTCACAGCTTCCTCTTCTCGTTGTATTACCAGTAAATCTACATAAAAGTCAATGGCATTATCCCAGTGGCTATGCAGCAGTACTCCAGACCTTTGGTTCAAAGAGGGTGAAAAGCTTGCTTGAGAGAGGGTGAGGGCCTCTTACCTAGTTAAACAATAACTGTTATTCCAAAGACTCTTCCAGAGTAACTGTCACTTTCATATCATCAGTGTTTCCTAACCTCCACTTTCCTAGACACTGAAAAGGAGACCATTTAGAAGGAAGGGTGAATTGAATAAATTTCTGCTATCCATTTACTTCTAGACATAGCTTCACTACTCATAGGGCAGAGTTGTACGTAGGATGCTATGCTTTTGGGAGACTTACTCTAGAGGAAAGAAGATGAGGCCAGAAAGCTTGGTCAAAACATTGACTAATAAATAGTGTAGGCTGACATTGTAGGTGTGGAGGGTAAGAGGCAACAGTGTGTTTGCACCATTATTTGGATGTAGTCTAAGTTCTTTAGGGAAAATAAGGTGCCTGTCTGACATTTAGGAAAAAGAGTAGCAGTAGTCATGGGCTGAAAGAATTTGGTTTGCAAAACAATTTTGAAAGGTACAAGCTGTTATTATTTATAAATGGCAACATCACAGGAAGACCAACAGTGGACCTCTGGGAGCTCCCAGAGACTGAACCACCAACCAAGGAGTATACACGGGCTGGTGCAAAGACCCCAGCACATATGTAGCAGAGGACTGCCTTGTCTGGACTCAGTGGGAGAGGATGCCCCAAGAAGGGAGGATAGTGGAGAGGGGGCAGCCCTATCAGAGGTGAAGGGGAGAGGTGATAGAGGAAATTCCTCTGGGGGGAACAGGATGGCAGTATTTGGGATGTAAATTAATTAATTAAAAAAGAAAATTAAGTAATCTAAAATAGTTATCTGCTTCAAAAACAAGAACAAAAACAAACAAACAAACAAAAACAAACCAAACCAAAACAAAACCAAAAAAAAAAAATCCAAACATGAGTTCAAAGCATGAGAGACTATTGAGAATCCAACATGGCTGCAGACCTCAGCAAAGGGATAGCCATGCAGCAGAGGAGTCCAGAGCCCAATCCCACCATTGGATAGGGACTGTCACCATGTTCTCTAACAGCCCACAGTGGCAATCTCTCAAGGCTGGGAAAAAAATGGTTTCAGTCCCATATGAGCCACTCTCTTTCGAGTTTTAAAAATCAAAGTGAGATATTTTAGGGAGGCCAAGGCCCCTCCGATAGCAAGGTACAAATAGAAAAGAGAGAATGGATACTATTATTGCTAAGAATACCCTTAGATGTGGAGACCCAGTGCTACCAAGGAGAAAAAAAAAAAGATTTTCTAGCTTGAAGAAAATGTCTGCATAAAGGTAAAAGAAAAACACATTATCCAATGTGAGTTTCTAGGGGAAAAATAATTCGTTTTTTTAGGCTTTATGGGCTTTCGTGGTCACCGCTTTGAAGAGAAGAGGTTTTGAATAGAGGGACAAACCTACACAGGAAAAATACGTAGTTCATAAGCTTCCAGGAACTGAGTCACCTTTATGATTAGATATGATGCACAGCATCTTAGATGGCCTCCAAAAATGTGGAAAAATATTATTCATCTCATTTGCAAAATGGATTGAGATCATTTTTAACTATGATCTAAATGTCCATGCCTAGAGAGAAAAAAACGACATCTAGATAACTGCTGTAGGAAGCTGATGCTCTGCTGGGGAGAAACTCATTGAAAATATTTAATTATTCATCTGGAATGTAATGAGTTCCCTTAGGGTACCACGAAGACGTGCTCACAGTGAGCTAGTTGATCAATGGTTTCAAACCAACAAATCAGTAAAGTCAGACAAACAATGGATTTGACCTGGAAAGTCTTACTGAATTAATCAAGTAGTTTAAGGCATTTGACTTGAACACCTTTAATCCCATCATTAACAGATTCTTCCCTTCAGGAATTCAAAACTTAAAGGAATATGAGTAAACAGATGGACTTAACAGAATGACCAGAGTCTCCAACTATATAGCTATGGGGCAGCCTGGCCTCCATAAAAAATTATGGTCCCGGGAGCCAAGTAGGTATATCTCTGTATAGCTCTAGACAATCTGGCATGTCTTAGCAGAGAGACACTAAGGAATACCTGGTCTTCTTTGAGTGTTGATGAAGAGATGCACTTAGAGTAATATCTAACAAAGCATTTGGCCTGTAAGATGGGGCACACTTTTGTCTTCACCATCTCGCATCTTTCTCTGAGTACCACCATGTCAAGTAATAATTACACAACTGAGTCTTCCTTGTTGCCTACAGTGTCTAAACCCCAACAAATAAAACCCGCCTAGGCAAATTTCAACTAAGTATTGGTGAATCATTTATCTGGACCTCAGGAGGAGGTGCATGGCTATCAGGATCATTTTAAGAGAGTTCAGTAAATAAAGGCTCTAAGGAAGATGGGGGCGGGGTAGAGGAACCCACAATGACAGTGCAGTCCTGGGAGCAGGCAACGGCAGTTATCTACAAGGAGCAAGCAGAGATGGCTGCCGGCATCTACAAAAAAGACAACCATGCAGAGCTGGCTTCCTTGACGAGGCAGGTTACTTTCTGGCACAGCTCAGAGGAAAGAGGTGAAGAGAAGCACATGACCTCATGCCACCCACTCTGATCACCTGCCAAGACTCCCTACTAGCCAACTGCAACTGAGCAAGAGGGCAACGGAAGATGCAGATACACTTTTCATCTGTCAGCCTTCAGGGACAGAAAGCTCTGAAAGCCAGAAAGGGAAAGAGGAAAGAGCTGCAGGCAAAATAGAAGACCTGCCACACAACTATGTTATGCATTCTAGCAAGAGGATTATATTTTCCTGCTGCCTCATTTGTTCCAGGAAAAATATCTACCATTTATCTCAATAATGCCAAGAAAGAGTAGATATTGCTAATGTATTGTACTACTCAAAATTAAGGGTATCTTTTCCAGAGAGAATTCATTGTCCAAACTCAAACTTGATCACCCTGTGGCCCCCATACCACTCTGGTGGTTTTTTTTTTTATATCCCCATACCACTCTGGTGTTGCTATCATGGACCAATGCCATTTAATTATCAACAGAGAGTAATCAGCACAAATATCAGATCTATGCACACACCAAAGAATGTTTGAAAACTATATTTTCTTTTTCTTTCTTTCTTTCTTTCTTTCTTTCTTTCTTTCTTTCTTTCTTTCTTTCTTTCTTTCTTTCTTTCTTTCTTTCTTTCTTTCTCCCGGGGAGGCAGTTATCTGAGTCTCTACAAATTCCTCCCTTAGTAAAGACAAGACAAGACAAGACAAGACAAGACAAGACAATGTGTTTCTCCCTCTAGGCAAGATACACAAATGAAAACCAGGAGGCTTCACTGGCACATATGTTGTCATTATGACAGAAGCTTCCATATAAAAGTCAATGGGAAAGAAGGAAGAGTCCACCCCTGCAGGGAATAGACTACAGAAACACAAGTCAACGAGAAGCAGGTTAGAAAAGCTAAGATAGACACTGAGAGCAGGAGCCTAAACCACCTGGATAAACTGTGCAGCTTTGGAGCAAGGATCAAGATGAGTCTTTTCAGGGGATTAAAGGTTAAGTGTCGAACACTCTAAAGTGCTCATCAGAAAAATAATTTTAATATCTACCATTACACTGACACATGAAGATGTAAGATATTGGGAAAGGTGCCATCTCTTTTACCCTTTGCTTGATGTGTGCTTCGTTGTAGAGAAAATCGTTTTGTCCCACCCCACCCCAAAGGGTTGTTGTAGGGATTAATTAGCTAATATCCAAACATTTCTGAAGAGTTTCCTCCAAACATAATTCTGCACATTTAAACAGAAAATGTAGGTTCCAGTTGCCCTCAAATATCAGGAAAGCTACTGGGTTTATGTTAGACACCTAAGATGAATTTCCTTTTCTTCTCCTTTTGTGGAACAAGACCTTTTTTTTCTCTTTTTCTAGAGTAATATAGTGACTGGTTGAATCATAAAACCACTTCACAGACATTAAAATAAAACACCACTGAGTTCCAACTTGCCACTCACCGAAATAAATCTGTCATAACACAAAACCTTCTTCATTTAGGGCAGTAGTACTCAACCTGTGGGTCACAGCTCCTTTGAGGGGTTGAAGGACCCTTTCCCAGGGGTCATCTGAGAGCATTGGAGAGCACAGGTGTTTACATTACGATAATTATATGGTGGGGGAGTCTCTGCAACATGAAGAACTGCATTAAAAGATCACAGCATAAGGAGGCTGAGAACCAGTGTTTTAGGGAGAAAGAAGTGTCCTAATGTATTGCCTGTGGATAATTAAGTAGTACTCAATTGGATCTGTCTCTAATTTGGAGTCCTTTTTTTTTCATTAGATGGTAGATATTTCTAATGGTACATTAAACTGACATTAAATTGCTTCTGTCTTCCCTAGCATTCTCTCAAAGGGCTGGGAGAAACAAGGATGTGATCAATCCCATGCTGTTACACACATGCTCAGCAACTACACTCTCACCCAGCTGTGGCCTAGTCCTCTTGAATAGATTCTAATATAATGGAAAAATAGTGGATATAGAATATAGTTGTTATAAAAGACAATGCCCTCATGCAGTTTAAATAGGCTTGATTTATTTAGGCTTAGCCAGAAAACTTTATGAAGATAAATTAGGGAAAGGCAATCAGCCCAAGAAATAAATACTTCAAATGTTAACAAGGGGACAAGACAAAACTTTCATGAGAAGTTTAACTGATGGCCTCAGTGAGTTAAATGTACACGAGTTTTTCTTCTCCATACAGATGATAGATATAGTATTTGTCCATTTGGCCTCTGTTTAGACAAGGGAAGATTCTACCTGGATTTCCTGGTATCTTCTAAAACCTCTGTGTTAATAGACGGTCCAGATGCATTTTAGTCCAGACCCAAAGAGAGCACTAGAGGGTTCCCGAATTTTATAGCCTCTCTCTTTTGTCCAGGTGTCATGGGCTGATATCTCTCAGCTGAGCTCTTGCTTGGGCTCTAGAAACAGAAATCTAGAGAGCTCAAGACACACAGCAAATCATTCAGGAACTGCGAACATGAGGGATCAGCCTAAGATCACAGGGTTGCCTAACACAGGTCAGGAAGGAGTCTAAAGTGCCCCAGCCGCTGACATGCCCATAAAAGTGTCTTGGAGCTGAATATTCTGCCCTGTTCACTTTTTTCCTGGAATCTACTTTCATGGCTCTAACAATGTCTCCTGGTTTTTCAGAAGAGTTTACTCAGTTCTAAAGTGGACAGGAAGCTGACAGGCAACGGAAAACGAACTTGTGACATCTGGTTTCAGTTTGCACTTTGTAGGGACTTCTGCAGAGATATCTCAGAGGCCAAGTAGAGCGGTCAGATGGTCTGTTCAACACGTGTTTAATCTGTCTTATCATTCCCACCCCCAACATCATTGCTTCAATATAGTTAGACTTCTCTAATCTCTCCATGTTTGTTTCTAACTCAGAGCCTCAAATTCATGTTTTTAAATTGTTCCCCTGAACATTTTCTTCTTTATCATCCTGCAAAAGTCCCACCCATCTATCAATTTCCCCAAGTCTCCAAATCTTAAAGGCCCCTACTGTGGACTGCAAAAAGCCAAAGACAAGTTGCACAGATTTCCACTTTGTTCCCTAAGGATTCTAAGTTTAATCATTGTTTCCTCAATTTAGAACTGAATAAGGCACCCTGTTCCAACTACACATTGCGTGATTATCAATCCCAGTTCGTTAAGGATGGGAGCCTTTCACCAAGACTGTTCCACCTTCTCCACAGTGGAGACATACTGTTGCTTACTTATCAACAATGTAAAGAAACAGAGGGGGAAAAATAAAGCTATAATCCAGTGTTTCTCATTTTATGAGTCAAGAACCCTTTGGGGATGAAAGAGCCCTTCACATGAGTCACCTAAGACTATCAGAAAACAGACATTTACATTACAAATTCATAAAGTACAAAATTTCAGTTAGGGAGTAGCAATGAAAATAACTTTATGGTTGGGGGCCACCAGAACAGGAGGAACTGTTTTAAAGGGTCCCAGCATTAGGAAGGTTGAGAACCACTGCTATAAACCCATTTTTAAAAAGTGAGCATTTCAGCCAGTAAGTATATATTTTGTAAAATTAGAAATAAAATTATAACTACAGAAACTTCATTATCTCATTATCAAAGAAATTAAAATCTCTAAATGTATATTTGCTTTCTCTGTGAGTTAGCAAAGTTATTTTTCATAAAATCCTGGATGGATATATATGTTATTAAAAGATATATATGTATATATATATATATAATTAAATATGTTTCACATCTTGCTGATATGGTTTCCAAATGAAATAAAGCCTTTGGAAGGAATATATTAATAAAATCCAAAAGCTTTAATGTGGTGACATACCTTTATAAAATAATTCTGGAAGTCAATTTAATTGTGAGAAGGGATTCATATGCAGGAGCAATCTTGGAAGTTCTAATAGTAATAATGAAAATGTGGAAATAATTTAGATATCCAATTATAGGAGAGTAGCTAATTAAAATATGCAACCCCTCCTAATGCATAAAATAGATGCACATTAATTTAATTACATGAGAAACTGTGTGTGTTGCAATGTTAACTAAACTTAATTGGGTGAGGTTGTGGCTATAGGTAAGGCTCAGCAATAGACTGCTTGTCTAGCCCGTGTAAGGCACTTGGATTCATTCCCTATATGCCCACGCATACACACACACACACACACACACACACACGCACACATACACATACGCACACACATACACATACACACACACACAGACACATACACACACAAACAAGCACACACACACACACACACACACAGATACACACAGAGACACAGATATAGACACAGACACAGAAAAACAGACACAGAGACAGAGAAGGAAGGGAGTAAAGGTGAAAGCAAGGACATGGACAAGAAGAAAATTCATCATTAAAGTTGCTTCTACAATACTATCCTGAAACTATGCACGGAAGAGGAGTTGGAATGAGATATAGCAAAAATCAGTACGTTTGCCTAGGCACCATATTATGGTTCATTCCATTCTGGCTTCTGAATTTCTTTGCTTTCTCAAATTATCAACACTTGGGAAAAGGCACTTAAAAGTTAGGTAGATGGGAAATGTCTGTGTGTGTATAACAGCCACTAACCGCCCCTTCTTCCTTTAGTGGTGACTTCTGCTTCTGTCTATGGTTATCCTGGGTACTTCTCACATGGCCCTTTGAAGCCCTGGAGCAAATATAAAACCAAGCCACTAACCGCCACTTGCTACTTCAGACTATAATGATAGTGCTGACGTTTGCTTATATGATGACTGTGAGGGAGGCTGTTAGACTATTTGTTTGTGTCTTCGTTTGCTCTAGAATTCCCAGGTTTGCTGTTTTGCATGAAGTGCTGGAATTCATCTTTTAGGGCTGGGAATGGCTTAGTTCAAAAGAGATGGTCAAAATTAAGCCTCCCCTCACAGATGCTGTTCTCTATCAACCAAAAGGCGATTTCTACTTTCAAATCTGGTGATATTACCATCTACCAAAAGAATCCCCTTAACAGCACACTTAGAAAACCAGTTAACAGTGGTTCCTCCAAGCTAGTTTCTGAGGAGCATGCCCAACACATGGTACCTTGAAGACAGAGGTGAATGCAAACAGCACACTATATTAGCCATCAGTGGGATCAGGTTTTATGGGACCCATAGGAGTTCAATTTACGAAGTATTTTCCTATTACTATACATTGGGAGAAAAATGCAATGTGAGATGGAAAGTAAGAAATATTCAGAAAGCTACCTAATCCTGTCTTCCCTGATCTACATGCTGTAAATCTGCAGAATTTTTCTATCCAGGTTCTAAGCAGTCTCTCCACTAACTGTCTCTCCACTCAATCCACTAACCTCATCCTTTTATCTAATGCTCCCTGTGCACAGCCCCTGTCCTCTTTCTCTTCACAATTAAGTACTTGGAAAGGATTGGGCATTTCCATTCTCCTTTCCCACCCCAGACTCTTCCCATTAACCCAATGCATACTAGTTTCCCTTTCTTTGAAAACCTTAGCACTCCCAGAAACTATGGACCTTCTGAATAGACAGTGTAGTATGGTTGTTTCTCTAGAAACGTTCTCCTCTGTCTTCTGTCTTCTGTGATATCACTTCTCTGGCTCTCTGGCTCCTTGCTTGACTTCTTTCTTTTTAAAAGTTTTATTAGCATACATTGATTAGCATAAAATGGCTTTCCTGCAGAGAGACTACACCAGCTGGCAGAAATCCAGATCTATGCTTAGCTCAATCAGTATCAGAGAGGCATCCTCCAGCAGCTGATGGGAGCAGATGCAGGGATCCATAGCCAATCATTAGGCAAAGAGAGACAGAGAGACAGAGAGACAGAGAGATACAGAGACACAGAGAGAGACAGAGACAGACACAGAGAGAGAGAGAGGGAGAAGCAGAGAGACAGAGAGACAGGACAGAAACAGAGAGAGACAGAAAGGAGAGAGAGAGAAAGACAGAACAAGCTAGCTCAAGTTGGAGATCTCTATGGGGTACCTCCCTTTTGAGTTCAAGGAACCCCATGGAAGAGAGGGAGGAAGAATTATTGTAGGAGCCAGAAGGATCTAGGTCATCAGGAAAACGCAGCCCATAGTCTCCAACTAAGCAGAGCTCACTGGGTCTCACAAAGACTGAAGCAGCAATCATAGAGTCTGCATGGGTATGTTCTAGGCCCTCTGTACACATGCTGTGGTTGTTTAACTTGAGATTTTTGTGGGACCCCCAACAGTGGGAGTCACAGGCTGTCTCTGACTCTTCTGCCTGCTCATGGGACCCTTTTCCTCCTACTGGGTTGCCTCATTCAGCCTAAATATGTGGGCTTGTACCTAGTCCAATCGTATCTTCTTAAGCTGTGATTAATGGGTATCGTTGGGAAGCCTGCAATTTTTTTGAAGAGAAACAGAGGAGGGGTAGATATGGGGGAGAGTGAAGGTTTTGGGGACTCCTGGGAGGAGTGAAGAAAGGGGGCGAGTATGGTGAAAGTATATTGAAAAAAAATATATGTCATAAAACATACATATACATGTCATATTCACCCCTATTACACCTTGTCATCTTCCCACTCTTCATCCTTCCCCATCACAGGGTCATCTTCTCCTTTGTTCATGTACGGTATAAACAATGACATTAGTTTTACTCTTTCAGGAATTCTGAATAAGTGACTGCCAAGTCAAAGTTTACCAAGGAAAGCTATAGAATTCACAATCGTGGGGGCTGTGGAGATGGCTCAGCAGTAGAGATCGGTTGCTAGTCTTTCAGAGGTCCTGGGTTTAGTTTCCAGAGCTCACGATCAGATGTAACTCCAGTCCAGGAGTCTCCAACATCTCTTCTGCCCTCCACAGGCACTGCACATCCATGTTACACAGACATACGTGCAGGCAAAACACTCACACATGTAAAATAAAAGAAAATAGTAGATCCTTGTTCAAAATTCAGATTCCTGACTATCCCCTGACGTGTCAGAACCTCTAAGAAAGATATACAGGTAGCTCCGCACATAATCGTGATGAGTACAGTAAAGGAAGGAGTTGGCCAATACTTGAGAAACCTTATTTACAGTATATTCATGGAAAAACCGCCTATTTTCCCTGTTTCACTCATTGCCATATGCTTAGCCATTTCCATGAATGTATATCATATCCTGATTACGTCTGAGCTTCCAATTCAGGCACCTGAGTTCTGTCAGGCAGCTGACTTGAACTGTCCACAATCTTCTCAAAGGCAGTACGTCCATTTATGAATTTAACACTTTTGCTTAATTCTCAAACATATCCCTCCTGCTGTTTGTGTTCTCTCTCTCTCCCTCCTTCCCTCTCCTTCTCCCTCTCCCCTCCCCACTTTCTCCTTCCATCCCTCCCCTACTCCTTCTCCTCTGTGTGGCCATCTTTCCCTCTCAGCTGTGAATGCTCTGACACACCAGCCAAAACTCTGAGCTCTTCTCACTCCTTTCCTGTTATTACCACCACTCAACCTATGATCACATCTCACTGGAGTACAACTAGGAAATGGCTCTCAGCTCTCTCCTCTCTAAAAATCTATCGCCACTATGTTCTAGACATTTATCCACACTGAATCAGCCACTTTCTAACCAACCTTCTTGGGGCTAACACTGTCTCTTCCAAGTTTATCTTTAAAACCTTACACCCATATCATAATGTACAAGTCAGTCACCTCCACATGATGCGTAGGGGTGTGGTGTTTGGTTGCAGAGCCTCCCCTTGCCCTCTTAATAACATGGATCTCAGTCACTTGAAATATTGAGATACCTGCAGTAGTGGCTTATTTTAAAATTACATTGATCTATCTGTGTGTGCGTGTGCGTGATAACAATTTGTAGACATTGGTTCTCATCTTTCACTATTCAGATCTCAGGGACTGAACTCAGACTGTCTGACTCAGCAGTAAGTGAGTGTTTTAACTCCATGAGCCATACCACTGACCCCATTTAAAGATCCTTCACATTCTGCAAGTTTTTACACTTCCATTTCCTTCTGGAATATTCTACTCTTCTTCATCTCCATATCTGTACATCTCCTTTTTTTTTGTTGTTTTGTTTTATGATACATTCCTCAAGACTCAATTCAGGTGTCATCTTTTCTTAGAAGGTTCATGGTTCTCCATATATAGCAATTTACTGCCATGCAGTCCCTGTCCCCCTTCTGTCCTTCCATCCTGCTTCCTGAATACACTTGACAACACTTTTACCAATTTACATTGAAAGAGCCCATTTCCCTGTTTGTCGCTGCCACTCTTATCCTGAATTTTAGTTTCCCCTTGGAAACAAATCATTTCACACTTACATAGACAATCAGTAGATAAAATATACACAACAAGTCTTTGCTGAATTCTGCTTAATCAAGCTGCTTCCCTTCACTGGAGTAATGGCAAAGATGCACATTTTGTCTTACGAATTAAAAGAATGAATCTTTTGCTTTGTAGTTTATGCTCATACAAAGCCGCTATCCCATCCCCCTGTCTTCTCCCTGAACGATAACAGTAATCCTTCCTACAAATTCATTCAGTTGACATTCATTAGGCACTTTTGGTATACAATGAACTGTACCGGTGTCCGGGGACACAAGGATAAATGTGACAAACCCTGCTTGAGGATCTGGGGGTAGAAGCGACAGAAAAGTGCATAATACATTAAGTTCTCTGACAGCTCGGAGAAGCGGGTATGGGACCCCCAGGAGGCTGCAAGTGACTCATCCACCTAATGGCTGCAACGCCTTTCCTGTCATTCTGCTCTTGTGAACACTTTATGCTAAGTGATTCAAGTGCTGTTTCATATACTGATGTACCCCGAGCACAAGGGACAGAAGAGAAAAGTGAAGACAGACAGTTCCTTCTCTCTCCTTTGGGCATCTGGTGAGACTTCTGTTCCTACAGTAGAGCTGGCTCCAGAACTCCACAGCCAGAAAAATGTGCTGTAAATAGCCACTCAAAGGACAATGGCAAACAGTCACACTTTCTCAAGAGAATGTAAGCTTTTGATTTCAGGAGAGATTTGTTAGAAAATAATTGACATTTCAGAAAAGTACATCATTTGGCTCCCAAGGTAGCCTAATTCCTTATTCCCAAGGGTATGGAAAGGTCAAAGCTCCACTCTTTTCAGTACTGACCTTGACCACTGTTTCAAGGAAAAGGTCCTGCTGAGGACCTTAACAGCAAATCAACTCCATTCCCTTCTCCCTTCTCGGGGTTCCATGGTTTATGGTCTCCCCAGCACACACCCGAAATAACTGTGCTAAAATACATTTTTTTTTACCCTAAACACAAGGCTGGGGACAATCTAGTTCTTCTCTCACAAGGTATGGTCTGCTGTTTCATATTAACCTGCCTCGCATTAACTTCTTGCTACCCAGTGAAGTAACAACAAAAGCTTGCTTTTCAACAGCTCTTCTAGACATACTCCATGCCACTGCCTCCTTACAGTGCCTTTCCGTCCTAGGCAGAAGAAGATGCTCAGAATAGTTCTGACCTAAGAATCACAGGCAGTGTGGTATAGAGTCTGCTCGCCTGAAGCCCAGTATGGAAGAAAGGATATGTCATTATGTCATTACCAGCTATGTTATAACAGATACATAGAGAGGTTTTTGTTTTTTTATTAAAAATCCCTGAGAGGAAAAACAAGAAGCTATCAAGATGTTGTTCCCCATAATATTTCTGGCTCACTCAGCTTAATGTCTATCACAAAAGTTTGTTTCATAGAGGTATTGTGTTTTGCAGTACTTTTCCTGTCTCAGATCTGATTAAAGAATCCTGTCCATCTGAGACCTTTTGAATTTGAGAAACTCCACGATGGCATTGTGACGTATAGTCACTCAGTCACTCACCCTGAGCTCGGTGATCCCTGCTTTATAATCACGGCTGGCCCTTTTATTTATGAAAACAGTTCAGATGGGGGGACATGGGCCGTGCTGTCTCTGCACCTGATCCAAGAGAATCCTTAGATGATAGATTTTGTTTTCTAGGTAGATGGACAGATTGGTAAATAAAGGAGAGAGAGGGAGAGAGAGAGAGGGAGAGAGAGAGAGAGAGAGAGAGAGAGAGAGAGAGAGAGAGAGAGAGAGAGAGAGGAGAGAGAGAGAGAGAAGAGAGAGAGAAGAGAGGGAGAGAGAGAGAGAAGAGAGAGAGGAGAGAGAGAGAGAAGAGAGAGAGAAGAGAGGGAGAGAGAGAGAGAGAGAGAGAGAGAGAGAGAGAGAGAACAGGAGCTCGTGTCCTAGATCCCAGACTCGAACAGGAGCAAACCGATCACTCCAGGGCTTCATAGGCAGGCTTTTTACAAAGTCCATCTTGTAATTAGCAGACTCCAAGTTCTTCTGTTGCTTCTGCTTCTCTGGCTCCAATGGATTCAAACTGTTAGGTTCCTGAAACACTTGCATTGTGAGCAGTTCCCTTAAGGAAAAGGCTGATGGGGCTGCCTTTAATACTGATAATACAGCTGATTTAGATTATCTGAGAAACAATGAGAAAAAAACAAACCAGAGTTGGAGTTGAGAATACAAGAGGCGAAATGAGTTAACAAAGCACCATGCAGTTCTTATTTGGGACATAAAAGTTGACCTAAGGAGGCTTCAGCAGGAGAACCTCATCTGAGCCCTGGCTGACTCCACAAGCATTCTCAAGTTCTCATCTTTCCCTGATGAGCCAACTTAACTGAAGAAGTCATTGCCCGAAGACTCCACAAACAACAGAAAAGCAGGGCTTTAAAAAGATGAAGAAATTTATTGTTAATTAAAAGAAGCATAAACAAGGAGAAAAAAAAAAAAAACCCACACAACCAGGAAACCAAAGACTAGAAGCAGCAACCCAAACATATCAATTCTCTGCCTCTCCGGAAACAACAACCCCATTAGCATGGTTACAAGAAAATGAGCCCATGGTGGAAGTATCATTAGCTTCTAGACAGATTGGGAAACTATGCAGGCTGTTAGTGTTAGCTGGAACCAAGAGGCAAATTTTAATCAGTTGGAGAAAAGCTGATTTAGAAATATTAAACATAAAACCACTCCCCCAAAAAACATTTAACAAGGGCTTTGGATTTCCTTTTCTTTTCGAAAGGTTGACTATCTCACCAAGCTTGTCATTAAAGACAAAAAGCAGCAAAATTGAGCTCTATAAAAGGAGAAATATATTACTCCTCTAGTGACTTTCTTTTTTTAATTTCTTTTTTATTAGATATTTTATTTACATTTCAAATGTTACCCCCTTTCCTGGTCTCCCCTCTAAAAACCTCCTATCCCCTCCCCAATCTGGCGACTTTCAATACACTTTTTCCTCTTACATTCAGGGTATATGCGGTAGATCAAGTCAAGTCAATTCCTTCCCATGAACACCCTCTTCTTGAACCTTTCATTCTCATGAACGGATTCTGAAGAAAGGACTCATTTAGATGAGAGCTATTGACTTGGAGAAAAGGTAGAAAAGGGCAAAAAAAAAAAAAAAAAAGAAATCGATTTGTGGGACGTTATGACTTTGAGAACTGGTTACAGCTGGATTCAAGGTCTGTTTGGGTCACTTGCTGATTCTGGGTCATGATCAGAGGTTAACCTTCCTGAGTCAACTTCAAGGTTAAACCGCAGTGTGAATGTTAAATCTCTACTTCAGGGCTGATGATGTGTTTCGCTTAGACGGGCTCCCATGTCACCCCATACTGAGCTCAGCAGTACCACGATGCTCAAACACTATGATGCTTAAGCCTCAAGCTTACCCTGCGTCAATCCTCTGAGAAATCATTAATGCCCAGAGCTTCAATGGGCTCTAACAATCAACAGGAACCATGGACTCCAACAACACGAACCATGATTCACATCAGTCCTTCAAATTTAGAAACAGAAGGTCCCAGAGCTTATTATACAATCTATTGGTACCAAAGACGAGAAACCTTAACTGTAGTTAATCTCTCAGTCTGGATAAGCAAGCACTGAATAGTCTACACACAGAGACATTATTAAGACAGCAAAACTGGTCAATAAAATGTGCTCCTCCTAGGATTATTATTCTGCTTTTCTATTGCCACAAAGTAAGAGGCATCATTCTAGTTCTTGACATACCCCAAAACAGAGCAAGATTTCCTTTAACGAAAATACTTTTTTAATTAAAACAGAATTTCATTACTTCCCCCTCTCCCTTTCATCCCTGTAGATGCTCTTGTGTTTCCTCCCGCCAATCCTTTCCACCCCCATCTCCCACACACTCCCTCAAGTTGATAGCCTTTTTCAGAACAAGGTTTTCTTACTCTTTAGCTTCTCGGTTCAGGCCCGAGCTTTTGCACAGCTATCAATGGGGTCAGATGAACTTCAAGTCTGAAGGTTAGAAATCATTTTCCACTCTGATTCTTCTTTCTTTAGGGACTGGGTGAATAGCCTCAAAATGAGTCATATCACTTTTTTTCTTTCCAGCAAGACGTTAATTGTAATTCCCACTCCTAACTGGCAACAGCCAGCACCAAGCAAGCACCAAGTTTCTCTGAAGACTTAAAAGGCTCTGAATGCAGACAAAAGGCCAGACATGGAAGGAATTTCACTCAGATACAGTAGGACTGCTGCAATCACCCCATTGCTGTTCAGAGCTCGGATGCCCCTAACTGGAGGCTGTACTGAATCAGTGCAATGCTTGTAGTGCCTATTTAGCACCTGCAATTAGCCTTTGTTCCCTCTTTGTTCATGATGGAAATGGGGAATGGCTATGAAATTGCATGTCAAAAAAAAAAAAAAAGACAAAAATCTCCCTAGAGATTATTTTGCTAATAGATTATTTTCTTAATGAAAATAGAACATAGTGCCTTTTAAATCACCCAGTAGCTTATTAGTTCAATATTTCAAGAGAGCAATGGCAAATGGAAAGCTGAACTTTTTTTTTTTTTTTTGAAAATCTCCTTAATTCACAGAAGAAACTGTAAGCTAAAAACATGGCCAGGCAGTGGTGGCACACGCCTTTAATCCCAGCACTTGGGAGGTAGAGGCAGGTGGATTTTTGAGTTCGAGGCCAGCATGGTCTACAGAGTGAGTTTCAGAACAGCCAGGGCTACAAAGAGAAACCCTGTGTTGAAAAAAAACAAAAACATAACTTGCCAAATGAAATCAAATTTACCATCAGAATTTAAGTTGCAGAAAGACAGAAGATTGGAGGGAAAAGGTTCTTGAAGTTCCCAACTCATTTCAGATTCTGTCACCATGAGGATGGTGTGATACACATGAAAGACACTGCACTGGTCACAGTAAAACACATGATAACCCTAGCAAGATTCAGCAGCCAGTCATAACAAAGGCAGCTGAGCTCTCTAAGGCAATGCTGACCCCTCCTTCTCCTATGACAAATGACTAGGACAGAGAGATGAGACCAGCTTTGAGAATACTAAAAGCACAGGTGGAAGAGGCAGCGACCCAATCATTCCAAGAGCATTTAGTTGTCAAATGGCACTGGATGAGTCTACTTCATTCCCAAAGCCACAAAACAGTGATTTTGTCATTTTGATGAAAAGCATTCACTGTGTGCCAGCTCATGCTCCAATCACTTAAAGGGTACCAATTCTATTCCCACATAATTCTGTAAAATAGATACCATTTTAAATACCTAATTTTCAGAAGGAACAGATGCATAGAAACCAGAAACTTGTTGAAAAGGAGGAAAGAATCTCTGATATATAGCTAGAATTTAAATTGACAGAATAACCCCCAGAAAGGTCATCTTGTAATGAATGATTCCTGGGAGAAATGTTGGTTAGGAGCTTCTTCCTCCACTATTGGTAGAAATCGTGTCTCCAAAGCCAGGAGACTGCTTATAAGAAATACAACACTCTTCCCCCTGTATCTTAGTTATACTGAGTGGATGTTGTTCTATCAGACAAGGGTTAGTAGACTATGCCAAGCTTCCAATGTAAGGTAGAATTTTAAGTCTATCTATTTCACTCTCCTGTCTATCAAATCCAGCTTTATATAACACGACAAACACAATCTTGGAGAAAACATGGAAAAGTTGCCCTTTGGGAAGTTTTTGTAAAAGAGTTCACAAAATCCAGAATGTGAAAGAAATTTAATATTAGGGAAATCTATATTCTAAATGAAAAGAAAAACATGCATACTCTCATAAGAAAGAGAGTATCCCATTAAATGATGTGGGGGAGATCTCAATACTGAGTCCTGATTTAATCTAAGGTAATATGTAATAATCTTGCATATTATAATCATATATATATATATAATCCTTTATTAGGATTCCTCATATAGCTGGTATCTTCCTTATTAGCAAATCATTGCATATTTCCACCAAAGGCCAGGGCAGCAGAGACGCCCAAATCACAACCACTTTCAGTTAATAATGCTTTTAATGGTCCAGCTGTAAAGTCAATAAATGGCAACCATGCATACTGGAAATGAGGACAAAGTCTATTGTTGGGACATAACTAGATGAAAAACAGCAATGTTAAAGTTGAAAAACAAAGTAAAACTATGTTAAGAAAATGAGCTCAGCGGGCAGTATTTGTGTGAAATATATGCATATGTCTATATACATGTAACAATAACTGAAGAAGAGGAAATAAATGTAAGGCTGTGCTGGAGGAGTTTCAAGGGCAGAAATGTTAAAAATACAGTACTCAAATAAGAAATGGTAAAAACATTTAAGTCTTAAATTTAAAAAAGGATGGTTGTTGGTTACAAAGCAATGTTTTCCTAAACACAATTTCAGATGCAATACCAACACGTTCTTATCCATACATACTTGAACAGTCACACATACACATACATTCAAATACACACACATTCACACATGCCAACACTCATACACATACACACACA
Organism: Mus caroli; assembly: GCF_978045245.1. Taxonomy (NCBI): domain Eukaryota; kingdom Metazoa; phylum Chordata; class Mammalia; order Rodentia; family Muridae; genus Mus; species Mus caroli. Next base: position 12,547,831 of record NW_028227270.1, read on the forward strand.
CACACACACTCAAAGGTCTAGGCTAGTAGACCTGCAATTTTACTAAAACAACCATGTGGAAGCTCCTATTGTCCCTTGTACTGCTGCATCAAGAGATCAGTTATTTTCTTTTGTCCCCTTTGGTTTGCTGCAGCTCAGTGTGATAGTGCAGTTTTTCTACAGCATCACGGTTCCTTTCAAGCAGATAAACTAAAACTGAGAAGCTAAGCAAGTTGAAAATTGCTAGCTTGAATGAAGCCAAGCTGAGGAAAACAGACGCAGGACAAACACTCTGCTGATGAAGAGAGCATTTGGAAGCAGAAGGGCAGTGAACTTTTCAAACCACTGGAGCACCAATCCAAACAGTCTTCAAGGCTTTGAACGTGACACGGAAGAAGGGCCACCTGCAAGATGGACCAGAGTCCCACGTGTGCTGGGAATGAGCTTAGGCAAAACGAGGCTGAGGTCACCAGACTGTAATTTCTAAAAAGACCTTCAACTGGACTTCCACAGTCCCTAGGACATTAGAGACCATTATTCATATGCTTAATGGAATCAAAGCAAACTTTGTAGCAAAATAAAAACAAAAAAGAATCTGTTTCTAAAGTGGAAGGCAAACAGGGTGCAGATAGAAATTATCTATGTATTTATAAGCATTTGCAAACACACACAAAGGCAGAGGGAACAGGAAGATGAACCTGTTTGTTCCTCACCACATCCTACAATAATTACAATAATTTATCACCCATGCACTATTTACTCTCACAACTGGACTTCCGGTCTTGCCTTCCCTTACTCACCTATTTATAAAGACATTGTATAAACAAACATGCCAGCACACTTGTATGATTTCCAGAAGACCAAAATAATGCAGGAGGGAAGTGCTGTAAGAAAATAACTGATCTTGTTATTCAGATAAAAGAAAATGAAATTGAATATATCAGAAAAATAGGTGTGTGTGTGTGTGTGTCTGTGTGTCTGTGAGAGAGAGAGAGAGAGAGAGAGAGAGAGAGAGAGAGAGAGAATTTTCTACTTAGTAGGAATAATAATTTATCAGTATATACATCACAGGTTAATCAATCATTATATTTGCCCAATTTGACAATCATAAACAAAACAAAACAAAAATCTCAAAATTATCTCCCTAACATCATTTCAAATAAAATTTCCTCTGTCTTCAAGACTTAAGTTTGTAAATGAAGCCATGGAAGCACTTTAAGAAAATAACACAGATACTCTTTTAAATTAATAATTTTATTTATTTACATCCCAAATGTTGCCTCCTTCCTAGCCCCTCCTCTCAGAGTTCTTCACCCCATTCCTTCTTCCCTTAGCCTCTGAGAAGCCACCCCCCCCACACACACACACTGGGCATACCCCTTCTTTGGGAACCCCCCACACACACACTGGGCATACCCCTTCTTTGGGAACCCCCCACACACACACACACACTGGGCATACCCCTTCTTTGGGAACCCCCCCCACACACACACACACTGGCCATACCCCTTCTTTGGGAACCCACACACACACACACACACACACACACACACACACACACTGGGCATACCCCTTCTTTGGGAACCCACACACACACACTGGGCATACCCCTTCTTTGGGAACCCCCCCCACACACACACTGGGCATACCCCTTCTTTGGGAACCCACACACACACACACACTGGGCATACCCCTTCTTTGGGAACCCCCCCCCCCCCACACACACACACTGGGCATACCCCTTCTTTGGGAACCCACACACACACACACACTGGGCACACCCCTTCTTTGGGAACCCCCCCCCCACACACACACACTGGCCATACCCCTTCTTTGGGAACACACACACACACACACACACACACACACTGGGCATACCCCTTCTTTGGGAACCCACACACACACACACACACACTGGGCATACCCCTTCTTTGGGAACACACACACACACACTGGGCATACCCCTTCTTTGGGAACCCACACACACACACACTGGGCATACCCCTTCTTTGGGAACCCACACATACACACACACACACACACACACTGGGCATACCCCTTCTTTGGGAAATCAAGTTTCATCCTCTCCCACTGAGGACAGACAAGGGAGTCCTCTGCTACATATGTGCTGCTGACCAGCCTGATTTTGTGTATGCTCTTTGGTTGGTGGCTTAGTCCCTAGGAGCTCCTAGGGGTCCAGGTTAGTTAACACTGTTGTTCTTCCTATGGGGTTGCCATCCCCTTCAGCTCCTTCAGTCCTTCCCCTAACTCTTCCATAGGATCCATGACTTCAGCCCAATGGTTGGCTCTAAGTATCTGCATCTGTCTCAGCTGCTAGTAGAGCCTTTCCAAGGACAGCCATGATAAGCTCCTGTCTGCAAGCACAACATAAAATTGTTAATAGGGTCAGGTTTGGTGTCTGCCCATAGACTGGATCTCAAGTTGGGCCAGTCACTGCACAGACATTTCTTTAGTCTTTGCTTCATTTTTGTCCTAGTATTTTTTTTTAAAAGACAGGAAGAGAATTCTCAACATAGGGAACTTAAATGACTGAGAAACACTTAAAGAAATGTTCAGCATCTTTAATCATAGGGAAATGCAAATTAAAATGACCCTGAGAGTCTACTTTACACAACTCACCATGTCTAAGATCAAAAGCTCAATCACATGCTGGTAAGGACATAGAGAAAGAGGAACACTCTTGTGGTATTGCAAACGGATATAACCACTCTGGAAAGTAATCTTGTGATTCCTCAGAAAATTGGAAATAGTTCTACCTGAAGACCCAGCTATAAGGCTACTGTGCATATACCCAAAAGATGTTCCACCATACCATAAGGATACATGCTCCACTGTGTTCATAGCAGCCTTATTCATAATAGTCAGAAACTAGAACCAATGAATAGATACAGAAAATGTGGCTCATTTATATGATGGCATACTACTCAGCTATTAAAAACAAGAACATCATGAATTTTGCGTGAAAACTCTATCAAAAATTATGAGGGTACAGGGCTGTAAAGGTGACTCATTGGTTAAAAGCATTTGCTGCACTTGTTGCTCTTGTGTGGGGACCTGGGTTTAGTTTCTAACACTTACATGATAGCTCACAACTATCTGTTACTCCAGTTCCAGGGCTTCAGTGCTCTTTTCTATTCTGTTAATACCAGGAAAAAACATGGTATACATACTACATGCAAGAACAATACCTATACATAAAAACATAATTCATATACTACTACTACTACTACTACCACCATTATTTGGTCTTATGAGACAGGGTTTCTCTGTGTAGCCCTGGCTGTCCTGGAACTCACTCTGTAGACCAGGCTGGCCTCAAACTCAGAGATCTACCTGCTTCTGCCTCTCTCCCGAGTTCTGGGATTAAAGACATGCACCATCACTGCTTGGCCACATAAGTTTCCTAAAGCTTAAAAAGAAACCATTGAGGGTGCTTTTACCAATTGGCAAAAGCACTCTAACATCTTACACAATTACAGCATGAAAAGCTCTTAAAATTCGGTTAGAAAAGTGAAACTGAGAGGTGGGGGAAGGTTATTCACAGGAAAATTAAGAAAAAGGTACAAAATTAAAAAGTCAAATGTATGAAATTTTCAGTATCACTAGTAAACAAATAAATAAAAAATAAATCAAAGGCTGCTTTCTTTTGTCTGTCGGGTCACATATTAAAATGATAACACCCAATGTTAGGGTGCTCGTTTTCTGCCAGTGGGAGTATAATTGGGACAATATTTCTGGACAGGTCTTTGGCAGGCATATCAGAAGCGTGATAAACACGCTGACCCTTTGAATCAGCATGGCAGGAGAATACACAGATGGAGGCAGAGATGACAAATGACAAGGGACACAGGGCCCATAAAAGGAAAAACACGTAGTGAACCAACACAATACCAGAAGGTGGAGGATTACCAAGTTAATATTGCAGTAAGATGCCATAGAATAGGAAGAGATTGTTACAAAGAAGGATAAAAAACGCATAGAATTAAGATGTTCATAATAGAAAGGCTGAGTGAAGACTGTAGGTTTAAAGTCAAGAGCCCATTTCTGCAGAATACACAGGCAACAATCTGTCTGGGTATGGCAGTGAATATCTGTATTCTAAGTGCTCCAGAGACTGAGACCAAAGGACTACAAATCTGAGGCCAGTGTGGGCTCCATATAGAGATCCAAAGTAGCCTGGATTGTAGAGTAAGATATGTTTCAAAACACCATGGAACTGGAGATGTGCCTTTATGGTAGGGTGCCTGGGGGAGTCTGTTCAAGGCTTCAAGGATGACCCCCAGTACCACAAACAAACAAACAAACAAACAAACAAACCCTGAAGATTATAGAATGAATGTGAACTGGGATTTAACCATATTTAGCTCTGAAGTTATGGGTTCTTTGCCTTTATTTCTATGACTGCTAGGATAAAGTTTTCTAAAGTGACCACATACTATTTGAGTCATAAAAATATTTTGTACTTAAAATTTTCAAGTATGTATAGCTACAGCTTTGAATGTAGTTTGTAGCTAAAAAAAATCAAACAGTTGACTGGCATATGTCAAAACTCATCAAATGGAATACGGCAAACACATAATATTTATACAGCAATTATCCCTCGGTAAGGCTGTTAAAATTAGTATTCTGTAACACATCAATAAAAAAGAAAATTATGAATTTTGTAAAAAAAACATGATTGTGAAATTTCTTAACTGTGGTTGGGTTGATGTTTCTGGTATGAAAGACACTGCAGACTAGTCATGACTTGTCTGGAGACAAAATTATTCAGACTACTAGCAGATGCTGTGTAGTGGAATCCAAGATTTAAGCATAATTATAGAAATTAAAAGTTTAAACTCATTGGTTAGTTCTCCTGCATGCTAGCAAATTTAATGGAAGGAAAATAATTTTAAAGCAATACATGCTTAACATGTTTATTAAAACATACTTCTTAAGTTGGTCACTTATTGCTTTTGAAGGAACATTTGTTTACCTCTCTAACATGTCAGATTTCATTGACTGAATTAATAATATATAAATACTCTTGACCAGCCTTTTCCCCAGTAAATCGAAAGACTAGAACAACCTGCTTGGTCATGGGTAAGTGCTATGAAGCCTCCAGGTGAGTAGGACCTCCCTCCACGGTCAGTATGTAGCATTATTCTCAAGCTTGACCAAACCCTTTTCCAGGGAACAATACTATCCCCGAGACAGGGATTTCTTAATGAAAGGAAGAATGAGAGGAGACCAACATCATTGCCAGACATGGCGTTAGTAGATAATATCTATTATTTAGTCCTTCTAAGTGTATGATGCAAGCAGTGCTTGCCTCTACAAAAGGCAGAGCTAACCCTAGGGTAAATTAAATGATAGTCCTTAATATCTCAAAGAGAGATGAGATCCCACACCTTTTCCAATAGGCTGCTGATTTTGTTGCCTTTTATGATTGTGGGTGAGTTAGCACGGTGGTTAGCCACAGGCTTTTGAGACAGAATGCCTAGACTGAACTCACTGCTCATGCTCTTAATCTCATCATGACTCAGTTTCCCACAATAAGTAAAGAAAGTGATAGCTTCAACATTGTAGATTGTAAGAACAGAAGTCATGGAGCTGTACGAGGGATCCTGGGTATTCCTTGATATATAGTAAGCATCATTAAATATTGTAGGGGTAGATGCGTATTAGTCACTTTGTATTCTGGACTTAACTCTGGAATTCATTCTATCCCCCCACTATTAGCTGCATCCTCACAGCTCCATCGATTGCAGATCAGCTTGGAGGCTGAGGTGAGTACCAGGCCAGGTCTTCAGAAGCCAGATGCATGCTTTGTACCCAACGTGCAACCAACTGTCAGATGCACTGTTTGACTTTGCCCTGCCAGCCTGTGGGGTGCCACTCCCAAGCCTTGCAGGACCTTCCACAGTGACAGCTTGCTCTGCTGGGCAACCTACCACTTCTCACTCCTCAGTACATTCTGCTATGCTTTCAAGCTGGCAAAATGCCCCTTTGTCTCTAGTATCCACACCTGCTTCCTCCTTGGAGCAGATTCTCCTTTCGTATTCTGGCATTGTAATATTTGAAATGGGTCCATCCTGACCTGCCTTTTTAATCTATGGAAGCGATGTTGGCATTCCCTGAGATGATAAAAGGAAAGTTTCCAAAGGCAGAGAATGTGACTCCCTCCAGTCATCAGGCATCCCAGAACCCTCCTTGGAAAGACAGTCCATAGTAGCCATCATAAATGCCCTTCAATTTAAAAGCTAGACAAACCACACAATATTCAATTCATGCCATTGAAACAGGTCCAATCTTGGCATCATTCAGTATAAAGGAAATCACATCCAGCTATTTCTTAAGGCAAATGCTGACCTCTGCATCCCAACCCTCTCAGCTTGCTTTGCTTTTTTTTTTCTTTCTTTCTTTCTTTTTTTTTTCCCCTGCCAAAACTAGCACTTGAACAGATTCTTCTTGGGGAAAAAAAAAAGAAGAAGATTTGTAGAATAACACGAGATTTGAAATCACCTGCAGATCAGTTCTAGTTTTTGCCATCTTTAATCTTATGCTAATAAGTGCTTAACTGACTCCAAAGTAAAAATCCTTCCAGATTACCTTAAATGCTGCAGGAGTCTCCCTTATGGAAACTGTTTCCTAGCACAGCACTAAGCAGAAGAAAAAAAAATTCTGAGACTTCAGAGAACTCAAGCTTCTCAATTGTTCTAGAAAAAAAAAATGAACAATGAGTTATTTGATGATATCATACACCGAGTTTCCTGTGCCTGATCTGAAATCTCTGAATATCTATTCACCTTCTCCTTTTGCTTTCTGAGGATAAACACTTGCATGGGTCCATGGTGCCTACAGGGATGTAGAGGTCAGAAACTGACATCAGGTATCTTCTTCAAGCTTTCCACCTTACCTTTTGAGACAGAATCCCTTAGTGAGAATGGAGCTCATTAATTCAGTTAACCAGGCTACCCAGTGAGATAAGGGGATCTACAAATTTCCTTCCCTCCAGCACTGGGATTACAGTTGTGTACTGCCCCACCCAGAGTTTTATATGGACACTGGGGATTTGAACTCAGGCCCTCACCCTGATGTGGCAACCACAGAACCCAGTGAGCCATTTATCCACCGCTAAAAATCAATGCTTTATACATACAGGACATATATCTCTAAGTAAAACATTTAAAAATATTTTATGTGAACAATTCACAAGGTGGTAGCTTGCATTCAAATTTCAGTTTTTTAAAATGGGTGAAATGTCAAAAATAAATGGAGAGAAACTAAGCGATTCTACTAACACGAGGAACAAAGTCAAGGTTGTCCAGTCTCTCCATAACTATTCAATATAGACCTTGAAGTTCTAGCTAGAGCAATAAGACAACTCAAGGAAGAAGTTGAAGTATTTTTTTGCAGATGACATGATAGTATATATAAGTTACACCAAAAATTCTACCAAGGAACTGATAAACACTTTCAGCAAAGTGGCTGGATACAAGATGAACTCAAAACACTCAGTAACCCACCTAAATACAAATGATAAACAGGCTGAGAAAGAAATCATGAAAACAACATTCTTCACAGAGCCACAAATAATATAAATCATTTTGAGGTAACTCTACCCAAGTAAATGAAAGATCTGTATGACAAGAATTTCAAGTCCCTGAAGAAAGACATTGAAGATGATATCAGAAGATGGAAAGATCTCCCATGCTTACAGATGGGTAGGATGAACACAGTAAAAATAGCAATCTTATCTAAAGCAATCTACAGATTCAATGTAATTTCCATTAAAATTTCAATACAATTTTTATACTGACCTTGAAAGAACAATTCTCAACTTCATATGGAAAAACAAAAAACCCAGAGTAGCTAAAACAATCCTGTACAAAACAAAAACAAAAACAAAAAAACAAAAAAAGAGAACTTATGAAGGTAACACCATCCCTGATTTCAAGCTCTACTACAGAGTTATAGTAATAAAAACCACATGGTATTAGTAGAAAAACAGACATATTTTTCAAGGTAATTGAATTGAAAATACAGATGTAAATCCACACACCTATGGACACCTGAGTTTTGATAAAGATGCCAGAAATATTCAACAGAAAAAAAAAAAAAAAGAAAGCATCTTCAACAAATGGAGCTGGTCTAACTAGATGTTGGCATGTAGAAGAATACAAATAGATCCATACTTATCACCCTGCATAAAACTCAAGTCCAAGTGAATCAAAGACCTCAACATATAACCATATACATTGAAGCGGATAGAAGAGAAATTGGGGAACACATTGGCACAGGAGGCAACTTCCTGAATAACACAATACTGAGTGCCAATAACAGAGATACTAAGAGCATCAATTAATACATGGGACTTTATGAAACTGAAAGGCTTCTTTCTGTAAGGCAAAGGACACCATCTATCAGATAAAGAGGTAGCCTGCAGGACGGGAAAAGATTTTCACCAAATCCACATCTGACAAAGGACTAATTTCCAAAATATATAAAGAGCTCAAGAAACTAAACATCAACACACCAAAAATCCAATTAAAAATGGGGTACAGAACTCAACAGAGAATTTCCATCAGAGGAAATCTTAAAGGGCCAAGGAGTACTTAAAGAAATGTTCAACATATTTTGCCATCAGGGAAATGCAAATCAAAACAACTCCAAGATTCCATTGTACACAGCAGGAAGGGCCAGGTTAGGGGAACAATGGAGGAAAGAGAATCCTAGAAGAGAGTACCTGTCAGAATGGCTAAGATCACAGATGCACATGATAGCTTACACTGGAGAAGATGCGGCGCAAAGACATCCTCCTCATTTACTGGTGAGAGTGCAAACTTTTACGGCCACTTGGAAATCAGTTTGGCAATTCCCTCCCAAAATGGAAATCCATTTACCTCAAGACCCAGCTATACCACTCCTGAGCATATGCCCAAAGAATGCCCCATCCTATCATACGGACACTTGCTTAACTATGTTCATGGCAGCTTTATCTATAATAGCCAGAAACTGGAAACAACCTTTATGCCCCTCAACTGAAGAATAGATAAAGAAAATGAGGTACATTTACACAATGGAGTATTCCTCAGCTGTTAAACATCATGAAATCTACAGGCAAATGAGAAGAGCTAGAAAAAAAATCATCCTGATTGAGGTAACCCAGACCTAGAAAGACAAATATGGGGTATGCTTACTTATATGTGGATAATAACTGTAAAGCAACAGACGGATAACCATGCTATAACCCACAGACCCACAGAGACTAAGTAACAAGGGGTCTCAAGGGTGTGGAAAGCATGACTCTTAATGGGAAGGGAAAAATGGAATAGGTATTGAAGATGGACTTTGAAAGGGTAGGAAAAGGAAGAGGAGGGATCAGGTGAGGGGAGGATGGAGGGAGAGAGAACTGTTGGGGAGCATCATGGGGTTTGAGCTAGAAACCTAGTGCAATAGAACCTCCCAGGAATCTACGAGGGTGACCTAGCTAAGACTCTCAACCTAGGAGTTGGTGAAAATCAGAGATATAGAGCCTGAACTGCCCATCTCCTGTAACCAGGCTGATCTCCTCTATCTGAGGGATACAGAGCCTAAACTACCCATCTCCTGTAACCAGGCAAGACTTCCAGTGGGATGATTGGGGCATAAAACCTAGCCACAAAGCCTTTTGACCAGTCCTGAATTTGTCTTTCCTTCAAGTTGTGCTCAGGTAAATTGTGGAAGTGGCCAACCAATGACTTGTCTAGCTTGAGACCCACGACAAGAGAGGGAGCCCACGTAGAGGAAATAGAGAGCTAGAGTAGAACCAAAAAAAAAAAAAAAAAAAAACAGTTAAAAAAAAAAAAAGGTAAAAAGTCTATGAAATGTTTTCTCATGATTTTCTGCTATTTTCATAGGCAGGAGCCTGGCATAATGGTTATCAGAGAGGCTTCATTCAGCAACATTGAGGAGACCCACAGCCCAACAGGCTGAGCTTGGGTAATCCTGCAGAAGTGGGAGAAGAAAGACTGTAGGAGCCAGGGGTCAAGAAAACTACAAGCAAACCTACAGAATCAATTAATGAGGGCTCATAGGGGCTAACAGAGACTGAACCAACAAGCATAGAGTATATGTGGGGTCAACCTAGGCGCTCTGCAGACATGTTGTGATTGTATAGTTTGGCCTTCTCATGTGACAGTGGGAACAGGGGCCGTCCCTGACTCTTTTGCCAGCTTTGGGGACCTTTTTCCTCCTACTGGGTTGCCTTGTCCAACCTTAATGTGAAGGTTGATGCCTAGTACTACTGCAACTTGACATCCATGTTGAGTTGACCTCCCTGGGGTAGCCTGCCATTTTATGTATGGAAACAGAAAATGAGTGGATTGCGGAGGAGTCTGGAGAGGAGGATGGAGGGGAAACTGCGGTTGGGACCCAATATATGAGAGAAGAAATTTTTAAGAGGACAAAATTACAGAAAAAAATTAATTGTATCCAATGTGCTTAAAAGAAATAACCTAATGAATATTATAAATTCTTAGTGGGGTATCACAGATACCCCTCATTAAAAGGAGGAACCATAAAATGGTTTATTCATGGCACATCTTGTGTTCTATACAAAACAGTGTCTTAAACTTGAATCCTGTCACTTTATCTGCTATAAATTTGAATAAAATTTTGGCTCTTATAAAAAAATCAGGCAAAATTTTTCCACAGATTTTTCTGGAACAAAAAGTACACAGATGTGCAACAATGATACTGGATTGGCAGATTTTAATACTGGATATGTATTGTAACCTATTATATTAAAAATTAATTGTAATTGTAATATCATATTATGAAATAATATTTTATTCTCTGATCTAAAAACAATGGCATGGTAAAAGCTAAAAACATTTGGGATGATTAGACAAAGCTTTTTTGTTGTTGTTGTTGTTTCTTTGCTTGTTTGCTTTTGTTTATTGATAGCATCTCTGAAGGATACAATACCTATATAACAAACTATTATAAGAAAAGATGGTAACACAAATTTTTTAAACACAGACTTAATCAGAGAGTAACACTGATGCTAGTAATAATTGCATCACTGTCTATAATTAGAAGTAAGAAACTGTGGCACAGCTCAAAAGTTCACAAGTAATCAAAAAAATATAAACAAGAGAGGTTGTAAAAGCCATGAATCTACACAGTATTTTGGGAGGCAATAAAAAGTGTCTCTGGGGATGTGGCTCAGGAAGAAACTTGGTTGCTGTGAAAGCTCTGAGCTCAGAGCCCCACTGTCCACATATAAGCTGGGCGTGGAAGTGTATGTCCACATCAGTGCTAGGGAGATGAAGACAGGCAGACCCCAGATGTTCTCTGGCCAGGCAATCTAGCTGGAATGGAAAGCTCTAGGTCAAGTGAGAAACCCTGTCTCAAAAAGGAAGGTGGCAAGTAATAGTGGAAGACATGTAATATCAACAATTTCTGTTGCATGCATGCAAACACACACACGTAATGCATGCATGAGCACAAGCATGCATATGCATGTGCATACATACACTGGACTTACACAAATGTGTGAAGGGTGGGAATAGAGAGAAAAATGGGGACATAGTCTTTCCTCTTAACATGTCTGTGGTTTGTGCTGAAGCTTGAATTCTTATAGATGTCCACAGGTGGTGCTGATGCTGGAGGCCATATTGACATGAGTAGCCTGTGCTACCACTTGAATCCATGGGGATGTCTATAGCATCCTGACTACCTCTGAGGGTCTTCTCTGGGTCCATGGTCCTACTGTAACCAGAAGCCATGTTTGTGATCTGTGCTGTCCCCAGAAACCATGCTCCTCCTTCTGCTGACTGTAACAAACAAGGAAGCTGCTTTTGCATTGATACTGGTGGCTGCAAGAGTATAATTAAGAAAAAGGGGATATGGAAGGCTTCTGTGAACCCTTAATCACCATTAAAGTAGTAGTCTAAATAGCAAGGTATCAAAGAGAGCTCTTAAAATGTGTGTTAAGGATGCTGAAGTTAGCTCTCTACAATTGATGGCTTCCACAGGGATCCAGGAGGGGAACCACTCAGTTCTATTTAGGGGGTTGGCCACTAAGAGTTTGACCAGACTCCAGTGGGTATGTAGATAACACAAATTGGACTTTATTTATTTATTTATTTTTACTTTTGGGGGTAAGAGGAAGTCACAAGTGTGGGGAGGGCAAACATGGAATGAATGGAAAGTAAGTGCGATCAGGTACATGATGCAAAATTCCCAGAGAACCACTAAAAATATATTGAAAAGAAAAACGAAAAAGGAGAACATCCTTAGAATACCTAGCAGCGGAGGATGAATAAAGAGGGTCTTACCAAAGTCTTCCTTTATTTCTCAGCGTAACTGGAAAAAACGTGGATCCCTGTCATCATTTGTAAAACCTTGGACAGAGGCCTGAAGACTTTTAGTACAAAATAAGAATAGATGTTCTCTTGATATCTATGCTTATCACACTTTTTTTTTTATAGTTATGGTAGATGTGTATAGAAAGAGATTGACATACAGCACACACTCAATAAACATCAGTTCCTTCCACAGTGAGCAAGCTCAATCCCCTACAAATGTTCAACAATACCACCTGAGTCTAAGTAGCTTCGCAAGTACTTGAACCTAATACTTGAGGTTCTAAACTGGAACCTCAAGTTTAAACTGAAGAGGTCTTAGAGACCTTCTGCTGCAACTAGACTTAGGTTAAGAAAAACATGTGACAACTATGGGGCAGTGTAAATCTGGGTAAATATAGTGAATAATAACTATATCACACTGAAAATTTAGCTGTATTAAAAGTTCAACTGCCAAAAAAATTAGTCCATAACTTTTGAGTTCAGCCTCACTCACATTTTTGGGACACACACAGAATCCAGGGCATTCTTAACCAGAATTTAACATAAATGCTATCTAGTCCATTTCAGTACAGTCCTTGTTTTGCTCTGAAACCTTATGAGCTAGTCCTTCACTGGTTGCATTTTTCTTGTCTTGAAGGTCTTTATAGTCACGCTTACCCAAATGCTCCATTAAGATCTTGTGTAGGACTTCATCGCTCATCTACATTCCAACTCCCTACTTTTCCGTATCCCTCTCACAAACTAATACCAAAGCTTGGAAAACACGTGAGACCCCACTTCTCAGGACCCATTTTTGACACTAGTTCTTTTTTCAGTATTGTAGAGAAAAGACTCACAAGCCATAACTTGAAGAAGGAAGTATTTATGTTGGACAACAGTTTGAGTTTGAGAGCATGATGACTCCTAACTAGAAAGCAACAGTCACATCGTGTCTACAGTCAGGAACAAGAAATGAATCCTAGTGACTTTCTCATACTTCCCTTTTTTATTCATTTTTGGCCCCTGGCTATGGCATGGTGCTCCCCACATTTGGAAATGGTCTTTTCACCATCAGTCTAATCCCCTCTATAAACATCCTTGCACACACACACACACACACACACACACACAAAGGTACACTTAATTAATCTCCTTGGTGTTGTTTAATCCAATCTAGTTAACAATTAAAATTAAGCTGTCACACACAGCTGTTGTAAACTGGGTTTACACCCTGTCTGTGGAGCAGAAACTGGCCTTTCAAGAGCACAAATGCTATGGAAGGGTTAGAAATGAGCACCAAATTACAACCGAATGTTAAACCCTTTCCAAAGTTTACATAACATCCTCTAGCACTAGCCTTATACCTCTTCTCTCACTAAACCAAGATACAGAATGCTAGCACAAACCGTCACTAATGATCAAAGTGCAGTCTACAGGCTCATGAGATGCTGCTAGCCTTTGAAAGCCACTACCCCGTCCAGGGTACTTCCCACATGAATGTGTTGCCAACAAGGGCAAGGAGTGCCAGAGAAGCCAGATGGCATCTGTGGGAAGCCCACCTCGCAAGAACCGAGCTTCTTTCTAATCATGAGCTTGGAAATGTAAAGAAAAAGGCGGCTCCTCGGTGTTCATCAACTAAAAATGTACTTCTGGGCTCTTCACCTTCTCATCCACTTGACTTCATGTATGAGCTGACCAGAGACTTATTTTTTAATGGTTATCTGGAAGAGAAATCTGGGTTGGATGCCTCTGGTTAGAGCCAGAGAGTACTGCCAAGGGCATCCTGTAGGAAAGCCTGCTTTGCCCAAGGATTGTATTTTCCTTGGTGGTGGTGATATGGCTGCACACATTGCTCCTACTACTGGGCACACCTACTTCTTATACTTTAACTGACTAATCAGGAAGTTCCTAAGGACAGGTAGCTTCCCAGTTTTCAGAGACAAGCATGTCATATTATTGAGGGTTCTATCATCTTTGTCCTTCTGAGGAGTGATGGGGCTTTTGGGAAAAACTTCCTGTTGGTAGTTCTGGCATTTATCTAAAATAAAAGTAATAAAAATAAAGACAGAAGAGCGAAAAATTGGCAACCATTCAACCCAACAAACTGCCTACGGTACTAAACCACACCGAAGAAGAACTGAGAATGTCATAGGATGGTGAAATGTCACTATTATCTCATGGCAAGATTCCCAGTGTCGCCCTGGTGTGGGGTTTCTTTCCATTGTTTGGACATAGCATCCTTTTGCTGAGATATGTTTTGGGCAACTATTCTTATAGCTAACTCCGGCAGATGAACTGGAGCATTGGGGTCGGAGGATGGAGATTGTGAAGGCAGGTATAAAGTACTTGTGGATTTCTTTCCTTTTTTTTTTCTTTCTTTCTTTTTCTTTTTTTAATTATCTCGGGCCAAATGAAGTGTTTGCTTTATGTGGTGAAATTCCCCACAATAATTATGTTAGTGGGAAATTTAATAAAAGCCACCATAACGTGATCAGAAGCCTTGCTAAGCAAGTAAATTAGTTATTTGTAAGTAATTACTTTGCTTCTTCTGCAGCTATGAGGTAAAAACATGCTGAACGCAAGGGGAAACTCAGAGTGGCTCAAAGATTCCCCCTGGATGTGAACTGCAAGCACAAGCCGTGCCGGTACATAATAGCTTGGCATTCACAGATGTCATAGTGCTCTGTAAATCTGCAGAGAAATGATTCTGCCACTTTCCTTAACGACATCACAAGGATTCTCATTCTTATGTTAACTCAAAAAACACAACAATCTCAGTAAAATTGCACTTGTGACTATTTCCTTTAAAACTGTTGTGTGAGATTTTAAGATGCTGTCCAGGGTTGGCAGAGAAAATAAGAAGGAAGAAACAGTTATATGAGCCCTCAAATTTACGGGTCTATCTTCAAGGAGATAACTTCTTAGAAAAACTTCTCCTGGTGTAAAAAAAAAAAAAGATTTTTTTACAAAATTATAAAAACAAAATTTAAAATTTGAGACACTACGTAGAAAAATGCTTAACAAACCATTTGATTGGTGAAACAGAGAAAAAAAAAAGTTAGATCCCATTAGGGAAACTGGTTTTCTAGTTTTTCAACATAATATTTGTGCATTCCTTTGCGGAAAAAAAAAAGTCTTTCAGATTGTTTTGTTTTATGTGTATGAGTGTTTGCCTGGAAGTATGTCTGTGTGCCATGTGCAGTGCCTGTAGTGACTGGAAGAGGACATAAGGACATCCGATTCTCCTGGGACTAGAGTCACATAGGGTGGCAGGTAACTCACTGCCTGAACAAAACTCAAATTGACTATTTTAAGATATATTCTTACAAACCACCGATTTTGCAAAGCAGGGTATTCGTTTTGCATTATATTTGTCGTGGTTTTTTTTTTTTTCTTTTTTTTTTCAAACATTTGAGAACATGGCAGCGGGACTGAAATGTCAGGGAGGCAGGACTGCCTCCTCACAAACCAAGATCACTCGCACTGGTGCCGTTCTGCATCGATTCATCGCTGTTATAATGGACAGTGTTCATGATGGTGGGGAGACCAGGCCACAACAAATGGCCTGTGCTGGGCAGGGATATGGGACTGGGGAACATACCGAGACCGTGCAGGAGCAGCAAAGTCTGACGATCCTTCCTGTTTCCTTCTTCATCCCCAAGTCTACACCAGCTCATCTGTAAAAGGGTGTCCCTCTCTATCCATACAAGCACCAAATGCTGTGCTCTTGGGTTGTGGGTTTGTCCCCGATTGGTAGCTACTCTGTAGCGGCTCCAAGATGCAGTTTCTCTTCCCTATGATGGAAGCAGTGTGTGATGACCCTGACCGAGGGGGTGAGACGGGGAAGAGAAGACGTGTGTCAATCAACAACCACTTTGTATATAAGGGACCAAATGAATAGAACCGAAAAAGAAGCGGGAGACAGAGCGTGCACTGCACAGCATAAGTATCTACCATCCTCCAAAGGGGAAAAATGACTTCTTTAGAACCCATGAAAAGTAATTATATATGAAATGTGTTCAGATTGGATGTCTGCACATTACATATATAGTATGCACTAGAAAATAGAGAAGATTAAACTTGGCAAAAGAAACACTGAAAGAAGCCAGGCGTGGTGGTACCTGTAATTCCAGCACCTAGGGGATGGGGGTAAACTGATTCAGAGTTCAGGTCATCCTCATTTAAACAGACAGCTTGAAGCCACACTGGGCTACGTGAGAACATGTCTCAACAATTAGAAACAGCATCAGCAACAACAACCAGAAGAAACATTAAAATAATAGATTTGCTGTATAGATGTGTCCCTCCTCCACAAACCCACTTATGCAGTCATTTTAATTTAACTTTTAGATGACCTCCTTGGAGATGCTAACACCCACCTGGATGGTACAATATTTACCCACACTCCATACACTTCAGTCCCAAAGCTTTTTAATGGGCAGTTCTTTAATTAATAGAACTTGCAATTGTACACAGTCTTTTCTCTGAGAGACCTCTGTCTAAATTGCCCCTACTCACCTAGAACTCTTAATTATCCTGCCTTTACTTCAGGGAGCTACTATTAAAAGTCCACTGTGCTCAGCTCACAGACTTAACTCTGGGATTAACTGACTTTAAAACATCATCCTGTTGGTGTTTTTGGAGACTTCAGAATGCTAGAAAGGATAGCTAATCTATACATTCCCCAAGGATTACTTGTAGATAGAAGCTATAAACATACAGCTTTAAGCCACATTTAGCTGATATATATATATATATATATATATATATATATATATATATACACATACATATATAATGCATATATTATACATATAAATATACATAGATATACTTCAATATTTTTCTTACAAGGAATACCTTCACAGTATGTAATCACCCTGAAGTGTAACTGTTTGAGACTACAGCAAATTAGGCTGACTGGCATCCTTTCCACCTTATCTGGGCAGCAGAATTCCTAACTACCTGCTGTCAGTGGCAAGGGCACACACACACAGCTCTACACTGCCACTCAGCCTTGCGAAGTTTCTGAGGGCTGTTACAGATCTTCGCTGGGGCTGAACCATGACTTAGAGACAGGAAAGAATTTCAAGATTACTAGCATACAAAGCAGAGTACGCTGGAGGTTTTATTAAAAATATTTTCATGTAGACTTAGAGTCAGAGTTAAGGAGGGGGAAAAAGGAAAGGGGGTCATTCTGGATGAAGATACCCCCAAGAACATGTGAGCAATCTCTGATAAGAGTTGCCTATCAGTGTGAATCTGGACATCTTAAAGAAGAGTCACAATTACTTATCTTAGCCCTAGCTGTATGTACCATGTTGGTAAACTCTGCAGATGCCTTGGACAGAATTATAATCTGATAAAGTCATAGAAGAAGCCACTAGGATTGTACACTGGGTTTAATACAATGCCTTTTCCTGTAAATGGGATTTCACATGAAACTCCTAAACAATTCCAGGTTTATTTCTGGGACGGGCAAGAGGTCTTAGGCAACTGTTGATTATGGTGGAATTTTTGCTTACCTGCTGGCAAGAAGCCGCAGTATTCACTGCCCCGAGGATCTTGCCCTCCTCCTAGGTTTCCAGCATCAAAGGTTTCTCTTTTCCCCGTGTCCCAAAATTTTTCCTTACCTTTTTATAGCCTCACCGTAATCAGCATTAAAAATCTTTTCCATGTTTTTGATACAGATAAATATACTGCCTGCTACCAGCTGAGGAGGGAGTATAGCACAGGCTTGGTGAATTAGAGCACCGTCTGAACAGCCTACCACCAATTAGCACAGTGAAGGGCACATGACCCAGGAGCGATCAATCAGTTTCTTTGCTAAGGTTTATAAGTGGAGCTGCTAAAACACTCAAAGCCTCTGTTCTTTTCCAAAGGCTACCTACCAACTGTAAGCAAAGGGGCTACTACTCACTTAAGGAGTCTGTTATTTGCAGGGCAACCAGCTATTAGCAAAGAGGTTACTACTACTCAGTAAAAGGGTCTGCTGTTTGGAGGGCTACAAACTGTAAGCAAATAATATGTAGACCTGGTTTCCAGTGGAAGTGCTTTTCCTAGCTTCATGGAAAAAAGATTACCCAACAGTAATGCTAATACAGAGGGCAGGTGGAGAGAGGGAGAAAGAAGTGAGGGGCAAAGGGGCCATTCTAAAGGAGATCTGATTTAAAAGAAGGCATTTAAGCCCCCAAAGACTTCAGTGTAGGAACTAATGCTTACTCCGAGATGTGTGAGCGCACAAACTTATTCCTTGGTGCAGCTGTCACTGTAGGACCTGCTACTCTCAGCATGATTTATTATATGTCAATATTGACCTGACATTTTTACAAATGAAACCATTCTTGCCCCTAGATTTTAATTTCGGGGTAGGGCAACCACAATGCCTTGGTCGTGACTGAAGGAAGGGGAGTCCTATGATTCAGCCCTTTGCAGAGCGTCTGACTCATCTGGTGACTGGGGCTAGAGATGGCAGCATTCAACATTAGCCCTTTTCATCTCAGTTGGAAGTGCTGTTAAGGGGCATCTGATTCCTGATACATGCACAATAAGAACACACAAAGCAAAGGAAAACAAACGGGCAAAACAGAAAATCCCATTAGGCTGACCATATGGGGAGCCTTGGAGCAAAGGTTAAGATTACTTGCAATGCGCAAGAACAGAAAGGCAAGTAAATGGAAAAAAAATTTATACTTTCTTTCTACAAGTTGTATGGCTTCAAAGAAATTAATTCAATATATAGATCTACCCTTCAACATACCTCTCAACAAATTTTAATTACAAAAGTGAACTAAGGAGCCCTTAGAATTGCTTTTGCGTTGGAGATTCTATTTGAAAGGGAAATAAGTGTGTTTCAGTCGTAAATATTGCTAGTCAGTTAAAATATGATGCCCTCCCCCCCAAATCATTTTATTCCCAAGTTTTAAGGGATATTTCTGTTATTTAGTTCTTTCAATGTGCTCTTTTTACAGCTCAAAGCAGCAACATTAATGTACAGCTCAAAGTAGCATCATTAAGAATTTGTTAGAATACCAAGAAGAGCCTCCAACCTTTCTCCATGGTATCATAGCCAATGGGAGCTTGGGCCTAGTGAGGTATTCCTTGACTATCTTCCAAGACTGAAGCCTAAGGGACACAAAAAATTTATCAGATCTGATCTACTCATATGCCATATTTCTCTTTTATTTGGGATGGCTTAGGTTGCTGTGACTTGCAACTAGCTGTGTTTTAATTAATAGACACATTTTGAGTGAACAAAGATCTTTAATGGATTAAGTAGATTTCACAACCATACATTTAATAATACAACATATATTTTCAGTATAATATAGATAACTATCACATTTAATGCCATGCCTAGGAGAAAGAGGTTTCTCAAGAAGATGACAAGGTAAATATTGTGTTACTAGTGTCTTAGTTAGGGTTACTATTGCTGTGATGAAGCACTATAACCGAAAGAAGCTCGGGGAGGAAAGGGTTCATTCAATATACACTTTCACATCATACTTTATTGTCAAAGAAAGTCAAAACAGAAATTCAAGCAGGGCAGGAACCTGGAGACAGGAACTAATGCAGGGGCCACAGAGGAGTACTGCTTGTTGCCTTGCTCCTTACGGCTTGTTCATGAGTTTCTTATAGAACCCATGACCATGAGTCCAGGGAAGGCACCACCCCCAATGAGCTGGGCCCTCTCCCATCAATCACTAATTATGAAATGCCCTACAGGCTTTCCTACAGCTGTATCTTTTGAAGACATTTTCTCACTTGAGGCTCCCTCCTCTGATGACTCTGGCTTCTATCAAGTTGACATAAAACTAGTCAGCACAACAAGAAATAAGGACTGAAGCGAAAACTGGTTCCTTAAAAGGAAAATGCTTATTGCTACAGAGTTATCACTGCCAAGACAATGATTCCAAAGCACCCACATAGCTTATTAGTCATGCTTATCAATCCTTTCAATGCCACTGTAATAGTCATAAAGCATTCTATTCTCTCGTTGGAAAATTCTTTAGAAATGAGAAGCACCGATGATTGAGTTTTCTCAGCATTCCTGAACCTTGACTTCAACCATTTTAGGGATGACAGTGTAGGAGACTTGGGATCCCCTCCCTCAGCATCAGGGCTGCGTCCCTGGATCCAGTCAGAGAGAATCATTGCAGCGTTTGGTTTCTATATATAGTCATTTTGACCTTGAGAATCCACAAATGGTCGAAACTTTATTTTTGCAACCCTTAGACCTTCCATAATCCTCTTCAGGGCTCCAATGTCAAGAGCAGGAGGCAAGAAGTAACTCAACTTCAACAAATAATCATGGAGCCTCCACCCTCTTCCACATACTTAAACTCATTCTCTGACTAATTTTCCACAGACCGCACAGTAAGTTACCCCTTTTATGTCCTCTCCTCTGGAGAGAACATCTATTATTTCTGCCTGCCAGGTGCTTATGTTTACCTTTCCTCGGAAACACCTACCATACCTACTATTTCTGTCGGGGGTGACGGGGTACTCTTTTCTTCATTTCACCCTCGGCTTAATGATAGTGGTTTTTTCTCTCCCTTTTGTTCACATAGGTTGCAGATGACTCAAGACAGCCCCCAAATCCATCAGTAGGATTATTAAATACTAAAGTGAAAGGGACAAAAGACTCTCTTTTCCTTCAGGATGCTTGAGAGAGATACTGAATATCAGTAATAGTCTTGATGTTTGCCAGCTTTAGTTGTTTTCTTGCCTCGTATATCCACTTATGGTCAATGCAGATGGGAATGACACAGAGGGGAAAGTAGATATGAGCATGATTGAACCCTCAGGTCACATATACACAATGGTGCTGTCATACTCAGGTGACATAAGCACTAACGGTTGTAGTTCTTCCTCTGATTCTAGAATCAAACTTTCTTGCCAAAATCTTTCTTGCGATAATAGGTTCCTGTCATTGGAACTAGCAATTTCTAACTAATAAATTCTGAGTGATCAAGAAGTCTTCAAGGGTTAAATACATTTCATAATTCACATGATTAATAACTGAAAAAAGAGAGAGCACATATGGCATTCATATGGTCCAATGTATTTCTCAGGTAAGCACAGCTTTGTATTTCCATTAACAAGAACCCTGGGAGAAAGTAGGTTTTAAGGAGATAGCCAAGTGAAAGGCACCTAGAGTGTTTCTCCTTCCTTGCAACTGTATGAAATATTTTGTCTCCTGTAACTAACCTCAAACTCCACTGTAGTCTTTTAAGGGCATAAATATTTCAGAGGGAAGATTTGAACAATAATTTTTAGTTTATTTCTGTTTCCAACCTTACAGAGAGAAACATGATAAGTTATATTTAGTAAAAGTAATAACATCTGTTAATATAATGAAAAAATACTTCAATATTGCACAAAGGAGAGAAGGAAGGAAGGAAGAAAGGAAGGAAGGAAAGAAATCAGTCATTAGGTGCTATGGGAAGGGTGTGACTAGACTCACTGGAAGCATGCTTGCCTGGTGTGTGTGCACTTTGGCTAAATCTTCAATATCACAAAAGAAAAAGAGAAATCAATAATAAAGGAAACCCAAGCAACAGACAATTAGAATATATTTATAAATTTGATATATTTCCCTCTTATATATCAAAATGTACAAAGGCAATAAATAGCAAAACATATTGAATCATCCTTCATAAAATAAGTTTCCATATTTAGCATCACTGTTCTTCAGAGAATCAGAAATAAAAACTATAATGAGACGCTAACACAACTCATCCTGTCAACTAAAATATCATATATCAGAACAAATGCTGAAACACCAGAGCCCTCATTCATGGCTTGTGGGAATGAAAGTTAACACTACCACTTGGAAACCCTTCCCCAGCAATTATTGAAGCTGAAGTATGAGCCAACAATCACAGTTCTAGCTACAGTGACTAAAAACATTATGACTAAATGTGAGTATTGAGAACTACAGCAGTTCATAGTAACAGAGAAATGAAAATTGATCAAATACACATGATAAACAGAATGACACATCCATTCAATGGAATATTTTAATCATAGTCATATATTTGTAACATATTATATATTGTACATGGTATACTATATTATAGATAATACATTACATATTATATATGAAGTATATATCATATATTATACAATATATCATATACCATATATCACATATATTATAATCTATGCTTGTATATATATGTATGTATGTGTACACACATGCAAGAATAGGAAATCCTTCACAAAACTAGTAACATATGGTTCAATCCAATAAGCTATATACAGTTCACAATTCCATTTCCATAAGGTGAAAGAAGAGGCAAAATCAAGCTGTGGTAGAAGTCAGAGACAAGGTTACCTCCAGATGGAGATAACTGGATTAGGGAGAGACAGTAAAAGAAGACTATTTTAAAACGTCATCTTAAAACTAAAATGATCTAGGTGGTAGTTGTACAAATTTGCACATGGGTAAAAATTCACCAAGTTGTACATTAAGGTTCACGTTCATTTTTACCATATCTTATTATTTAGAAAATCATCTTTCCAAACTCAAAACCAGAAAACTAAAGGGAATGGAGTTTGTTCTAGTTAAGTGGAGTGTCTGAGGAATGCCACCACAAAGTCTGGATTTCTGCCTAGGCAAGTCATACAACAGAGAGTCTACAAAACACTTATTTAAGGGTTGTCTGGGGACCAGAGGAGATGAAGTAATAAGCAGAAGATTTAACACACTGGTAAATCGCCTTTCTTGATCAATAAAATCACAACTGCGGATTTACAGGTTCCTTTAAAACTAAGGGAAAATAAAGCCCCTCTCAGCCTTACATGTCCTCTCTAAGAGCTACACTAGGGTCTGAGTGCTGTGTTATTGCATTACTATTTAATTGTAGAAATACATCCACCTCTTCCCAAAGCATCCTCAAATAATTATATTTTCTCTTATTTTCAAATTACCTTAGAAAACGGCACAAATGACAGAGCATTAATGTAATAGCACACAGCAGGCTTATTGTTTTTTTTTAGCTAATGATTAAAGTACAATACGCTTGACAAAAAGCATGTCTAGGGGAATATATTGTCACAAATTCCATCCAGTCTCTCTCCAAGGCTCTGGCATGCTAATCTTGTCAACCCAATTAGATGGTTCCCCATTTCCAAAGCAACAGAGAAGCAAAGTAAACATATCATTATAAAAGACAGGCAAGGGTTAGCTTCCCAAAGATTGGTCATTCAAAAAAAAAAAAAAAAGAAGAATTTTTTTTGTTTGTTTGTTTTTGTTTTTGTCAATTTGTTTTGAACAGTGACATTTGCCACTGGCATAATCTGTTCTGTGGTCTTTCGTTGATGTAATCTGATGGCTATTGTTGAACATTGAGTGGGAGCATAGGAACAGACCTTGGAGTCTCCTCGCTCAGCTTCCTCATTCATAGAGGGAGAAAACTGTATACTCAAAGGCTTTATTCACTCTTTGTTAGTACAATACTTAGGATACAGCTATGTATCTTTATGATGTAATTCAGAATCAATCTGTGAGCTTTAATCCTTCAAGGAATTTCACAGAGGCAGTTTTAGTTTATAAACTGCAATGAACCTTCCATTTCAACTGCACATCCACAGAAGGGTTGGCCTGGTCCTGACCAGGTTGCAGACCAAATTGCCCTACCCACCCCTCCAAAATAATGGAGGTCTAAACGAAAGCAGAAGCTTAAAAAAGGTGGGAAAGGACATTTTAAAAAAAAATGGAAGTAGGACCCACAACATGAATTGGAAGAAAGCAACTTCATAGAGCAGGTAGTACACTTTTCCTTCTTTCTCTGCAGAAGCCAGAGGGGAATAGAAAGGCTTGAAACTGAAGAGGAACTCCTAGGACGGTAGAAATCAGAACTGGGGAAAGAGGAAGAAGACTATGAGCAAAGTGCATTTGCATATATGGAAATGAGATGATGAACCTCCTGACTTTTTACAATATATACAGATTTTAAAAGAAATAAAACAGAGAAACAAATAGATACCTAAGTAATGGATGGGACCAAGTCCTACGCCGCCTGGCTGGGAGCAGGTTGTGACGTCTTCGATCTCATTTCCTGCCTGCTCTCATTCATGTTTTCTAAATGGATCTTTATGGTGGCTAGAAGACTCTTCAAACAATACACAGTTTGTCTTCCGATACACCTCATTGCCTGCCTTATTGGCTTCTCTAGAAGCAGACACTAAGACAAAAGCCCCCTGTGAAGGTGAGTATAACCATCAGCCCCTGGGGAAATTTGGAGCAGAAAGTAAAAAGGAATGTCGCCCAGAAAAAGATTCAGGGTCAAGGCATGCCCACAGTGGGAGACTCCTACTTGCCCCTGAGGAAGTGTCTACAGACACTGTAAGTTATTTCTCTCCAAGGTGTGGTTTGCAAACCTCGGTGGTCTCTGTGCTACTAGTCCCCGATAGACCACAGAGCTTACAGCTAAGTCACAGTGTGGTGTTTATTTCAGCTGCCACTTCTCATGGAGAATCATTTCTCTTGTAAGAAAGCAGCATGAAGATGTACATTCTGGCTCAAGCTCACCTTGCCCTTGACGTTGTGGATAAGTTTGCACCTTGGTTTCCTTGAAAAATACTAGTACAGCCTGCACTTGCGAATTATCCTGGCCAGGGGAGAGCAAGCTGGATAATTCACACCCCATTATCCTGAGTCATTACTTAAGAAATGTGCATCTGGGGCAGGAGCTGAGGAGATGGCTCAGCAGTTAAGAGTACTGGCTGCTCTTTCCATAGAACCTGCTGAGTTTAATTCCCATAACCCACATGGTGGCTCACTGCCAACTGGAACTCCAGTCTCAGAGAGAACTAATGCCCTCTTCTGGCCTTTGCAGACACAGCATGTTCGCGTGCACAGACATGTGTAGGCAAAAACAGTCACACACAGAATATGAAAAATGAATTGTGTAGGGCTATGACATGAAAGATTGCAGGTCTTCAAGAGTCCTACAGCACACATTACATATCTTCAATGACATGAAACTTTTCATTTCTTTTCATTTCCTGAATGGAGATATATACCAACTCCTCCCTTTCTTGTTTACAGGGGTTTTCTTGTTGGTAGCATATAGCACTGCACTCAATTTGATGGAAATAAAGAGGGTGTTTCTTCCGAGAAGTACATGGTGGCAACAACGAAGCATTCTGAGTTAAACTAGAAACATTATAACGTAACTCATGAAGTCTCTTACTTGAAGAGAGCCTTTGATGACCTAGCTTACAAAGGCATGCCTAGGCCCTGGGTTCCATCACAATAAACTGTGGTGACAGACCTATCAATGACACTCATCATTATGATGAAACATGCATTTTAGGAGTTGAAGAGATAACTGGTAACTGAGGAAGAACTGGATGAGATTCCGAAGTATGCATATGGATGCAAACAGATGTCACAAGATTTCCAGCTTTTAGAGGCATCTTCCACAGAACTTTGCTGACAGTTTTTCTACTGTACCTCTGTCCTGGCCTATCCTACCTTGCTTTTACTGTTGCTGTGATAAACAGTCTCCAAAAGCAACTTGAAAAGGGTTTTATTTCTCCTTACACCTCCAGATGACAGTCCATCCCCAGAAGGACTGTCTTCCTGAGGGCAGGAAGTCAATGTAGGATCTTGGAAGCAAAAGCTGAAGTAGTAGTGGGCAAAGACCTCACCATCAATCATTAACCATGAACATGCCCACAGACATGACCACAGGCTACTCTGATGGAGTCTGCTTCCTTAACTGAGATTCCCCCCCCACCCACCCACCCATGGGAATCTAGTTTGGGTCAAATCAACAAGACAGATGCAAGGCCTCACAACAGTGATATAATTTGATGTTTAATTCCTAGATTCCTTGCATGGTCAAACAGACACATGGGTTATGATCAGAACAAATGAATCTATATCTAGTGGGAAATAATAAATGTATCCAGAAGAGATGGGCTAATAAGGTAATGAGCATAGTCTAGTTGGATTACGGGCTGTATTTCACAAAATTAACATGGCAGGTATT
This sequence comes from Mus caroli, assembly GCF_978045245.1. Classification (NCBI taxonomy): domain Eukaryota; kingdom Metazoa; phylum Chordata; class Mammalia; order Rodentia; family Muridae; genus Mus; species Mus caroli. Next base: position 12,574,151 of record NW_028227270.1, read on the forward strand.
CATTTGATAAGCAGTGAACTCACTCACACCAAAATTAAATAAATAGCATGCTTCACTTTTTGTTATTATATCTAATACTTATGCTTCCTTAGTTGCAAAATAGCAACTTCATCACCTCAACCTTTTTTCCAGATAAACTTCACAATCTTCTGTCTTATAGAAACTTTCCTAGCGAACTCAAGACTTGGCTTTCCTCTGTCTTCTCTCTGGGTAAAAACTACACTGTATAACCCTAAGAAGATGGATCAAGATAATACTGAAGCGCATTTTTCAGCCTCCATTTGTCTAAGCTAATGTCTACCACTGAAGAATAAGAGGGAAGCAATGGGGGGCCCTCCTTAAGTCTTTTAAAGGAGGGAATTACACAATTATGAATTAAAAAGCTATAGTTATTTCTGTAATTATCCCCAGAGAAGCAAACTGTGGGTTCCCCTCTGCTCTACCTGCTTCTAGGGCAGTGGTTCTTAACCTGTGGGTCATGACCCCTTTAGCAAACCTCTATTTCCAAAACTATTTCCACTGTAACTCATAACAGATGCAAAATTGCAGCCATCACCAGCAAAAGTAGTTTTATGGTTGGGGTAAACTGAAACATGAACTGTACTAACCAGTCACAGCATTAGGAAGGTGGAGAACCACTTCTCTAGGTATCATGTAGACTTAAGAAAATATGTTTCCTGTTCTCAGCCAAGCAAGGCATCCAAAAACTAATGGTTTGGTATGAGCATCACTTGGGAGTCCAATTGTCAACCACTGGGCTGACTGCCTTTCTTTCTGGCTGACTTGCAATCACTTGGTGGTATTGGACTGGTGGTTGGATGGATCTGGAAGTCTAATGTCTAATGTAGTTTTGTTCACAGACCTATGGTCTTGGTGGGGATGGATAAAGATGGGCCTTCTTTGACCCTCTTCTTGCAGTATTGTAACCTGCCTAGCAGGCTCCCGCACACAGGGATCAGACTTCTCTCACAAGTCTATCTCTCCCCTGAGGTACTATTCTAAGAGATTGAAGTGAGGTCTATGAGACTTACCAGCCTGTTTTTAAAGTTAAACCTGCTCACTCTGTTTGCCAAGCACAAGTCTGAGTGCGAGAAAAAAAAATCCCAGCAAGTTTTGTCTAAGCTTCTCTAATGACCCTAAAATATCTAATGAAGCTGTTTCAAAGTCAAGCTGAGAGAACTGCAGCTTGAATGAATGAATGAATGAATGAATGAGTGAGTGGTGAACCAATATATACTTAGCATTTATAACGGGGCTTTGGAACATACATATTCTCTTCCTCTCTCTCATACACACACTGCCCCCCCTCTATGATCTACTGAAGTTGCCCTTCTCTGACACATGGAGACTAGTATATCTCAGAAAATCTAACAGTGGGACTGTGAGATGGCTAAGTGGGTAAGGACGCATGTTCTGCAAACAGGAAGACCTCTGTTAAAACACCCAGGACCCCTGTAAAGAAATTCTGTAACCCTTGTAATCTCAGAGATAGAAGGCAGAGACAGGTGGGTTCAGGGAACTCACTAAATAGCCAGTTCTGTTTCAAGGCGGTAAGGCAAGAAGAATAGAATGTATACCTAAACCCTCTACAACTCACTGAAGACAGTAAGGCAGGAGCAATAGAAGAAGACACCCAACATGCTCCCAAGCCGATCACATGCATGTGTCATGGACACACACACACACACACACACACAAAGGAAAGGAGGACAACAAAAGTACAGGTAAAATGATTGCTAGAGAAGAAAATTGCTTTTATAATTATTTCAAATGTTTTTTCCCCTGTTTTATCAATGGAGCTTGTGTCTTGTACATTCTTCATTCCATGAGCTGATTTGCGCATTCCCTCTCTGAAAGGCTGTAGGCTGAAGAAATCAGGGGTACTAGAGACACTAAATTGCTGGGCCAGCAATGGGAGGATCCCATCTCCTCACTACAGAATTCTAACGAGAGGCCCCTCTTGGGCTCTGATAGGAATTGAACACTGCCGTCTATATAATGTACACATAAGCTTGTGCTGCCACTGCCAATGCTTGTTACATCAAATATACTGAGAATCCTAGCACTTCTCTTTTATAAATGGAAGGTCTGAGGCACCAAGAGATTAAAACACCTTGTGATCGTGTTCCAGTCGCCTAGCTTTGCCATTTGCACTTTGCTGCTACGTTGCTGGCTCTTCAGTGTTTGCCTTTGTTCTGCTATGTTTGATTTATTTTGTCATTTCATTTGGTTTTGTAACCTTAACTCTTGTAGTAGCTCATACTAGCCAAGGACTCACCATGTAGACTACAGTGATCTCACATTTGCAGAAATCCTCCTGCCTCAGCCTCCTGCCTAACAAACTGTACATGTGAACCACCAGTAGTGGCTTAATTTTTGCTTGGGAACTACAACAAAATAAGGTGCTACAGTCATGATCACTTTGCTGGCAAAACACTGACTGTTTATGATACTGAGTTATGGTTGTATATGTTATAGTTAACTGTTATTTGAGTTATGTTGGAATGATAAAAAACTGGTGTCTTTAAATTGTTCAAAAAGAGCACTTTCTTTACATACATGTCATATCTGGTGACAGCTAAAGTAAATGTTACCAGTCCCCAGTTGTAGACCATGAAAACAAAGTGTCGGCCACAGACAGACTGTAGCTAAAAATACTGCAGAAACAATGGAGCGAGCCCTTGAATCACAGATGCTTAAGTAAATAAAGTATGGCGCCCCCGGAGAACCTGGCACACAGACCTGGCTAAAGGAAATCTACCACAAAAATACTGTGAGCAAATTGTATTTTATATCTGTCTCTTGTGAGACTATGCTGGGGCCTAGCAAACACATAAGTGGATGCTCACAGTCAGCTATTGGATGGATCACAGGGCCCCCAATGGAGGAGCTAGAGAAAGTGTCCAAGGAGCTAAAGGGATCTGCAACCCTATAGGTGCAACAACATTATGAACTAACCAGTACCCTGGAGCTCTTGACTCTAGCTGCATATGTATCAAAAGATGGCCTGAGAAAGAGAAAGAGAAAGAGAAGCCCATTGGACATGCAAACTTTATATGCCCCAGTACAGGGGAACGCCAGGGCCAAAAAGTGGGAGTGGGTGGGTAGAGGGGTGTGGGGGAGGGGATGGGGGACTTTTGGAATAGCATTGGAAATGTAATTGAGGAAAATACCTAATAAAAAAATTTAAAAGAAAAGATGTGAAAAAAAAATACTGTGAGCACAATGCAGTGGGCCTCAAGTCTACTCGAAGTCGGATGTTGTCATTTTAGAGTCATTTACTCAACTGAAATGTATATTCCTTTCTCTTAAGTCTTCCTACCATGATACTCCAAGGGAAGTTACAGCTATAATAAGCAAACATACACAGACGCTAGAAGGTAACGAAGGCAGACAACAGAGGGGAAAGGCTGAGGACTACCTAAGCCATGAGTGTAGTTCCAGAGCTACAGATTGAATCTCAGTTCTGATCTCCCCCAAATTTGCATCAGTAAGGCATCTGCCACTTCTCAATGCCAAGCCCTCCTTCGTCACATGGGCATCTTTATCACTTCATACATGTATGCATGTATACACACATGCACTCATATATGTGCACACATTTGCATGTGTGCACAAATGCCCATGGATATCTAGGTTTCAAATGCTAAGCTAATTTAATTCCAATTTTGCTACTTGTGGCCATAACCTTAAAATGATGATCTGTGTTTCAATAGCTCCAATCAGTCTTTGAAATTACTGCCCATTTCTGATGCAGAGGAAGAAAATACCCAATAGAAAGATGCACACATGCCCACTGTCCACTAACACAACTGTGACCCTAGTCACTTGACTCTTCAGTTTCCCTGGTCAGTAACAAAGAGAAATGTATCTGTATAATCATAACAGAAAACTTTAAATGTAATAATATTTTTGGTAGTAAACATATGATTTATCTAAATAAATAATTAAAAAATAAATAATTATATTCTGCACCTGCATGCCATCAGTTACTACACAAGATAATGTAAATAAACATGCTCAATATATGAACAGTGTTTAGCAAATGTGGTTCCTTCTCCCCTTCAGTTTAATGTAAAGTATGTAACAGAGGGTGTGAGGTAAAGCCTAAGGGAAAATCTTTCATATACAACCCAAATTGACAGTCCCATAAAGTTGGGATTATGATTTGTTATTGATGGATTATTTAGCACTTAGACCACCACTGGCCAGAATTGCACTCAGTGACCATGCTAACCATGTGTGTACATGATAACAGGAGGGGAGATGGAGAGAGGAGAGGGAGGAAATAAAGAAGTCTGGACAATAAACTATGGCCCATACCACAGTGTTCTTCAAGACCAGTGATGCTGACCTAAAAACTAAGAAATCACATTCCTAGATTCAAAAAGATATATCAACACAAACATCCAGAAGGTTAAAATGAGGAAATGAGCTCAGATTAAACTCCATCAAAGCACTTAATGATTTAGACCCCTGCTAAAAGTCCCTGGCCATTTCTAGGTCTTGGTTTTCTCATTCATATAGCAGAGACAGTGAATAACAAACAGCGTTGAGAGTCTGTTTAAGGGCTGGCTTGTGAGTTCTGACATATTCAGAAATGGTATCTTAAAAGACCCCAAAATAGAAAGGTGTCTAGTTGGGAGTAGGAAGGCGAAAGTGAAGGAGAAAGGTGGACAGGAAGGTGTAATAGTGAAGGTCTGGTCAAAGTATAGAAATGGCAAACAGAAATCATAGTTCTAATTTTTAAAAAAAAACTTAAAGGACAGAAACCAATGCTACCAACATCTTGACCTTGAATTTAGAGCCTCCAAAACTATATGGGAAAAATATCTCCTTCTTTTCATCCTATTAAAGCAACTATTGTCTATCTTGTCTGCCTAATACCCCACAGGCAGCTTGCTCTTCACCATGTCTATTCTACTGTTTCAGCACCTAGATACTTGTGATAATCTCCTAGTTGCTCTTTCCACATTCTTTCTTAGTATCTTACCTTGATTTCCCACATCCACACCAGCTTTACCTTTCTAAACCATCAACCCCAACATAATGATCTCATCCACTTCATCTCAGCACTGCACTTCATGGAATCCCCACCCACACCTTCCCTTCAGGCCATCAAGGTTCCAAGAGCTCTGCCTCTCATCTTCCATCACTCTTGCCTGGGGTAGTTGTCTGCTCTCATTTCCTCAAGGACACCATGGTCCGCAATGCCATGTTCTCTCCCATCTCAAGGACACTTAGAATGCATCTTTTACTTTGCCAACCATTTTTAAATTCTATTCTTATTATTCATTTACTATTAATTTGAACTCCTATTCCAGAAATATTTTCATGTTGTGGCAACCTATACTTTTCCGCTTATAATGTATGTTATAATTAAAAACACACATTTGTATTTGACCCTATGTCTTTCTTCAAAACTTACCTCCAAACAAACAAAATCAAAACCAAACCCCCACATGATCCCATCTGCTTATCTCACCATGGTTAGTATAGTTTGCCAAGAGGAAGAGAAGTTACTTATATCTAATATCCTACTAACAAGAACTAAACCCAACCGAATCTGTCTAACCAGAACCCAATGGTGCATGATTAACTGAACAAGACTTAAGCATTTCTCACAAGGGATGTAGGAGTATTTCATGTTATCAGGATTAATCAGGGATGTTAACATAGAAGACTGTTCCTTTGGTGACCCCCAATTAACATGTCCCAGTATTCACACACTGTGACATAACAGTCCCCTAAACCTGTTACTCTCTGAGACTTGAATTAACCAATAGGATGGTGCTTGTCTTCTTAGTAACTAAATCAGTCCTATACCAGACACACTCACTCTGGAAAGAAATGTGTTACTCTCTCTTCCTGACATAATCACTATTGATGGAACCCACTACTCCCAACAATGTTACCATAGGAGCCAAATTACAGCCTGAGTATGTATCTCAGTTTTTTTTTTAACATCAATATTGCCTTTTGGCATGTATAATCTGTCAAATGGGTGTCAAGTTGGGATTTTGAGACATAGCAATAGAACTATGTGCACACTCACACAGTGTATGCACACATAGCAAACATACCGACACTCCGATACATTTAATTCAGAACTCTGGCCCTCTTTTAATACAAATCCTTAGCCAACGTCATGTTTTAAAAATTGATGACATGTTATTTGCCTTTGTAAATAAAAATTATAAAATGAAATCATCTTTTTCACGAGCTAAGACATCCAATTTTCTTATAAAATATTATCTATGCCAGTCACAATGTTTTCCTCTGAGAACAGACTATTAAATTGCTTGATCGTAAAGTTCTTAGAGATTTATAAAATGGTTATGTTACAGCTGAATATAAGGAGAAAGGTGTTTAGCTCTTGAGGTGACATTTTCAGAACATTTCAGAGTTAAAGAAACACGCAAGTGTCATCTTCCTTAATTGATAAATAGTTTTCTGAGTTTTAAAAAGATGCCATCATTTGTTGAAGACCAATGACGAGATCTATGCTGTCATACTGATATTCTTGAACAAAAGTCAAAACACAGAAAATGCTCAGATCCCTGATACCAGCCCACTTACTATCATCAAAAGCAAATTCTTGTACAATCCATTTCTTTGAACAATCTTGGGGAATCAGTGCATAGATGGTTAGTTTCAAAGTGGTTGATCAAGTGGCAAGAACCAACACTTGATTCCAAATCAAGGAGCTATAAACACAGCAGTTACTCAACATTTCACTATAAAGAACAGGACTTTCGCCTAATATTTTGAACAACAAAAAATGGACTTACATAACTTTTCATTTAATGTCAGCTTAGCCTCCTCCTGGAAGCAGCTCTTTCTGCTGAAGGGGAAATTTCACACACTGACATTAATTACTTCAGTACTGCTGACCACATAATGCCCCAGCTCTTCAAAGGATGCAGTAGAATAGCCCGAGCAACGAGCATCATGGGAAGCGTGATGGACTACAATTTAAATTTATGCTTATTATTGATTTCATTTTTAGTTGGCAATAAATTAGCAAAGGCTCAATCTATCAAAATATAATGAATGTAAAGTAAATAACTAAAATGTCAAATAAAAGTTCTAAAAGATTTATCGAGCTTTATACTCAGCACAAAAGTAGTTTCTAAGTATGTTTAAATAGCGGAATTTTTGAAAAGATAGTACTCAACTCCGACCAGGTAAACAGGGAGGCTGACGACAGATATTTGCCTCTTCTTCAACTCCTCCAAATCCAACCTTCCACTCTCATATCCAGCTCTGGGGTCAACTACCTACTGAGTAATCCTTTTTTTTTATTGCCCCCTGAACACATCTCCAGCAGGTCACACAGATTTTCCCTTCGGAACTTCCCTCCTCCCGCACACTGCTTTATCCCAGACCCCCAGCTTCAGCCTGGGAGCCCACTCCAGGAGATGAAAACTATATCCAACGTTGCTTGGGAAACCAAGAACCATTTACAAAAATTAAGCAATAGAATGACTCTTCATGGTAGTCTCTTATATTCATAGATCAATGCCTTGGCTCAGCCTTCACCAGGAGAGCTTCCTTCTTCAACCCATGGTAACAAATACAGAGACCCACAGCTAGTCATTATACAGATGGTGGGAAAACCTTGAAACACTCATCCCTAAAGGAGATGTATCCATCAAATTCCTCCTCTCGGATTTCAGGGAAGCCCATGCCATGTAAGAGGAAGCAGAAAGGGTGTGAGAACCAGAAGGGATGAAGGACACCAAGAAAACAAGGCCTTCCTAATCAACATGAGCAAAGCTCCTATGAACTCAGAGACACTGAGGCAGCATGCCTGGTGCCTGCACTGGTCTGCACTAGGTCCTCTGTGTGAATGTTATGGCTTCCAGGTGAGTGGTTTTATGGGATTCTCAAGTGTGTGAACTAGTAGGTATCTATTTCTTGTGCCTTCTCTTGGGCTATTTTCCTTGTTTGTCTATCTTGAATGACTCTGATAAGCTACTTTTTGTTTTGTCTCATTATATTATATGTTATATTATGGTGTGCCTTAGAAGCCTGTTTGTTTTCTAATAAAAAAAAAAAAAAACATAAAAGGAAGTCCAGATGGGAGGAGAGGTGGGAAAGAAGTGGGAAAAGTAGAGGGAATGGAAACCATAATCAGGATTTATCCTGTGAGAAATTTTTCTATTTTCAATAAGAGGAAAAATAATAGGCAATAAGGATGCAAAAGGATAGCACGGTACTGTCTTCACTCCCTCCTCCACAGATGCCCACCCTGTCCTTCTGTTTCATATCACCAGTATCCTGCTATGCTATATTCCCCTCTAGAATGTCTTCCATAGGGTGTAACAAGGGCAAAAATGTCATTATATATCCATTGAAACAAATGTATTAGTTAAATGAATGAAATTAAAGGTGGTATTCAGAAAAATTACTAAAATACATTTCTAAAAGGAGAAAGCACCAATGTCCCTGAATACTGCACCTGGGTAAAAGTGAGACAAGATAAAGCTGTTTGCAATGTAGAAACCCACCCTAATTTTTTATCCCATGCCTTGAGAACCATCCTTCTCCTGTAAGGATTAAACATTTTAGAACCTTTACTATCTACTAAAAGAGGCACTTTGTCCACTATACTATAGCACAGTCTTGCTTTCAAAAATGATACAAAGAACTGGTTTAAATTTAAACTTGACATAACATTGTATTAGAAGAGGATTTTTCATTTGATAAACTAATAGTATCATTTACCTAATCTAATTATAACACTGTATGGCTATAGAAAAGAAACTTAGGTCAGTAGTAGAGATGAAACATTTGGCTAAATGACTAAGATAACATAAGTGGATATTCTAACATCTATTAATATGTTTATGGTATATTCATTGAAGAGTTTCTCCAGGTCACATGCCAGTATGAAATGGGATGTGCCTTGGAAAGTGATGGAGCATCCATTAGAAGTGAACAGGCTTTGGCCTCGGCTCTGAAAAACTGTCATGTGAGACCCTCAGTTCTGCCATGAGTAAATGTTTACCTTGGTTCTTTCTATGGATCTCATTACCCTGTCCATTTATGGAACGAATACACATCCTGGACCAGACTAAAAGGTAGAGATTTGTTGAAGAACAGTGATTTTCAATCTTCCTAATTCTGTGACCCTTTAATACAGTCTCTCATGTTGTGATGACCCCCAACTATAAAATTATTTTTGCTGCTACTTCATACCTACAATGTTGTCATTGCTATGACTTCTAATATAAATATCTGTGAAAATATGCACATACAAATGCCCATAGTAAATTATTCTAATGAGATAAAGGTAACTTTATATACCCATCCTCTGAAATAGAACCAACCTTGAACTTGCTCCATTATCAACCCAAACCCTCTGCCTTGAGCATGTATGATCTGATCAGCTATGAAGATCATTTAACAGAATGAAGACCATTATGAAATCAAGATTATAATTCAGCAGTAGAGATAATATATTAATATTTGAGACAATTGTATGTATTTTAAGTGATTATATACCAAAATGAGCTACTCTGACAGTAGAGTTGAAGACAGCTTATAGGGAAGGGGGACTCTCTTCAAGTCAGTCTGTTTAATGAATTCCCTCTGATTATTTATTTCTATTAGTCACATTCCAGGCTAGCATTTCACAAACAAAATATACAGTCAACTGTTTCAAACATATATATGATGAAATATAATATATATTCTATTTTCCATCTACTCTGCTGATGAAATGGCTGAGTGGGTCATGTATTTCCAACAAACCTGACAACCTGAGTCCTGTCCCTGGATCCCATATGATGGAAAGAGAGAATTATGCCTATAAATTGTCCTCTGACTTTCCCACATAGACAGTGGCATACCATTCCCTGTCCTATGCAAGAAAACAAAGGAATTCAATTCATCAATTAAGAAATGTAAAAACAAAACAAAACATTTTTTTTCAAGACGTTTATCTTGAATTTGACGCTTCATATACAAAGGGACTCTACAGGATATACAGATGTAAGTTGTTTCAATTAAAGCGGGTCTAAGCCAATGTTACATGAAGTTCAGGGGCACTAAGACACAGTGAAATATTGTGGAAAGTGCTATAAAATAGCAGCAGATACTGAGCAGCACTCTTGATATCATAGTTGGCTCTGTTCTTATAAGACAATAATTCTGTTTCTGGCAAAGGTGTGAGCAAGGTTATTCTAAGCCTTTAGAGCTGAGGAATAATCCTATTTTCTTGCAACTTTCAATCCTTTAAATCTCTGGTCAATGCTCCCCGGGCTTCTGAGAGGATAAGCAATCAGTCTTTCCGCACTGCTGTTTTGCCTGAGTGCAAAATGCTGAATCTGTAGTCCTCAGTCTCTGCATCTCTAGTCCTCAGTCTCTGCATCTCTAGTCCTCAGTCTCTGCATCTCTAGTCCTCAGTCTCTGCATCTCTAGTCCTCAGTCTCTGCATCTCTAGTCCTCAGTCTCTGCATCTCTAGTCCTCAGTCTCTGCATCTCTAGTCCTCAGTCTCTGCATCTTTAGTCCTCAGTCTCTGCATCTCTAGTCCTCAGTCTCTGCATCTCTAGTCCTCAGTCTCTGCTTCTCTAGTCCTCAGTCTCTGCATCTCTAGTCCTCAGTCTCTGCATCTCTAGTCCTCAGTCTCTGCACTTCTAGTCTTCAGTCTCTGCATCTCTAGTCCTCAGTCTCTGCATCTCTAGTCCTCAGTCTCTGCATCTCTAGTCCTCAGTCTCTGCATCTCTAGTCCTCAGTCTCTGCATCTCTAGTCCTCAGTCTCTGCATCTCTAGTCCTCAGTCTCTGCATCTCTAGTCCTCAGTCTCTGCATCTCTAGTCCTCAGTCTCTGCATCTCTAGTCCTCAGTCTCTGCATCTCTAGTCCTCAGTCTCTGCATCTCTAGTCCTCAGTCTCTGCATCTCTAGTCCTCAGTCTCTGCATCTCTAGTCCTCAGTCTCTGCTTCTCTAGTCCTCAGTCTCTGCATCTCTAGTCCTCAGTCTCTGCATCTCTAGTCTTCAGTCTCTGCATCTCTAGTCCTCAGTCTCTGCATCTCTAGTCCTCAGTCTCTGCATCTCTAGTCCTCAGTCTCTGCATCTCTAGTCCTCAGTCTCTGCATCTCTAGTCCTTGATCTTATGTGCTCAAAAATCAAAACCTGAGGAACAAAAATCAAAGGAACATGAAAAATGGGGAAAAACTAGGTGAGAGAGATTTACCAGGTTGTGGGGGGAAGAGGGACAGCAACCCAGAGGGAGAAAGAAGGAGGAAGAAATGACACTGAGAGGAAAGTCATAGAGAATTATACATTTTGCTTATTAAATTAAATATAATACATATAATTTAAATTGAGTTATATCAATTGGGGTAACAATCCTTCCCTCACTCACCAAAAATACTAAAGCCAAAACAAAACAAAAAACAAGGATGATTTAACAAAACCCCCAGTATCAGCCTTGGGAAAGCTCCCTTTAAGTTGTTACTGGGGGTGGGGGGATCCTAAAGACCCAATATACTATAGGCTATTGTTGTTGTGCTTAGCTGCCTTCCAGAAAGGAAGGTGAGACCCTACTGCTGAAGAAACAATTTATTCCTGACACAGAATTGGAGGGAGCAATTTGGATCTGAAATGGAATGCTTCACACTGAGAAATAGGTCTCACAGTTTTGGAAGGAACTGTGTAAGATCCCAACAGAGAAAAACAACCAGTATTCCTCTCCATCTGTAACACCAATGAACCACAGCAATGAACAGCATGGTAAGATGTTCTTACAGGTAGAGTAGTGGCACTTATGCCCTAGATGCAACCAATAGTCAATTAATTAGACTTAAGGACTATTCCATAGGGGAAAATTAATGCCCAGACAGTATTTAGCCAAATACCTGAAGCTGGAGGATAGAGAACCTAGAGAAGAATGTATTACTACTGCCTCTTTTCTAAACTAGTATTATACCTAACTGAATCTTAAAATTTAACTCTTACCTCCACACATAAATGAGGCTTGCATTCCTCATCAGGGAAATTTCCCTTTGCAACAACTGGAGACCAATACAAAAACTACCATTTGTCAAACAACAGAGATCAACCAGATGTAGGGGTACCTATCCCCAGTTAACACAAGTACACCCCAACCATGACACTTGAAGCTCAGAGTACACCAGGGAAGAGAGGCAGAAAGATTGTAAAAATTAGAATACCAAGACAGCTACAGTGAAATAATCTCTTAAAAATATAAAAAGCAGTTTACAAAGTGAGTGGAGAGGTAGATCTGGGAGTATTGGGAGGTAAATATGAATACTGTGTGAGATTCTCTAAGCATTAATGTAACTATTATTTCAAAAATTCAAAGCTGCAGTCATAAGACAACCCAGAGAATCTTCTCACACTGTCTCCTTCCACACACGTTTCCAGTGAAAGAGGTGACTAGTGCTTATCAAGCTCTCATAGGCTAAGTTCACCAGGTCATTGCACACAGATCCCAGAGGCAAAATCATTTCAAGCGCTTACATAACTGGCTGCATAGCTCCAACTGTTCACAGCACAAAAGTGACCCTTACGCCCAGACTGTGGATTCAGAAGGTGAATGGAAACCTATGGTTTGGGTCTCACGTACTTTCAAGTTTTCCTTCAGAGTAGCATCAGGTGCTTTAAAGTCTGGGAGAGGGAGATCAAAGGAAATCATTTCAAAAGTTCTCTGAGGCCGAAAAGAAACATGAAGAGTTAATGAAAAAAATGAGAAACCCAGGCAGTGTATACATACAAGGGAAACCGCCACCATTCCACTAGCAAAAGGACTTACTGGAAACCTTCAGGGGAAGTGTGCACAAAAATCCATGCTTCTGTCAGCACACCAATGGCATCATTTCAGAAACAAAAATGATTAGGACTCATATACAAACCCATATACATAGCCACATACAAACCCATATACATACTCATATACAAACTCATGCACATACTCATCATATACAAACTCATGCACATACTCATCAGATACAAACTCATGCACATACTCATCATATACAAACTCATGCACATACTCATCATATACAAACTCATGCACATACTCATCATATACAAACCTCAAGAGAAAACTTTGTGAGAGTAAAGTTAGTAGAAGCACACAATCTCAGAAACAATGCAACTACTAATGCATGGTATTAAAGATGAACCATAGAATGAGGTTGTACACACACACACACACACACACACCAGCAGTTCATACATCTATGATCCACACTTGCCATTCATTGCAGTACACATTCATTACTATTGGTTACAGTAGATATATTTTGTGAGGTAGTTGAGAACCAATTTCTATTAAGTAATTCATAAACCCTCAACAATGCTTTCCTTTGATTTATCAATTTCCATGGGCCATTGAACAAAGATCTTTCTTTCTTTCTTTCTTTCTTTCTTTCTTTCTTTCTTTCTTTCTTTCTTTCTTTCTTTCTTTCTTTCTTCCTTCCTTCCTTCCTTCCTTCCTTCCTTCCTTCCTTCATTTCTCTCTCTCTCTCTCTCTCTCTCTCTCTCTCTCTCTCTCTCTCTCTCTCTCTCTCTCTCTCTTTTAATTTTTAACTGAGACAAGATCTCACACTGTAGCTTAGATTCTCCACAGTCAGCTCAGGCTGACATCAAACTAATGACACATCTCCTGCCTCAGCCTCCTAAGTGTTGAGATTACAGGTGAGCTACTTTACCTGTCTTTTTAAATATGCAATTACCAAGGCAGTGTTTCACAGAACAGGATGATTTCAAACTTTATTTTGAAAAGTTAGAGGGTGTCAACTTTTCCTTTGGTAATCAAAGACATTGCAAAATAAATGCCACCGACTCTGTGATTTTCTTTACATTTTTTTTAAAAAATGCATTTATTTACAAACTCTTCCACATATCCCATATGTTAAAGTTCACACAACCCGTTAATAATTCCAAATGGCAGAACAAGATGCTGTGTCTTACGAAAGGACCTCAAACAATTCCAGGGTGATCAAACAAAGGATGTGGGAAACCAATATGCTTTAATATATCTAAAAATGCAATCATGCTCACAGATAAGATCACATCACATATAAGCTCTAAATTCATACAAATGCATATGTACATCTCTGTATCTTTACATCTTCACATAAATTTATTCAAGAAAGAGTTAATCCAAAACCCACATGGTAAAAAGGTTTGGAAAGGAAAAGAGTTAACAACAGAAAGTTGTGACATTGCAAAAAAAAAAAAAAAGTTTTGTATATACATAAGACGAGTAGTGTCTGCAGTAAGGTTCTCAATACCCAATTTAGGTGTATGGATAAAACAAACAAACAAACAAAATGTAACAGAGGTGAGACTAAAGATGATTTGTTTATTCTGCATTCAGGAAGTTCATGACATTTGCAATCAAGGTCATCCCAAATATAAAGCTCGCATAATTTTCTTTTTTAATTTTTTTAATTTTTAATTTTTATTTTTTAATTAGGGATGGACCTGGAGGGCATCATCCTGAGTGAGGTAATCCAACCACAAAAGAACTCACATGATATGTACTCACTGATAAGTGGATATTAGTCCAGAAACTTGGAATACCCAAGATATAAGATACAATTTGCTAAACACATGAAACTCAAGAAGAACGAAGACCAAAGTGTGGACACTTTGCCCCTTCTAAGAAATGGGAACAAAACACCCATGGAAGGAGTTACAGAGACAAAGTTTGGAGCTGAGACGAAAGGATGCACCATCTAGAGACTGCCATACCTGGGGAACCATCCCATAATCAGCCTCCAAACGCTGACACCATTGCATACACTAGCAAGATATTGCTGAAAGGACCCTGATATAGCTGTCTCTTGTGAGGCTATGCCCGGGCCTAGCAAACACAGAAGTGGATGCTCACAGTCAGCTATTGGATGGATCACAGGGCCCCCAATGGAGGAGCTAGAGAAAATACCCAAGGAGCTAAAGGGATCTGCAACCCTATAGGTGGAACAACAATATGAACTAACCAGTACCCCCAGAACTTATGTCTCTAGCTGCATATGTATCAGTGTCGGCCATCAGTGGAAAGAGAGGCCCATTGGTCTTGCAAACTTTATATGCCTCAATACAGGGGAATGCCAGGGCCAAGAAGTGGGAGTGGGTGGGTAACGGAGTGAGGAGGTGTATGGGGGACTTTTGGGATAGCATTGGAAATGTAAATGAAGAAAATACCTAATTCCTTTACATTTTTAACAAAGGGGAATTTTAACAATGTAGAAACAGGAGAGATGGCTCAGTGGTTAAGAGCACCAACTGTTCTTTCAGAGGTCCTGAGCTTAATTCCCAGCAACCACATGGTGGCGCACAACCATTTGTAATGGGGTCTGGTGCCCTCTTCTGGTGTGTCTGAAGAGAACAATGGTGGCGTGCTCATATGTATAAAATAAATCTAAAATGAAAAGAAGAAAAGAAAGAAAAGGAAAGGAAAGGAAAGGAAAGGAAAGGAAAGGAAAGGAAAGGAAAGGAAAGGAAAGGAAAGGAAAGGAAAGGAAAGGAAAGGAAAGGAAAGGAAAGGAAAGAAAAGAAAAGAAAAGAAAAGAAAAGAAAAGAAAAGAAAAGAAGGAGGGAAGGAAGGAAAGGAAGGAGGGAAGGAAGAAAGAAAAGAAACAGGAGGATCATGCTAGATAAATCAAAGGTAATTTCCCAAAAAACAAACACTGTAGCCATGCATTCCACATTCAGTTATCAAATACTGAGTGCTTCTGTTGTGCCAAGTGTAAGGCGTCCCACTGTTAACCCATTTAACTCATAAAAACACAGTGCCATAGACGTACTATCATAATCCCGATACACACAGAACTGAGAAACTGAAGCTAATGACATCACAGTCACATAGCTATGAGAGTGTAGTTGCTCCCAGACTATCCTGCTCAACTCCCTGAAGTTACCAACTCCTTATTGGCCTGTCATAAGCATAGCACCTGTACACACATACATTACTTTTAAGAAACAGTTTTTGAGATGGAATTTGCAGAACAGTTGAAGTCTAAAACTCAACAATTTCTGTTATATTTAGAATCAGTCTTTTTTTTTCCATTTTTTTTAATTAGGTATTTTCTTCATTTACATTTCCAATGCTATCCCAAAAGTCCCCCATACCCACCCCCCCACTCCCCTACCCACCCACTCCCCCTTTTTGGCCCTGGCGTTCCCCTGTACTGGGGTATATAAAGTTTGCAAGTCCAATAGGCCTCTCTTTCCAGTGATGGCCGACTAGGCCATCTTTTGATACATATGCAGCTAGAGAAAAGAGCTCCGGGGTACTGGTTAGTTCATATTGTTGTTCCACCTATAGGGTTGCAGTTCCCTTTAGTTCCTTGGGTGCTTTCTCTAGCTCCTCCATTGGGGGCCCTGTGATCCATCCAATAGCTGACTGTGAGCATCCACTTCTGTGTTTGCTAGGCCCCGGCATAGTCTCACAAGAGACAGCTATATCTGGGTCCTTTCAGCTAAATCTTGCTAGTGTATGCAATGGAAATTTTCAATAAGTTCAAAACCACCAGCAATTGCTTCAACCCTTTTCCTTCTACCCTTCCCTTGGAGAAGCATGCAGCCACTACTACTACTGATTTTATAAAATTTTGGCCCTAAAGTAATTAACAATTGATCTCTGCTTGATATAATCTCTCTAGTCAGCCACTAATCGCCATGCTTTCTTACAAGTGAAATTATGTACAATGTCATCTTCTGTAGCTAGTTTCTTGCTTTTTAGAGTAATTTCCTTTTTTATTGAGAGTATAATAAAATTACATCATTTCCCCCTTCCCTTTCCTCCCTCTAATCCCTCACATATACACCTTCTTTGATCTTTTTCAAGTTCATGGCCTCTGTTTTCATTCATTGTTGGTATATACACATATCTGTATACATACATACTTTTCTGTTTTTCTGTAGATAAATATTCCGAAGTACATAAGTACAACCTGCTCAGTCTATATAATGTTATTTCTATGGACGTCTTCAGGAATGACCATTTGGCAATAGATAACATTGGTTTGCTCCTTTGTCTGGGAAAGACAATTTCACCCACTCCCAGTATTCTTTAGTTACCTGTACTTCTTTGTGTAGGGTTGAGGCATTTTAGACTTTCCCCAGTCCACATTAGCATGTTTACTGTTGGTGTCCTGGTTAAGCTCATATTTAGTCAGTCATGTTGGTGGAACTTTATGAGTGTAGCTTCTTCCACTAAGAATAACACTGTCAAGTCCATGCCTGTTACCATGTGTATCAGCACGTAGATACACATTGTTTCCTTAGATTGCTCATTGGTTTGCAGGCACTTGGATTGCCTTCACATTTTAGCTTTTCTGAACAAGGTCACCATTAATATTTAGGCCAAACTTTGTTTAAGACATATGTCATCATTTCTCTTGGATACATACGTACACAATATACATATATAAATAGGAGAGTATAAAAGAGTACTAGGTTGTATGGGAACCCATTTTTAGAAACTACCAAACTATTTTCCAAAGACATTGTTCTATTTATATTTCCAACAGCTACTAATAATGTTTCAACTCTTTTTTTGAGAATTTGTGAAAGATTGGTGTTAATTTTTTTGAATTTGTTTTAGACTATAAGGATGAAACCATATAGCCTTGGGGGTTTCTTTGTTGTACATAATTAAAATTCTAATTGAATCTCTTTACCTGAGAGTGAATTCAGAGTTTTCATTTCATATCATGTCCGTTTTGGTAGCTTTTGTTTTCCTAGGGACTTTTACGTTTTATCTAGATTATCTATTTTTTAACAAATAATTGTTTTGTTTTGTTTGTCACCTGAAGAAGAAGATGATTTCTGCAAGGAGTTCTGCTGGCAATATGAAGCTCTCAATTTATTGTTGACTTGAGGATCTCTCTATTTTATCATCTTCACATTAAAAGATAGTTTTGTTGAATGTAGGAACTTTCATTAGTTATGTTTGCACTCAGTTTTATCGATTCTGCAACCTTGTTTGTCTGCCAGTCTCTATTGTTCTCTTGGAGAGCCAGCTGTGGAGGGTTTTACAAATGCATTTTTTTCTTCCTACTTATAAGATTTGTTCTTTGTCTTTCAACAATTTTACTATCTTGTTCCTCCCCTGTGGATCTTCATAAGTTAATTTTACCAGGAGCTCGTGAATTTCACTGATAAGTAGACTGATGTTTTTTCATTAAGCTTGGGAAATTTTCAAGCATCACTTTTTCAAATATTTTTTTCTCCCCTCTTTTCTGGTACTGTAATTATACAATGATTGCTGTGACTGATGGCGTCACATACTTCCTTGTGTTTCTAAATATATTTTCTTGATCATTTTTCCCCTTCTGGATTCCTTGAACAGCACAGTCTCTCCAAACATAGATCCCACTCACCCAACTCTGTAGAGTTTTCAAACCCAAATTACTTTCATTTTCAATTATAGTCTCCCCTTGGTTCAATCTTATCATTTCCACCTTTGCAATGGCATTAATTATAAATCGGTCGTATCTTCCTTAACATTGAAAGTATGGTTTCTCTAGTTGCATATGTAGCAGAGGATGGCCTAGTAGGCCATCAATGGGAGGAGAGGCCCTTGGTCTTGTGAACATTATATGCCCCAGTACAAGAGAATGCAAGGGCCAGGAAGCAGGAGTGGGTGGGTTGGGGAGCAGGGTTGCGGGAGGAGGGTAATGGGGACTTTTTGTAAATGAAGAAAATATCTAATAAAAAATTGGAAAAAAAAGAGAAAGTATGTATTCTGTCAGTTCTTGGACTATGTCTGCAGTGGGTGCTTTAATCGTTCTGTCTGCTGACCCTGACACTCCAGTCTCCTCAAATGCAGTTTCCCTTGACTCGCTTCCCCCTGTGCATTTGCGACACTTCCATGTTGCCATGAATCACTTTTAATTTTTTTTGATGAAAAATATTCTCTGCTTGAAAATACGTTTTTGGATTTTGTAACTGTAGATACTGATGTTTGCAACCTAGCTTTTTGTTAATGTCAGTTGTCTCAATTCTCTAGCATGTTGGAGTACTTCTGTAAAGTTTGTTTTTCCTTCAGGATGTCACCCTCAAGGCACAATCATCAGGAAGTGACAGTTATTTTAGAAGGCCTCTTCATGGTTACCTCTTTTGTCCCATCCCTGTTTATCTGCCTTTACTGGTACCTCATCCTACTCTTAGCATCATTCCTTATTAGCTGTGTGCTCTGCTGTGGGTTATAAAATGCCCCATGGTCCAAACTACTCAAATTTAAGCTCCTGTCTGGGACAATATTTGAAGACAGGATTTAAGGCCCCAAATAGCTCTTCTTAGCTGTCTCTTCCCCTCATCATCTCTGATAAACTTCTCTATAGACAATAGTTAGTGAGTCACTATTACAGAGTGACAATTTCTTCTTAATCACCTACTCCCAAGACTTCTGTTATTTTCAACAATACTTTAGTCATGAGCTTCCTTGTATTCTGTTTCACATGAAGTCCATTCTTCTGAATATACTATGGAGCTCTGTCACAGAGCTTGCCTCTTTCCCAAGATCCTATACCAGTTTTTGAATTTGAGAAACTAATTTTTCTTAGACTATCTAACTCTGGCTTTATAGGCCAGCTGCTCACAGGGGTCAGAACCCCCTATTCTTTCATGCTTGCCTCTCCCCGTGTGATACTTCTAAGCTATAGGCAGATTTGACTAAGATAATTAGATCCTATAATCCATGGTCTGCCTTTTCTGGAGCTAAGAGATGGGTTAGTCAAGAAAGGGGCCCCAGATCTCTCAGTCTTCTCACCTGAAAGAATCTACATCAATCAGCTAAAGGATGAAATAATAAATGACTCTGACCCACCTCTTCTAGGTAGACTCCCATGCTGGGAGAGAGTGAGCCACATGCTTTGACTACAACAATCTCAAATACAGCATCTAATGTGCTAGGCTAGTAGGACAAAGAGGGTTAGTTAGTGGACTGTGACTTAAGTCCTATAAAATCTCACTGAGTAGCCCGGTTTAGTAGATAATCTTGAGTAAGTATTTCCTCATTTGTTCTATACCTTTAGGTTATTTCCTACATAGTTGACTGTACGAGTTTTTAATTAACTTTCATTAAATGGTGTTCTCTTACTGGTCCATAGGCCTCTTGTTACTTTTCAAGTTGCACACTATTGGTTTTTGGTTTTGTGAGTTTTTTGTTCCCTCGTTGTTCCTCATTGTTGAAATCTTATAATAGTCTTGTCTCAAACCATAGACTGGCTCTTACAGATCAAAGCCAGACATTTTCTATTACACTGTGTAAAGAATGGCAGCTTTTAAAGAGAACACTATACTGGGATCCTTGCATTTTTAGCACACTCAAGAATCACCAGGAAATGCTTCTGAGCTGTAGGATAGAAAATCTAAAGTTTCTAAAAATTATTATTTGATAGCCTGGAATGACTCTAAAAAAACAAACAAATCTTTATTTTGGAACAATTTTAAATTACCAGAAAGGTCGAAAGGAAAATATATAGGATTCCCACATATTCTCCACATGACTTCTAACTATATCATCATATACAACCATATCACACAGCCATAACTAAAATGCTGGTGTTACTAAAATGTTATTAAGTTAACTATGGAGTTTTTAAGGAGTTCACCAATGTCCCACCAGTGTTATTTTTCTATTTTGGCATACTACATTACATATAGTTCCAGGTCTCTGTCAGTACAGACTCATCTTCAGTAAACCTGGGATTCAGTCTAAGATTCTGGGCTTGTCATGCTCTTGACTGTGATACCATTAGGGCTGATGCAAGTGTATACATTGAATGGAAACCATCCTTGGACAAGAGCACCACTCTTTTTTTCAGGAATTATCTGATTCTGTAATGCTTGGCTTTAAATCAATCTATTCTCTATTGCTTATTTCCTTCAGAAATTTAAAGACTGTGTCATATAGTAGATGGATGTTTAATCCTTTGTTATTTTATCTAATCAAAATTTTCTGATGATAAAAATCTTGCTTCCCACCAAAAAGTGAAGAGATTTGGAAACTCTGCTTGCTGCATCTTTGCCTTCAGCCTCTTCAGATAACTTCTGAGAAGATGAAGCATAAAACTCAAAAAATAGACTACACTAGATTACAGATTTAAAGTTGGCTAGATAAATAAATAAATAAATAAATAAATAAAAGCTTCATTGTTGGTTTTTTTTTTTTTTAAAACAGCCTTCAGAGTTTGGAAGAATTTGGACAGAGTAACACATTCAGTAGATAATAAAAGGCTAAAATTCTATATTTCTATTACCAGTGCACTCTAGTTACTAGCATAAAATGAAGGTACTTCTATATTCCAGGGATGGCAGCTAATGCATTTAAGATAGCTTAAAAACTCTGATAGAACACTGCAAAGAGTAATCTCCATGTCACTAATACAAGTGCAGAGATGGACAAGTGACTCCAATGGTCATGCACACACTAATCTCATAGAAGCTCCATTGTTATGCTTAAAATATAATAGCTAAACTCTTAACTCAAGCCTCATAATATCTTCATAGAATCAGTTTACAATGTGCTTGTTCTAAGAAGGCTGTAAGCACTCCTTAGAGGTTGAAAGCCTCATTGGCACTGTTGGACATTTAGACTTTGTTTTTTGACTTGTTTGTATCTTGAAAATCAAATCTGAAGAGGCATTATTTAGTCATCCCATTCTGAAACTGGGAAGAGTGTGATGCTTTTTATGATTGGTTTTAATGATACCATCCATGTGGTTATGACTAGTTACAGATATAATGAAACTCAAGTGCTTTTAAACAAGGCTTCCTCAGCCCGCAAACCAGTGAATTCTGAAGCCTGTAACTAGCAAACGATGCATGGAGAATAGTTATTCTCCTTTAGATTCTAAGCCAGGATGGTGACGGTCTGGGTCCCCATTTCTCTCTCTCTCTCTCTCTCTCTCTCTCTCTCTCTCTCTCTCTCTCTCTCTTTCCAAACCTAGTAATTAGTGCCCACATTCTGCCTCTGACATCAGCATGGGCAAAGCCTCTAGGAACCCGTGAGTGTAGCTTCTTTGTACACAGGAAGTAAAACTTAAGCCTAGATAAGGAAGAGGTCATTTGTCTGTCTGTCTATTATATTTCTGTTTTTTGAGAGAGGGTCTCATATAGCACTGGCTGTCTTGGAAGTCACTATGTATAACAGGCTGGCCTCAAACTCACCTGTTTGAGTTCTGCCTCTGTTTTCCAGGTATGGGATTAAAGATGTGAGTTACAATGGCCTGCTAGAGAACTGGTCTTGATCAAAGTCACGTCACTATCAGGCTTCTATCTATGGTGCTTACCCTTAGTAATTTTAGAGTTGGGGAATGTGAATAATTCCATTTTGTGTTATTATCCTGGAATATTTCAATCTAATAAAGATAATATTTGAAATAATATTTTTGTCTTAATAAGCCTTAGTCATTTATTATATTTCTCTTTGCTTTTAAGAAATCAAAGATAAATGTATCTTGATAAACTCGATGACTCATGTCCTTTATTTCAGTGCTAGGGTAGCTAAGGCAGGAGGTTTACCACGAGCTCAAGACCAGCCTGATCTACAATGTGAGACCCTCCTATGGGGCTGCTTGGGTCCTTTCTCTAGCTCCTCCACTGGGGTCCCGGTGCTCAGTCCAATGGACAGCTATGAGCATCCACTTCTGTATTTGTCAGGCACTGGCAGAGCCTCTCAGGAGACAACTATATCACACTCCTGTCAGTAATCACTTGTTGGCATCCACAATAGTGTCTGGGTTTAGTGATTATATATGGAATGTATCCCCAGGTAGGACAGTCACTGGATGGCCTTTCATTCAGTTTCTGCTCTACACTTTGTCTCTATATTTCCTCCCATGGGTATTTTGATCCCCCTTCTAAGAAGGACCAAAGTATCCACACTTTGGTCTTCCTTCTTCTTGAGCTTCATGTGGTCTGTGGATCATATCTTGGGTATTCCAAACTTCTGGGCTAATATCCACTTATCTGAGAATGCATATCATGTGTGTTCTATTGTGATTGGGTTACCTCACTCAGATTGTATTTTCTAGTTCCATCCATTTGCCTAAGAACTTCATGAATTCATTTTTAATAGTTCAGTAGTGCTCCATTGTGTAAATGTACCACATTTTCTATATCCATTTATCTGCTGAAGGACATCTGGATTCTTTCCAGATTCTGGCTATTATAAATTAAAGCTGTTATGAATATAGTGGAACATATGTCCTTATTACATGTTGGAGCATCTTCTGGGTATATGTCCAGGACTGGTATAGCTGGGTCCTAAGGTAGTACTATGTCCAACAATATGAACAACCAGTACCTCCAGAGCTTCCAGTGACTAAACCACCAACCAAAGAGTACACATGGAGGGACTCAAAGCTCCAGCTGCATATGTAGCAGAGGATGGCTGTATGCGACATCAATGAGAGGAGAGACCCTTGGTCTTGTAAAGGCTCGATGCCCCAGTGTCTCGGAATGCAAGGACAGGGAAGTGGGAGTGGGTGGGTTAGTGAACAGGGGGAGGGAGTATGGGATGGGGGTTCACAGGGGAAATGAGGGAAGGGAGTAAAATTTGAAATGTAAATAAAGAAAATATCTAATCAAAAAAACAAAAACAAAGTGAGACCCTTCGAAAATTTGACTCCATTTAATATGACCAAAACAAATTTAGACAAGGTCTCATTCTGCAGTCGAGCCTGGCCTTGAACCCTCTGTGTAGCCAAGGCTGGCTTCAAACTTGAAATGATCCTCCTGCCTCAACCTCCATCATTCTTGGATAACAGTCATGGTCTGCTATATTTTGACTGACCAGTTTCTTTTACAAAGGTTAGGAAACTATTATATAGAAAAAAGAAAAGCCTTGGGTGGAGAGGGAAGCTAAAACAACACACACAGGTGTCTACTAATAAGGAAAATAAACGTCAACCAGCAACTCGCCATTTGTACAAAACTTACATGAATGGGTACTTGGGTACAGAAGGGGGAAATACAAAGCCTTAAAAGCAGAAGAGAGCAGGGTGGTGGTGGCGCATGCCTTTAATCCCAGCACTCGGGAGGCAGAGGCAGGTGGATTTCTGAGTTCAAGGCCAGCCTGGTCTACAGAGTGAGTTCCAGACCAGCCAGGGCTATACAGAGAAACCCTGTCTCGAAAAACAAACAAACAAACAAAAAAAAACCAAAAACAAACAAACAAAAAGCAGAAGAGAATGATCTTAGTGAAGCACTCTCAGAATAATAATCAAAGTCATGATTTTGTAATAGAAAAATACCAACAAGCTGATTAGGATAATACTTTGTGGGTTTTTTTCCCTTAGCAATGTTGTATATCATCAATAAGATACATTTGTCCAAGTTATTTCCTAATTTATATTAGTACATGCTTATTACATATATAAGAAAAATAAAATAAAAATAAACCCCTTTTGTGAGAAGGAAGACAGGCAAGTATTTATAATTCAAACATCAGGGAAAGGATTCACTTTGACAAAAACTTCACATTGAATAAACGTTTAAAACTTAATAGTAACTCTTCAAGACCCATGTAATTGGAATACGGTCAGAAGACAAAGTCATTTTGCTGAGCGTACATGTGGATGGCCAATTACCAGGTGACATTTTGCTTTCCATCTTTTCTATGACAGCTCCTCACTTTTCCATTCCAAACAAGGGGTAAACTTGTTGCACTGCCTGACAAAGGAAAATTAAGACCAGAGATGGAAGAAGATATGCCAGTTGTTTGAGTTTATAACCATGCAATTAGATAGCATGGTTGTCTGTGATCTTAGCACTCAGCAGGCTGAGGCAGGAGAAGCACCAAGAGGTAGAGGTTAGTTTAGGTGACATAAGGAGTTTTTATTAAACATAAAATGAGACCCCATTTCAAAAAACAATACATTGTATTCAAAATACAATGGTGTAAATATTTGCATAATTATTTTGCATAATTACATAAAATATATAAATAATTACTCATATATTGTATTATCAGCATGATTTATACAGCTCTGCGGAGCTGAATTACAAACAAATAGGTCAGGGTAATGTGGCCCAGGAGAGAACTCAACCCACAGTTGTTTAATGTGAAGATAAAGAAAGGAGAGCTGAGAGTCAATGGATGTGAATAGTCTCTAGGAGCTAGAAGGAATGACATTGATTCTTCCATCCAGTCTATAGAAGGAACATGCTGTGCTAACACTGATTTCAACACAGAGAAACCAATGTTAGAATTCAAACCTATAAACTGTGACAAAGTTTGGAGCTAAGACGAAAGGATGGACTATCCAGAGACTACCCAACCCGGGGATCCATCCCATAATCAGCCACCAAACCCAGACACTATTGCATATGCCAGAAAGACTTTGCTGAAGGGACCCTGTTATAGCTGTCTTGTGTGAGGCTTTGCCAGTGCCTGGCAAATACAGAAGTGGATGCTCACAGTCAGCTATTGGATGGAACACAGGGCCCCCAATGGAGAAGCTAGAGAAAGCACCCAAGGAGCTGAAGGGGTCTGCAACCCTATAGGTGGAACAACAATATGAACTAACTAGTACCTCCAGAGTTCGTGTCTCTAGCTGCATATGTAGCAGAAGATGGCTTAGTTGGCCATCCCTGGGAAGAGAGGCCCTTTGGTCTTGCAAACTTTATATGCCCCAATACAGGGGAATACCAGGGCCAAGAAGCGAAAGTGATTGGATAGGGGAGCAGGGCTGGAGGGGGGGGTGAATATAGGGAACTTTCAGGATAGCATTTGAAATGTATATAAAGAAAATATCTAATAATAAATAAGTTGTTGCTTTAAGTCACTCAGCTTGCAGGCATTTATTACAACATCGATAAAAATCTAGTGAGATATCCGTGTGATTTATGCAAGTTTCGATGATAATACTTTATTGCAAATCCAACAGGACAATGGAAATACCAGATATTTGCCAAAATACAGAGAAACCAGACCTCTCGTGGACGGCCAAGGTTAACATAACTCTGAAAAAACAACATAAATAAAGAAACCTGGGTAAGCAGGCGGCTCGGTGGTAGATCACCAGCCTTGACCATGCAATGTCCAGGGTTTGATCCCAGCACAGAAAAGCAGAAGAAAAGGAATAGCAAAGGACCTGGAGCAAACCACAAACACTTTATTTACCACTCTACCCAGGAATTTATTCTAGAGCATCCTTTCCAGAGAAGTACAAGTTTACCCAAAAATCCCTCTGTACCTGTATATCTGTATGGCCTTTGCATGGTCATAGAAACCTGTGTATAATTGTCAAAACATGAAAATATCAAAATGCTCATCCACAGGTGAATGGTTATACTCAACACTAGCAACAGCAGCAAAAAGAAACTGCAGGCACATTCATAAAATGGCCTGAAAGACTGAGCACACAGTCAAAGAAATCTAGGTAGTGATGTGTCAGCTGACTCTTGATTGACAGTGTGATTACACAAATCTACACATGTGACAGAGGTAACACAGAGCTAACACACACAGGACCAATGTCCAGCTTTGGACTTGATGCTGTACTATAGTCGTGCAAGCTATAATCCTTAGCAGAAGCTAGGGAAGGTACACAGGACATCCCTGTATAGCCTTTGCATGTGTTGAGCATCTCAAGTCATTATCCAATAAAACACTTGAGATGTACAAACCTCAAAGCAAATTGAAGCCTCAGTGGGTGCATTCCTGGGCCTTTCATCCCATTTCTCTCCTCCTTCATTCACCTCTATTCACAGAATTATCCTAAACATTGGGGTTTAGGATTTCCATTTTTTAAAAATTATTTTGCTTATGATGAACACATTGTTTAAAAATATAGAATGCTGTTTTGCATGGTCTAAAGCATTAGGCAAGTGGCCCTACCGTGTGCATCCTTCTATGAGTTCTTTATGTTTAACTTCTTGCTTATCTTTATGATGTCGTGCCTTACTCATGGGAATATATCTCATGCAGTTTAGCATTGGGTCTGCTATGTTATACTCTACTATCTGAATATATGGTTTTGATTTATGTTTAATTCTCTTTTAGTTAATTAATTAATTTACATCTCAAATGCAGCTCCCCATTTCCTGCCACTCCCTCACAGAGTCCTTCTCTCCATCCCCCCTTCTCCTCCGAGAGAGTTTTCTTCTGTTGGTGGAAATATATAAATTTTCTCAAGATCATGCTCTTACAACACAGTGTGAAATAATTCTTTTGTACATGTGTCTCAGTGAATACATAGAATGTCTCGAGCATTTATGCCTAGAATTGGAAGTATCCAAGAAGCTGGAGGTGTCAGATCCCCCTGGATCTGGCAGCTGGGAGATTTCCCACATGGGTACTGGAAACTAGCTCCAGTCCTCTGGAAAAGCAGTATGCTTTCTTAACTGCTATTTCTCTGACCCCTTCACACACCCCGATTTTCATGTGTGTATGCCATGAGAATGGCCCCCTGTTATTTTTATTCACCAAGTGTGAATACTTATATTTTTGCAGCCTTCACATGACCTGAATTTCTCACATGTCCTTAGACATGCACATGGTTTTGGATTTGTTATATACTGTGTTACTACTGCTGTTCAGACTAATTTCACAACCATTATCATCACTTGCATTATGTGATCATCTTCAAAAATGAATTAATTGGCTATGACTGGTCCTTGATTATCTATATAGCCTTCAGGATTAGCTCACCAAATTTCTCAAAATAAGTCTATAGTCTTATGTGCTAAAAACAAATTTAAACATTAACAGTGAAAAC
The DNA here is from genome assembly GCF_978045245.1 of Mus caroli. Classification (NCBI taxonomy): domain Eukaryota; kingdom Metazoa; phylum Chordata; class Mammalia; order Rodentia; family Muridae; genus Mus; species Mus caroli. Next base: position 12,601,866 of record NW_028227270.1, read on the forward strand.
TTTTAGGACAGACAAAATTGAGCAGCCTGGGCTCATTTCTTCAACATATGTAAATACAGGAAGGCCTGGAACATGTTTGCTGTCACTGCACTTTGTAGTTTAGCTTGTGTGTATGTGCACACACTGGAGGCAGAGCACGGACATTCGGGCAGGTGTGCATGTAGATGTGTGCGTGTAGATGTGCAGAAGCCAGAGATCAGTGTTGAATCCTTCCCTGAATCACTTTCCATCTTACTGGGGGGGGGGGGACAGAGAGTCTCTTTCTGAACCCAGAATTCACTGAGTCAGCTGGAGTGTCTGGGAAAACACCCCAGAGCTCCCCCTCCTCCATCTGCCTAGCTGTGGAATTACAGGCACACAGCACTGTGTACAGCCTTTCCACATAGATTCTAGGAGCCGAAGCTCAGGTCCCCATGCCTGCATGCACAGCTAACACTTTCCCAGATGAACCATTTCACTGGTCCCCCATAATAGTTCCTTTTAAACTTATTTTCCTAAGCATTTGCTGGAATATGCAAATCTATCAATATACAGTCTGTTTCCTTAAACTTTTTGCATTGTTTCTAATGATTGCCCAGTAAAGTCTCTTGTTCTTTTTTTTTTAATTTTTTATTACATCTTTTCCTCAATTACATGTCCAATGCTATCCCAAAAGTCCCCCATACCCTCCCCCCCACTTCCCTACCCACCCATTCTCAATTTTTTTGGCCCTGGCGTTCCCCTGTACTGGGGCATATAAAGTTTGCATGTCCAATGGGCCTCTCTTTCCAGTGATGGCCGACTAGGCCATCTTTTGATACATATGCAGCTAGAGTCAAGAGCTCCGGGGTACTGGTTAGTTCATAATGTTGTTCCACCCATAGGGTTGCGGATCCCTTCAGCTCCTTGGGTACTTTCTCCAGCTCCTCCATTGGGGGCCCTGTGATCCATTCACTAGCTGACTGTGAGCATCCACTTCTGTGACGAAAGGATGGACCATCTAGAGACTGCCATATCCAGAGATCCATCCCATGATCAGCATCCAAACGCTGACACCATTGCATTCACTAGCAAGATTTTGCTGAAAGGACCCAGATATAGCTGTCTCTTGTGAGACTATGCCGGGGCCTGGCAAACACAGAAGTCTCTTGTTCTTAATGACTGATAATCTAGTGTCTCCCTTCCCCTTCTGCCTCTGCTTGCAACTTTACATTCAGTGCCACTTACTGCCTGCCATCAGTGTATACGTAGCACAAGGTCCCATCACTCTCTTGCTCCAGATTAAGACATTATTTCTGACACATTATCACTGAATTTATTCTTGCTCAAACTTATTATAAGTCACTCTACTTTTTAGGCCTTTCAGGAACTGGATTGGATTTGGGGATTCTATTTTATTAATGCATACATTCTGCCTGGAATATATTTTAAACATTTTGTTTTGTTTTGTTTTGTTGTTTTTCCTGTGTGCTTTCTAAATCCTTTAATTGGATGCTGAGCCTCCGAATCTTCACCCTTTATCTTTTTATTACAAACACAGGCATGTGAGGTTGTACATTCATAACCATCACTTTTTTTACCTCCTGTAAATTTGTCATAAGTGCATATTCGCATTCATTTTAAGTATTTTATAATTTTCACTCATTCTCATTTATTTGACTTATGGCCTTTGAAAATTACTTGTCACGTGTATTATGATCAGATACTGCCTACCAGAATGCTTATTAAAGATTTTATGAATGGTCTCACTCCCCCTCATGTTTCTTCCTCGTTGATATTTTTCAGCTCAGTTCTTCTGTGCTGCCTTCATTGTTTCTTTAAATACTCCACTTCTGTAAATGTCCGCTCTTGCCTTGCCTTTGAAGAATGTATCACTTTCATGGTTGCATTTTTCCCTTTGAAGGTTCTAGCTCGTGTTTAGCACATTTAATTTTCCTATATTTATAGGTCACTCAACTCATTACGTTTCAGTTTCAGGGTCATCTTCTATGATCTCTGTAACATTTGAAGATGTAAGATTTTGACCCCACTCTGCTATGCTAGCTTTTATGGAAGGATTTTTTAAGTGTTTTATAATTCAAGGTTGGGAGTTAATCTTTCACACGTATTTTATCTCTGGAAATCTTGTAAAATTTGGTTTAATAGCATCACTCTCCCATGATGATTGAAAGTAATTTTTCTAACTACCTTAGGAGTGTTTAAAAAAAAGAAAACCTGAGCCTCCAGGGGCTAGTTTTTCAAATTGTGATTTTCTTTCTATATATGAGGCATGAGTTAGAATCACAAGTCCACAGGAAGTGCAAATCTACACCAATATTCTTTGTGGAATATACAGCTCTGTAAGGCATGACTTTCTAGCCTCCTCCATACAGAAGGTTATGTCCCTAGTCTCTTTCATTCAAGTGCCACACAGCTGTATGCTAGATGTCTATGTTCTAATCCACTAATTGCATTTCTTTTTATCATAATTTTAAATTAATTATTTTAAGTGTTTACATCCCAAATATTGCCCCTCTCCCAGTCCCCTGTCACAGAGTTCTCCACCCCATCTCCCCCTTCCTTTCTCCTCTGAGAGGGTGCTCCTTCCTCCAGGCATCCCCCTTCCCTGCACAGTTTTGCATTTCTTATCTATACTTTGTTGCTGAAACCAATCCTTGGCATGTGGGCTGTATACAGAGAGCATATAGAACACTTCAGAGAGCAGCTACAGCATTGACTCAAATGCCTTGCTTTCCAACTCCATCTTTATTTCTGACTCATGGTGATGCCTTTATTTCCTTTTACAATCATATATGCATAGAACAGATTGTCTGTTCTGTCTAATACCTAGAATCACAGTATGGATGGTTTTTAGACCATTGATTGTATTTTGTAGAACCAGACTAAAACTGTTTTCCCTAATAAAAATCAACTTTATCATGAATTCATTGTTTTTAATAGCTGAGTACTCCATTGTGTAAATGTAACACATTTTCTGTATCCATTCCTCTTTTGAGGGACATCTGGGTTCTTTCCAGATTCTGGCTATTATAAATAAGTCTGCTATGAACATAGTGGAGCATGTGTCATTACATGTTGGAGCATCTTCTGGGTGTATGCCCAGGAGTTGTATTGCTGGATCCTCGGGTAATACTATGTTCTGTCTACACCCATACAAACATGTCATATACTCACATAGACAAATACATATGCACACAAGTAAAAATAAAAAGGCTTAAAGCCATATTATTTATCCTAGTCTCAATTTCAGAAAAGTACCCAGGGTGAAAAAAACCTATAATTTAAGTCCATAGATAGCCCAGACCTCAAATTAGAAACTGTATTTCACTTGGCCTCAAAGAAATCCTCCAGAATTTTCTAGATTCTCTCAGAAATCCTTTTATTCTGCAGTTTCCTCTAGATCACACATACAAAAATCACTTCCTATTTAAGTTTCCTCTGTTTACTCTCAACAAATCCCACTAGCTTGCATCTCCATTTACATTCATTTGTTGGAGCTTTTCTAAATGCTTGCTATGTTTTAAATACTAGAGATGTGACTAAAATCCAAACAAACTCCTGGACTCATGTTTTCAAAAATCTATAAAAGTAATAAACAAATTAATAAATGTATTTTAGATTCAACTGTACAAAATGGTCAACATTCGGCTCTTCCTGACCCACCGCAAGACAATTTCCTATGATTCAACTTAATAGGATGTGGCAATCTGTAGTCCTAAGAGCTGGGGGTGGGGAGAAGATGGCAGGGGAAGTGGAAGGAAAGCAACGGGGAATGTGTGAATGTTCTATTTTAGACAGCACAGCCATAAAAGCCTCTCTTCTAAAGTGCCAGTAGGACAGAGACGGGAGGGACATGAGGAAATGAGTCATGTGGACCTCTGGAGGAAAAAGATTCTAATTGAGGGAAATGTAGGTGGAAAGGCTCTGAGAAGGAGTGTACGTACACAGCATATTTCAAGGAACCTCAGAGAAGTCAGTGGTACCTGGATGAAGCCTCAGAGAGTAAGAGTGGAGCAAGATTAAAAAGACGGTGGGTCAGAAGCAGCCTGGGAATACCATGGCACTTGCAGTAAGAATGTCTGACTCATTCCTAAGGAGATTCCTAGGAAGAACGTGGGTGACCTAGTAACTTGTGTTTTTAGTAACGAGAGACTTGAAACTTTGGGAACTTTCCTTCCAGAGTAGAGCAAACAAAACAGGGTAGATCCTGGACCATCACAACTCACCCAGAACAGTTCTAATCTTTCTTTCAAAAACATCTTTCTCCATCAATTCCCCAAGTATAGTCCCAAACTTCCATGTATTGGCCATTGATTGATACAGTTATCACAACCATCTGTCAGCTTCTGATTCCAAGAAGAAATGTCCACATCTTTCTAAATTCAGACCGCCCCCCAAACTCTGCATTTGCCTGACCCCACAGCCTTACATCTTTGTTCTGGGTTGCCCTCAGGAAAGGGGCGACATACCTGATCCACTCACAGCTGGCAGCCACCATGCAAGAAGCACCACCACAGAGGGAACATGTGGCTCCAACAGCCACAACTGTGCTTTCAGTCTCTTCCCAGACTGCTAACTGACAAGTAGGTGTGGACTGAGTCAGGGCAGGAAAGGGCCATCCTTGGCCCACCCCCAGGCAAGGTGGCTTTTCTGAGGCACCCCTAACCCTATTCCTATAGCTAGGCCACTCCCGCAGATGTTTCTCCACTCTGCAACTCTCCCCAGAAGGAAGTTGCTCAGGAGATTACAAGCCTTGGGGAGAAGCTGACCACAGCTCCACAGCATGAGACTACTACAGCTTCTGCAACTTTTGGCCCTGTTTCCTTTATATTTTCATATAGGAGGAGGTGTCTTCTATTAAGTGTTTAGGTCACAATAACAAGTAACCAACCTTGTCACTAAGGCATAATTGTCAGAACAGAAACTTATGCCTGGTTCTTAGTACAATGGGCCATTCAAGAACAAATAAAATGCAATTGGTTCCAGTGACACAATTGCCAACTGTAATTCTGTAATTTTTTTAAATAAAAACCTTAAAGTTTAGTCTGCTTGCAATATGCAAAATAGCTGAGGAGAAGGCATGACATTCAAATGTCACTAAATTACTGCTCAGCTCCAAGAGCTCACATAGTTAACATCTAACAGCTCAGAGCCTACGTAAGGTCACGAGAAATAGAATTGAAATGAATATTGAAAACCTATTCTCCACAAAGGTGCTCTGAGGAAGTATAAGCAGGCAAACCTTTTTATGAAGAAAAACAATTCATTTGTACCGGAAAATGGAGTGAGAAAACAGATATCCAAATATTTCTCTACTCATAAACTCAGAAGAACCACACATCTTAAATATTCTAAGTAAAGCTAGATCTGAAGTAATATTAGAATTTAAAGGGTTAGAAATTACAGTCCCATTTACTACTCAAAGCATGAGTAAGTCCAAATAATGAAAAAGAAATTTAAAGTAACTGCCTGAAAATCCCTTTATATGATCATCGTTCTGCTAAAACGGGAAGATCTCTCAGTGCTCCAACTTGCACCCTGACCCAGATGACAGTAAGCCCTTTTCTGTAAATATAAATGCTATCATCACACTCATATACTGTGCTGAAAACCAGAGTCAGTGTTAAGAAAAAGTCCTTTGCAGAGTAGATATTTTTTGATTGTGAAGTGTCATCTGATGTTCTTTGCAAATGATAGGAGAACAATCATTTTGAGATAGTTTAACTTGACTACTCATTGCATGTTAAAGCATGTTCTTCTTACGAGCTCATGAGAATATGTATCTTTAGAGACATCACCAAGATTTAAAAGGTATCACCAAAAAGGCAACCACCTGGGTGTGGGCTCAAAGAAGTTCTGAGACTTGTACAGGAGGGCCAGTATAGCACTAGACCTTTGTACTCCTAATGCTGATATCTCCTTCAGCTGTTCAATAGTGTGATACATTAGTCAGCCTACCAGTGCTGTGTATAAAGAAGGGAGTTTATTTAGATCATCATTTTAGAGATTCAGAGTCCAAGATGAGGCCAAACTACTTTTCTATCCTCTAGTGAGAGCAGGATATTTTGACACATTCTACTTGAAACCTACGTAGAACCAAGTAATCACACCCCCCTAAAAATCAGAGAGAAAGAGCTGGGAGGGGCCATGATTGTTTCTGTTATAATAACCCTCTCATGAAAATTCAAGTCACTAGCATCCATTTCACACAAGATTTGCCAAAGGATCATATTTAAATCTCCAACTCCTTTAAATCTCTCCAGTGAACTCAGAACCTTCTATCAGATCCCATCTCCTAAAGGTTCCACCGCCTTCCGACAGCACATTGAAGACTTTACACCAGGTCCTTGGAATACCAGTCATGTTCAAACTGAACTAAACTAAATCGGAAGGACTGGGATGGAAAAATGTAGCCGCACTCTAAAGCACAGGAATAGCCAGGCATGGTGACACATTCTTTTAATGTCAGCCCTCAGGAGGCAGAAGCACCAGTTTGGTCTATGTGGAAGTATATATTTCTCACCTATAAATAGTTTATTGTATTTATTTATTTTCATGAATGTTTAATTGAAATAGAATTTATATTACGTTTCTCTTTTCATTTCCTCCCTCCAGCTCCTCCCAGCTACCCTCTCTCAAACTCCTCCCATTTCTGACCCAACCCTCAAGCTGATCTCATTTTTTCTTTGACTATTTTTGTCAGGTTGTATGTATATATGTATGTAAACATGTATGTATGCATATATGTATGTATATGCACAAACATCGATAAAAACAACTTGCTGAGTCCACTTGTAGTTTGTTTTGTATGTTTGTCTATGCATATAGTTCCAGAGCTGATCACTCTTCATTGATCCATATAAGTAGATAATTTGAGACACTGCTTATACCATGCTTAAGCCTTATTTTCTGTTTTATGTCATCATTTGGTAGATTATCAACAGAAATAGTATAAACAGGCCACAGGTCTATTTAACTCCTACTACTTGGGGCTTGAATAGCACTTTGAAAAGATACAATCCTATTTTGGTTACTGTATGTTATTTGTTGGATTAAGTATTTGTTGGATTAAGTCAGTGCAAAAATCCACTGGCCACAAAGAACTCACCAGCAAAGACACAAAATACTGAAGAACATTAGTACTCAAAGTCAATTTGTCAGAATTAACCAGGTACAAAGTTACCCAGAAAAAACCTATGGCTCTGCTGATGGCAGTTGCTCTGCAGATCTCAAGCATCTTAATTTTTAATTTTGGCTACTACCGCACAGGCTCTTTGCACCTTGCCCTAGAGGTTCTGAGTAAATGCCTTTTATTTTTAGTTATTTTTCTCCCTCAGAACAGGATTCCACACACACGTCATTCCCTGGACAAGCTAAGGGTCACTGCCATCTCACCCCTTCCTCTGTACTCTCCTGTATGCAATTAAAATAACAATAAGCCCAGAAATGTGTTTTTTCCCTAGCAGAACAAGTCACTTCCCTCGGCTCAATGGGTGTGCCTTCAGACTGAGCCTGCTTTGGAACATTAGGTTGCTCCTTTTGATAGATTGGAAGGTGCTCCAGGCTTGAGAGGCTATCTCAATTTTACAGTGAAAAGAAAACAATCCCAGGCAGTGAATTCATTGAAAGAAAGCTATTGGAGCCAGAGACTGAGCTGTGCGGGCAAAAGCAGCCATATTAATTAATATATTATCCACTCCCATTATAGAAGCTCAAACAATATCCAACAGAACCAAAATGCTTTCAAAGAGTGCTGAAGTCAAGGACATTAAGCCAAAGGGAGAAAAATGTCTTGATGGCTTTCAATACAGTAATTCAAAGGTGTCTGTCAATAGTTCAGAAAGTATCTCTCCCAGATAGCCCGTAATAATGGGACAGAGCAAAAAGAACCTGATCCAGTGATAAATTACCCACAGATGTCCACAGCATTATAAGCTGCCAATGCACAGGGACATATCTCAAGAATGTTTCCTGTTTCTGAACAGATCATCCGTCAACCCTGACTCTCAGAAGACTATATCATATATATCTCTTCTTTCTGTATTCCTCTATATGCGTCTTTCTCCTTCGTGGTGATAAACAAAAGCAATATACAATTTTCTCTTTTTTTAATCGAAAATAGATTCTTCTCTCAAACAACACACCCTGACCACAGTTTCCTATCCCCCTTCCCCCCCGTCCCGTCCCCCCCCCACCCCGTTCCTCCAAGCTCCCCTCCCCCAGCTTCCCTCTTCTCCGGCTCGGCTCCATTCCTCCCCAGTTTCCTAATCAGAAAAGGGCAGGCCTCCAAGAGACAACAAGATACAACAGACTAGGCAAACAGCTGGAAAAGACAACCCAGTAGGAAGAAAAGAATCCCAAGGTCAGTCAAACGAGTCAGAAATATGCCGCCATTTCCAAAGTAAAGATGCCAGTGTTTCTCATAGGAGGGATATTGACACATGGGAGGGCAGGCAGTGGCCACCCCTTTCTTATGATCTCTTGATGACATCAAGGTCCAAGATTCAACAGAAATATCAGCATTACACTAAGAGGCAAGAGAATATTGCTTCTCTTCATGCCTTTATGATACCATTTAAGGAGTATTAGTCTTTATCCATTTATACATGTGTATTTTTTCATACATGTGCCAGCATCCCTGCCCTCCAAAGCACACGATTTAGAAATGATACACTTGGATGGATATTCAGTCAAAGGTGTTAGCTGATCCAGTCCTGCCTTCAGGAAAGTGAAGCACCTTACAAATTTAGAAATTACAGATCTTCTATGAGAATCAATTTGTTCTGATACCCAAAACATGTGCCTTTCACTATTACACAACTCATAGTAGCAAAGAATAACCCAGGATGGTGTCCCTCAATGTAATCTTGTAGCCGTGGTTTAAGTGGGGTTTCAGAATCATCTAGATAAACCAAAGTGTAAAACCATATGGCAGGATTAAAAGATAAGAAACAAGAGGTAGTTTTTAACAGCATAGCCTATGGTACATATATTGTGATACTCAGACATATAGCTGGCCCTATGGATCTACAAGTAACCATGGGGTTCTATGAATTTTAGAATACTTTGTGTTTGCACTGAACATTTATAAATACTCTATCATTACTATTCCCTAAAGATTATAGGATGACAGCTATTTACATACTATTGTCATTGTATGAGGGATTATAAAAATCTACAGATGATCTCTATCACAGAAGAGATGGTCTTCAAGTTATATGTAAATGCGATGTCACTTTATATAAAGATCTTGAGCACTGCAGATAGTTGTATCCACAGAGGTTGTCAAACCAATGTCTCACGGGTACCAAAGGAAAACTGCATTTCTGTTAGCCAATAATTGAGTGTATGACCTTGAATTTTTATTTATATTTAAAAAACAATATTTAAAATTTAAGAGCATGTGCCTCAGGTTCTTAATCTATGAAGTGAGAATATGATGGTGTCTCTATCATTAGACTGCTGGAAAAATTACTTGAAAGGCCCTTCATTAAGCATTTAATTCAGTTTCTGGCTTGTGGCACGTGCACGGTTAGTGGAGTTGTCAGTGCACACTGGAGCTTTTATTGATATATGATATATGGCATGTTTCTTTCTCACAGAATAGTAGTCAAGTTTCAATAGACCCTAAAGATGGGAGTGCCACCTTCTTTTCTGCTTTGTTTCCCATCTCAGGAGTTTCAGTTTTGCCCTTTCCTGTGAGCATTGCGACCAGACTGTCTCTTCAGACCATGGGACCAAGATGAATGGCACCATCCCATTCTGTAGGCCGAGGTCAGAGAGTGTAAATATTCTATTTTCCCAGCCCTAACTCATTTCACTCCAGCACTAACTTGTAATTAATGAGGCATCTCCAGTTTATGTTGCATTCATTTATTTCTACATTCATGACTCTTTTTTTTTTTTTTTTTTTTGATATTTTGGATTTCTTCCCAGGATCTCAACTCAGTCTCCACTGAGGTCTTCTCTTTCTCAACTGCCAGATTTCAGTCCACACACAGCTTTATCTTATCATCACTTTATTTTATTTTATTTTACTTACAATGCTGGGATCAAGCCCAGAGCTTTACACATATTCTGAAAAAAACTCTAATGACTACATTCCCAAAGAGCATATAACCTCCTTCTGCCACACAGTCACCAGGACATAAGGATGTCACTTCAAACGTTATCACTACAATTATCTGTGTAGGTTTTTTTAATTGCCAAGAATGGCCTCCTTGAAGATTTGAAAATATCTTCTTGAGTGTTTTTAATCCCTTACTTAAAGATTAGGAGCTATACCACAACATAGGAGTCCGCTTTATGTGTTTGTTATTTAATTTAAAATATAAAATTAATAACAATATCACGTGTCTCTCCATTGCCTAGAAAAAGCATGTTTGTCACAGAAATCTGTTTAATGTTTTAAGACGAAAGTATCAGATAATTATTACTGAATCCATAATGCATGGGAAATTTTCTATCAACGTAGCATTGAGACACATTTAGCATTCTTTTCCCTAGAAAGGACAGGGGCTAAAAGAGACCAGAGAAATTCAACTATTATCCACAAGATTGGATAGGAAGATCACACTAGGGATAGTGTTATGCTGGATGCCAGCTATATTGTTCATCAAATACAGTGGGCTCTCATTCCATAAAACACACACACACACACACACAATGCAGAGGTGAATAGTGTGGCTACATTAGCTGACCTAATGTTGAGGAGGAAAAGTTGAAGGAGATTACTGAACAGCAGGTAGATGTGCAAGTTAATCATATACACAGAGCCTGGAGTAGTTTTGCTTCCTGCAGAGTATATGTGCAAGCTTCCTGAGGTAGAACCAGGAAAGCTGACTAGAAATTGTATTGCAGTGTTTCAGGATGTATGAACATACATAATGATAGCAATGGTACCAAGTTCACGAGCTCTTCAGTTAGCTGAACTGGGGTTGAGCAGTGCACAATGCATATGCACATCAAAGCATCCAATGGTGGACTCTAAATACATAGATTTATATGTGTAAATGCTTGTTTTGAAAAGTGGAGTGAAATTTGCATAGACAATATGGCCAGAGTAAATCTAAATCTAATCCCATGAGAAATAGGGAGGCACTGTAAACTCATAAGAAGAATAAAATCTGGATTTAAAAAAAAATGCTGCTTGTGAAAGATTTCCTGATCAGGTGATTTCTAGCCACTCTTACTCATTCTGCAAACAACCTTGGCTCTCACGAGAAAAGCTTTTGTTTTCTTTGCTATAGAATAAATGTTATGATGCCAGCCATATCTTAACTCTTTAATTCATAAGAGTATATTTTAATTTATTTTTTTACACTCCATATTTTATTCCCCCTCCACACACACATCCTGTCTACCCTCAGACTGTTCCACATCCCATACCTCCTCCCCACTCTTCTGTCTCCATGTGGATGACCCCACCCCCCACTCCATCTGACCTCTAAACTCCCTGGGGCCTCCAGCCTGTCTAGGGTTAGGTGCATCATCTCTGAATGAACACAGACCCAGCAGTTCTCTACTCTATGTGTGTGTTGGGCCTCATATCAGCTGTTGTATGCTGCCTGTTTGGTGGTCCAGTGTTTGAGAGATCTCAGGGTCCAGATTAATTGAAACTGCTGGTCGTCCTACAGTATCACCCTTCTCCTCAGCTTCTTTCAGCCTTCCCTAATTCAACAGCAGGGATCAGCTGCTTCTGTCCATTGGTTGGGTGCAAATATCTGCATCTGACTCTTTCAGCTGCTTATTGGGTCTTCCAGAGTGCTGTCACATTAGGTCCCTTTTTGTGATCACTTCATAGCCTCAGTAATAAAGTCAGGCCTTGAGCTAGATCTCACTTTGGGTCTATTGCTGGACCTTCTTTTCCTCAGGCTCCTCTCCATTTCCATTCCTATAATTCTCTCAGATGGGAACATTAAGAACGAGGACATCCTGAGTTTTTCAGGCAAATGGATGGAACTAGAAAATATCATCCTGAGTGAGGTAACTCAGACCCAAAAGTACCTGCAATGGTATGTACTCACTAATAAGTGGATATTAGATTTAAAAAAAAAAAGTACAGAATACCCAAGATACAGTCCACAGAACTCAAAAAGGTCAAGAGACTGAAGTGCCCAAGTGAGGATGTCTCAATCCCACTTGGGAGGGAGAAGAAAGCAATCACAAGTGGGGAGGGATGGAGGGACCTGGGAAGGAAAGTGGCTGGAGGGGGAGGAGGGAGTTGGGGGGAGAGGACAACCTGATCTGGTATTGGGTGAAGGAAAAGGACTGAAGCCCTGAGGGCCAGCAGAAAGAATGGAAACAGGCAACCTCAGGAGTTAGAGGGTTGGGGGGGACCCTCTAGAATCCATCAGATACCTGGGATGTGAGATACTCTCAGGACTCAAAGGGAGGGACCTTAGATGAAATGCCCAACAGTAGGGAGAGGGAATTTATAGAGCCCACTTCTAGCAGGAAGACAGTACATCAAATAAGGGAGGGGAGCCATCCCACAATCAAAACTCTGACCCATAATTGTTCTTGTCTGAGAGTAATTTTTTTTTAAGTATTAAAAAATACTAGCTGTGGAACTGGAGAGTTAGCTCAGTGGTCAAGAACCCTGGCTACTCTCCCACAGGTCCTGGATTCTATTCCCAGGATACACAGGATGGTTTCCAAGCATCTAACTCAAGCTCTGGGGTTCTGACAGCATCTCTGTTTCTCCACAGGTACCAGGCATTCACACGGTGTACAGATATACATGTTGGCAAATCACACAAACACATTTTTAAAAGGTACAATTTTAAAAGTACAAATATAAGACAATTCACCTGTGTGCTTTGGTGCAGATTTTTAAACGTGCCTCGTTGTATGGAGGACCTGGATCTTACAATGTGTCTGAAGGCATTTAGCATTTAGTTCTCTGACAAGACGTTGTAGGGAATGACAGGGACTGTTGAGCTCTTACATCAGCTTTCATCCTATTCAGTGTTTTGAAGAGGGAAGACAGGCTAGGGAAAGTGTCCCTTCCAGATGCTGACAGATTCAGCAACTCCTTAAACAAAATGGACATTTTTTTTTTCTGTCAGATGAGCCCACTCCTGAGCTCCATGGAGTGTCACAAGCAATCCCAGCTGCAGCAAGATGTGGGTTGGCAAGTACAGGCACAATCTGTCCCCTCTCCTAAAATGAGGTTCTCATTACTCTTAAGGAGTCACACACAAGCTGTTGACAATTTGCTCAAGTGAGGAGCAAACCATATCCATTCAGTTGCGACACTCCATATCTCAAAGAGCAACACAAACTGAATAGGCCCACAGCGCCAACTCCACAGTTCTTTTCGGACCTGTCTAATAATAGTGGAGACAGTGGGAAGACCGGTGACTGTCCCAGACCCCACTTGCACAATGCAGAACTAACGGGAAGAGGGACCATTTAGTAATGGGGCTTAGTCAGAGCAGAATTTCAACAGTCCACCAAGCAGCAGCTATGGCTGCTGTCTGTCACTGCATTTACCAGGCTTTTCAAAAGAAAATCCTTTTGTGCAGGAAATAACATACTTTATAAGATAAAACAGCCAATCAGTTCAATAAGGAAAGTACATAGAAGTATATGAGAGAACAATTCACAAAAGAACAAAAATCTTAAACGTGTTAGAAAAAGCTGGACCTCAGCAGTAAGCCCAAACCCCTTTCGAAAACTAAACCAAGTTTGGATTTTTTTTTTTTTTTTGCTAAAATCAGTCAAGATTCTCTCTCTCTCTGTCTCTGTCTCTGTCTCTGTCTCTGTCTCTGTCTCTCTCTCTCTCACACACACACTCTGTGTGTGTCTCTCTCTCACTCTGTGTGTGTGTGTGTGTGTGTGTGTGTGTGTGTGTATTTGGCAATATTACAGTGAATGCACTGCTATAAAGAGAAAATATTTGGACAAAATTTGTTAAAAGCATTTTGGCAGTAAGTACTGGGTGCATTGAAAATAGTCAAAAGGAAAACCAAGACTTTCTCTGTTTTCAAATTGTTCAATCCAGAACAATGGATTTTATGTGGAAAATGTTAATATTTAAATAGAACAAGTGAGACGCCAATAAGAAATAAATAATAAAAGAATTAACACAAGAAGACCATCCATCAGAGCATGGTGGCGCACACCTTTAATGCTGCCTTCCCAGGGTTCAAGGCCAGCCAGGTGGGTTCCTTCCTGGATAGCCAGGACTGCATACTGAGATCCTGTTTGGATTTTTATTTTTAATGGCTTTTGGGGAACTGGAGAGATAGGTCAGTGATTAAACAGACATATTGCTCTTTCAGGGAACCCTGATTTGGTTTCTAGCAGCTATGTCAGTTGGCTAAGTCACCTGTAAATTTAGCTCCACAGCATGGAGCTTCAGTTGGACTTCAGGGAGCTTCGGTGCTCCTCTGGGCCTTGGGTATGGTCAGACGTGCATGTACTCACATATAAACATGTGCATGTACATAATTGGGAATACAATAAATATGGAGCTGGAGAGCTGGCTTAGTGGTTAAGAGCGTGTGTGGTTTTTTTGCACAGACCCAGCAAATGATTCAGGTCCCAGCAACCACATCAGGCAGTCCACAATCACCTGAAACTCCACTTCTAGGAGGATCTGGCGCCTGCTGAGGGTCTCTGTGGGCTTCTGCACACATAAGCGCACACACACGGGCACATAATAAACAAACAAACAAACAAACAAACAATAAATCTGTAAAATGAGAAAATAAGTCACAGTTTCAAGCATATATTCTGTTTTGGAAAATGGTCTTGACATAAACAGTTCTTTTATTCTTGTTCTTTTTGTTGTAGAATTGAAATCTAACTATGTAGTATATATGGTGATTACAAATACTTTAATTTAACCTAACAATGTAGTATATATGGTAATTACAAGTAGTTTAATTTCAAGTGAAAAAAAATCTCAAGACACAAACTTGTAAAAGTACTATGTGGTTTCAGCTATGAATAAAAATTATAGTTTGCATAAACTCTATATACATGAAAATAATGTAACATCTTTTCATGAACATGTACATGTATTTATATACACTGGTGAATGTGCATATTCTGTGCACATGTGCATATGTACAGAAACAAAAGGACAGACTTGGCTGCAGCACTTCAGGATCCATCGTCTATCCTGATTTGGGTGTAATTTTGTTTGAGACAGGGTCTCTTCCAGATCTAAAGCTCACCATAGGAGCTTAGGCCACGTGAGTGGTGGGCCTTAGGAGTCTGCTCGTTTTTCTACCTCTCTAGTCCTGAAATTACATGCATGTACCAGCAAGCAAAGCTGTCCCCACCCTATGGGATATAGGGATAAAATTCAGCTCCTCATGAATACATAGCTAGCTCTTTATAGACTGAGCCACTTCCCCAACTCAGTCTGACCTCTCAACACTGGCTATTCTTTGGTGGTGAAATTATGGGTATCTTTTTTTCTTGTTTTGTCTACGTTGACAACATAAAATTCTTCTTAATATGATTTCATCATATTTACTGCCGTTATCTTTAGATGCTAAATTGGAAAAATGTCTGAGCTACCATAATCATCTTCTTTTTTTTCTCAGAAAATATTTATTGAGTTCTTATGATCACAAAACACTAGCTACCCGAGGAGAGGTTACTCCATATGCAGCATATTTCATGCTCTCCAGAAGCATATAAAAATACAAGAGGATAATGAAATAGTGAAGTACAAAAGTAGACTCACCATAAATTTCATAAATTGCATTCATATGCATGCAGTGGCCTTGTACAAGGTGAAAAATGAAGCTAGTCTGAGGGGGAGGAGTTATATCCCTTCCCTATATATTAGTAATCTAGGCAAGCTTCCTTAAGTAATATTTCTACATCTACTGACAAAACCTGGGCTCGAGATAATAGTAGAAATAAACCAGGACTAGAAAAAATGCCAACCAGAGATGCCTGCAAAACTGTATCCTGACCTTTTAAAATCTCCATGTGGCTATCTAAATAATTTTATTCTTAAATTATCCTCATAACTTTTGGAAACTACTGATGTACCGTTTTGATGATACACTCAACTCATTTCAAGACTTCACTCACAATAGTGTTGCCTATGCAAGAAGTTCAAAAACTTTCAAGGTAGTTCTTTCCATTTATGGAAATTTTGAATCACACGTTCATGTGACCAACCATCAGTCCTTGACCCAAACAGTAGACGAGACCCTCTTTACACATGAATGAGGAAGTCTCCTGCCCTAGAAGAGTTCAGTGGTGTTGATGGAAATGCCTACACTGCACAAACTTTGAGCCACACGCAGGGATTAAGACTCTACCACAGCACATGGGGTAGACACGATGAAACAGGCAGTCCCTTCTGTTTCTCCTAGGCTCTGGTCAAGCTAGATGTCACTGAGAATACATATTTAAAGGGGAGAAGACACCTTAAAAGAGAGTAACAAAATCAAAATATATGTTATGAAAGCAGAAGGCAGCAGGTGAAGAGAGGAACAGGGACAACAGGAGGAATGATAAAGTATGTGTGAAAATACCATAAACCTATGACATTTTATATTAAAAGTCATGGAGGTGGAGGGGAAGAACAACAACAACAACACAAACAAAAAACAGCAAACAAAAACAAACAACACAAAACAGAAAGCCTTGCCCAAGCTTTTAAGTCCCATGATGTATTTTTCAGTAGAGAAATCTGTTCCTCTGTTTCCATACCTCCACCACCTATTTTTTTTTAATATTTTTTTATTACGTATTTTCCTCAATTACATTTCCAATGCTCTCCCAAAAGTCCCCCATACCCTCCCCCCTACTTCCCTACCCACCCATTCCCATTTTTTGGCCCTGGCGTTCCCCTGTACTGGGGCATATAAAGTTTGCATGTCCAATGGGCCTCTCTTTCCAGTGATGGCCGACTAGGCCATATTTTGATACATATGGAGTCAAGAGCTCCGGGGTACTGGTTAGTTCAGAATGTTGTTCCCCCTATAGGGTTGCAGATCCCTTTAACTCCTTGGGTACTTTCTCTAGCTCCTCCATTGGGAGCCCTGTGATCCAGCCAATAGCTGACTGTGAGCATCCACTTCTGTGTTTGCTAGGCCCCGGCATAGTCTCACAAGAGACAGCTATATCTGGGTCCTTTCAGCAAAATCTTGCTAGTGTATGCAATGGTGTCAGCGTTTGGAAGCTGATTATGGGGTGGATCCCTGGATATGGCAGTCTCTAGATGGTCCATTCTTTTGTCACAGCTCCAAACTTTGTCTCTGTAACTCCTTCCATGGGTGTTTTGTTCCCAATTATAAGAAGGGGCACAGTGTCCACACTTTGGTCTTCATTCTTCTTGAGTTTCATGCATTTAGCAAATTGTATCTTATATCTTGGGTATCCTAAGTTTTGGGCTAATATCCACTTATCAGTGAGTACATATTGTGTGAGTTCCTTTGTGATTGTGTTACCTCACTCAGGATGATACCCTCCAGGTCCATCCATTTGCCTAGGAATTTCATAAACTCATTCTTTTTAATAGCTGAGTAGTACTCCATTGTGTAAATGGACCACATTTTTCTGTATCCATTCCTCTGTTGAGGGGCATCTGGGTTCTTTCCAGCTTCTGGCTATTATAAATAAGGCTGTTATGAACATAGTGGAGCATGTGTCCTTCTTACCTGTTGGGACATCTTCTGGATATATGCCCAGGAGAGGTATTGCTGGATCCTCCAGTAGAACTATGTCTAATTTTCTAAGGAACCGCCAGACTAATTTCCAGAGTGGTTGTACAAGCTTGCAATCCCACCAACAATGGAGGAGTGTTCCTCTTTGTCTACATCCTCGCCAGCATCTGCTGTCACCTGAATTTTTGATCTTAGCCATTCCACCACCTATTTTATCAGTGGGATTGTTTTGTTGTTGTTGATGACGATGATGTTATATCTGGGTATACCTGATATGGAGCCTGTCAGGGAAATCTGTAGTCATCTGAACACTCATCTGATGGTGATAAGCAAGACTCATGTTCACTGAGTAATCACACCCCCACAGCCATAGCTACAGAGAGAGCACTGCAGCCGAGCCTTTGATACATTCCCATGCTGATCTTATTTTCCATCAATAACAAAGTCAATCATAGTCCTTCTTTTTCTCCTCCTTCTCCTCCTCTTTTTCCTCCTCTTCCATCTCCCCACCCCCTCCTTCTCCTCCTTCATTTCGTTTTCTTTTTGAAACAGGGTCTCAATATGCAGCCCAGGTTGGCTTTGAACTTTTGGTCACCCTGCCTCATTCTCCCTAGTCCTAGAATTACAGGTGTGCACATCCAAGCTCAGCGTCAATAGTGGCTTATTTATTTTTAAAAAAAAAATGTATAACTATCTCTCCTAGGACTTAGTACTGAACTCTCACTTATTCTCACCATTTTCAATAGCCTCAAGTCTTCATCCAGCACTGTTCACGGTCATGGGAGATAAGAGTGATTATGATGTGTTGTATATATGTATGAAAATGTCAAAAACAAAATCAACTGATGAAAAAGAAAATCACTTTGTTTCTAAAGAAAGAATATATATACATATATATGTATATACATATATACATGTGTGTGTGTATATATATATATATATACAATCACATATTGAATATAGACTAAAGAGCCAACAAGCTTTTAACGCTGAGAGGAAGACACTAACAGTGGATGTAGATGTCCAAAACTGCGAAGGAGTGGGGAAAACTGAGTCAGTAACATAGCATGAACTTCAAAGAAGGCACCCAGGCAATCAGTCAATCACCAAGTGGAGTACAGAAGACCTCCACTAGTTACAATGAAGGGACAGGACTAGTTGGTCCCCAGGGCAGCTGTTGTTTTTTTATAGATATATATAAATATCTGTCAGTCTGTTCAAGTACCACATAAAATGGTTTTATAGATCCAATTCTGTTTACAACAAGTCGATCATCCCCATGGAAAACACAAACAGCAAAAATAGACAGCATGATCTGGCCCTGATAGCTGTCGAACTTCACAATGAGTGCCTCTGGGAGCCTCTGTCCTCCGCATCGGAAGTCTCATTAAAGAACAGGACAGATTATCATCTACTGGGAAAGTCTGAGAATGTCCCTGCCCAAAGGGAAAGAGATAGTCTAGATAAAATTTCAAAGTCATTGCTAACCTTTCCAGAGAGGCTGAGTCAGTAGCTGGCTGTCCTGTCTGTCCACAGACCAGAGACAGCTGCTCTCTCTATTTTGTCTCAATATTCAGTCATTTTATTGTTTATTGAATCTCCCTCTAAGCTATGGAGAGAAATGAAAACAAACGAAAGCCCCAAAGAAACTTTGTCATTGAGCTCTTTGCTGGTCTGGATTTTGTTTTGAGAGTAGGTTGGAAGGGGAGGATTTAAACATTGTAGCTGAAGTATAAACTGGATTATAATCATGCATTTGTACCCTATTTCTTCATCCATTAGAAACAACATGGTTACAGAACAGAAATAGTTGCTCACACTGCATGAAAGGAGGACTCACAGTTGTCTATAGGATGGAACACAGGGCCCCCAATGGAGGAGCTAGAGAAAGTACCCAAGGAGCTGAAGGGGTTTGCAACCCTATAGGTGGAACAACAATATAAACTAACCAGTACCCCCAGAGCTCCTGTCTCTAGCTGCATATGTAGCAGAAGATGGCCTAGTCGGCCATCATTGGGAAGAGAGGCCCCTTGGTCTTACAAACTTTATATGCCCCAGTACAGAGGAATGCCAGGGCCAAGAAGTGGGAGTGGGTGGGTAGGGGAGCAGGGAGGGTGGAAGGTATAGGGGACTTTTGGGTTAGCATTTGAAATGTAAATAAAGAAAATATATAATAAAGAAAGGGGGGCAGGTGGTGGTGGTGCACACCTTTAATCCCAGC
This sequence comes from Mus caroli, assembly GCF_978045245.1. Taxonomy (NCBI): domain Eukaryota; kingdom Metazoa; phylum Chordata; class Mammalia; order Rodentia; family Muridae; genus Mus; species Mus caroli. Next base: position 12,621,711 of record NW_028227270.1, read on the forward strand.
ACTTGAGGAGGCAGATGCAGGCATCTTTCTGAGTCCTAGGCCAGCCTGGTCTACAAAGTGAGTTCCAGGATAGCCAGGGCTATTCAGAGAAACCCTGTCCAAAAAAAAAAAAAAAAAAGAAAGAAAGAAAGGAGGACTCCAGCTAATGTTTGAACTTAGATTTTTCGGAAGCCATTTTTGACTCCAAATCAGACTCCATGGTGATTCCTTTTCTCCCATCCATTTCCCCCTACCTTTTTATTCTAAACTCTACCCGAAGGAGGGTCTGATTCTGAGATGGTTTTGCCAGAATTTCAGGATATAACTCATTCAGCTTCCTTTCTACCCTATTAAAAGTACTACACCTGTGGGACCTCTCTCAAAAATAGGCAGATGAATCATTTGGGGGTGACCTGAAGTACTTAGCACTAAGTAATTTTGCTAGTTAATTTTGTTCATTGGGAAGCCAATAGGAAAGTTGTATTTAACACTTAGAATCTAAGAGGGGGTCCTCAGGTTCAAAGACTGTAGTTTTTTTTTAAATCAGTTTTCATAAATCAGGTTTAAATTCTTTTATAAGTGCTACCCCAAACACAAGCTTATTAAGTTACTTGTGCTCAAAAAGAAGAAATTGTCAATTTGCTGGGCATCAAATGGGATTGAAACACACAAAAGTAATATTGCTGAACTTGGTTATTCTCTTGAATATACTCTAACCCTGTGTTCTACATGACATACTGACCAGAGGATATGGAGTTGCCCAACATAGGATAGATAGGACATAGCCTAGTCTATACAGTTCAAGATGTGAGATGCTTCCTCCAAGCCTCTCTAGTATTCGCTCTATTTAATCATAAGAAAGATCGGGAGAATGTTACAATTATGCTAACATTCCTCTAATACACCCTCACCACTCACAAAGCTTATGATCACCTGGATTCAGCCATAGATAGCACTTGGCCTTGTGAGTGACCTGAAATATATTACATGAAAAAAAAAACCAAAAAACCAGCACTGTGACTAGTCAAATGTCCCTGAGTTATTCTTCTTCCTCAAATACTGCACAGTATGCCTGCTGGGTTAGGTAGCTATTGGAATTACTTTTGTACATGGGGCTAAAAGAACCCAGACAGACATAAAACAAAAGGCTAGCAGAGTGTGAAAGTTAAGAGCACAGGCATTTGAAGTCAGACAAACCTAACATCAAATCCTGACGTTGCATTTGTCTGAGACATTGAACAAGTTCCCTCTGAGGCATTATGTCGTCTTATGAAAGAGGACTGGAATAGTTAATTCACGTGTAATTGCTTATTAAGTGGTAGCTATTATTACCATTATCATACCCAGGGCCATAGAAAGCCTCTATTTTATACCCCAAATCCTTCAAATGGAGCTTCCCTTACCCTGTAATTTAACCTTAAAATACAAGGATCTAATTAAGGATGGGATTAAGATCACTGTCAGTTTTCAGAAGCGTAGAATTAATTTTTAGGGGAACCAGAAATCACCTTCTATAACACACCAGGACAGTATACTGTCCGATGGATTTCTCCGGAGAATGTTCTAGACATGTCAGTTTTACCTTGGAGAGCATTCTTTCACAGAATAGGGGGTTGTCTTCAGGTCGTGGTGAGAATGGAAGAAGGGCAGGAAGGTGAAGACAATGTCCTTGAGTCTCAGATGAGGTGTATCTTGTCCTCCTGATTATTTGTGTTTTGGGAACAACCATTTATGAGCGCAAGAAGGAGAGGCAGTGTGGATGGAGGTGGAGAAAGAGCAGCAGAAGAGAAATCACAAGCAAAAACTGAGCCTTCAAGATTGACAGCTTCTCTTGGCATTTCCCAGGGGAGCCAATTAGTGGCAGTTGCTGAGGTGGGTTTGGTCTTATAAACTCTATGATAACACCCACCTGCATTGCACCTACCTCCAATGGAGCAGCAAAGCTGATATTAATGAGGTTTTTCGGACTAGTCATCCCTTAGAGAGTCCTGCCAAAGACACTAAAACAGATGTCTTAGAGTAACCTAAAAGGAAAGTCCCTTCGACTCCATCACCATGCCAGATACCTAGACAAGTCAAAATAATGATTTGTCTCTTTTCTTCCTTCACCTGTTTCTTTACTTGTTATGAGCTGGTCAACCATTGTCCCTCCAGCTGCTGAGCTGAGTGACTTGGGGAGTGAGCTCATAGGTCTGCAGTATGAATGCATGCTTAGAAAAATAAAGACAAAAAAGAAGAAGAAAGAAAACCGTGGCCAGGATTAGCAGCATCTGGTTGATGCAATGTAAGCAACATCTGGGAAGCTGCCCTGCCCAGTCTTTGCTGCAAGAAAACTATTGAGTGCTCCACTGTTTCAATATGCAGAGTTCAGAGTGTCTTGTGAATCAGTTCAGTACAACCTCAGACAGCCTGACACAATTCTGCTTCCTTGTCTACTCTGCTCAATAACAATGCTCAAGGTCACAGATGTCAACGTATCTGGTGACTGCTGTGAAATGAACAAACAGCAAAGTCTGACAAAAACAAAAAAACAAAACTATTGCGAGTAGAGCTGTGCTTAAATAATTTTAAAAAGAGAAAAAAAATCACTTGGAGATCTTTGCCTTTGAAAAGCAAGTAAGAATAAAATTAAGATATTATGTAATAATACGGGAGAAAAACAACAAGCTGAGCTAAACTCCTCATAATTTCTTAAAAGAAAAGCCAAGATAAAAGTAGGGGAAGCTCCCTCTCCACAGGAAGCCGGGTCTGAGTTATACTTTTAGATGGTGTGAGCTTGGTTAGGAGAATGGAATAGATAGGTGCGTGGAAACAAGCTTTAGAAGGGAGGCTGTGCTAAGTATGAAGCTAGAGGTGCTGAGACTCGGTGATCCGTAGGGTCCTCAGAGGTCCCCTTCAATTCAAGTTTTCATGAAAACAATGACAGAATTTTCTAAGCTTTATATTGGGCCAGATTTTCCCTTGCATGACTTTATTATTATGGCTGGGGAAAGGGGCCGCTGATTGACTTCGTTTCAGTACAGAAGGGAAATGGTATGTTGGCCTAGTGAAGGATGATGTAATCACAGAATCCCCCAAATAAAAGGTTCTTCCCTTCCCTACTCTATCTTCTCTCTTTCACACACCAGCTTTCTCTGTGAATAAATACTCTTTGAGAAAACAGCCTAAAAATCCACCCATCCATTCATCGACCAATCTATCTAACCATCCCTTCCTGCATCCTAATTATTTTGGGATGATTCCTTCACATGGACTGGAGAGTCTCAAAAAGTGTGAAGTACAGCCCAGTTCACCAAGATATGGTAATGCTTGAATCCTCAAAAGGGCTTCAGTATAACACTAAGCTAAAGAAGGTGTACAACCAACACCTGTTAGCCTGCCTGCAACACGCACTCAGACTTGAAAGAACTTGGAGACATTGTGTAAGACCTGTGTACTCTTCTCCCAGACCCTATCCTCTCCTGATGCTATGGCTTGTATCTTAAGTATTTTACAAAGGCCAGGTACTAAGATGTGGTCAGTAGCCTACAATATCTAAAGGTTAGAAAGGGAGACTAGCAGAGAGAAGTTAGGCCACATCTTTGAAGGACTTTAAAAAGCTCCTTCCCCTCCCCTCTCAGCCACAGTGAGAACCAGTCTCCTGCATCTGTTTTGTGTCTTGACATATCGCTTAAACAAAAGCACTAGAGCAACAAGGTCAAGCAATGTGAGCTGAGACCAGAAATCAACCATAAATCAAAATACAGCTTCGAGTTCCCCCATCCTACTTATATTGTCATAGCGATGGAATGCTGACTAACTCACCGGATTTATAAATTAGAAAAGATTTTATAGCTGGAGAGAGAGCATCCAGTGAAACCCTTTCCAAGAGGGACTGTGAGATTTATTTATTCACTTGTTCAACAGATACATATAAAATACTGAATATCAGTCTCCCCTCTGCTGGAGGCACAGGAGGCAGAGATAGAAATTGTAGGTGTACTTCTTGCTCCGTGCACTCAATGGAAAGGATAACTATCAATGTGGAAAAGGTGAATGCAGTATGTTTTGATCAGTTCTTTTTTACCCTTCATGCCAGGGACAGAGACTTAGCTGAATACATGATACCAATATTGAACACATTAAATTTACAAGGAACCATTATCACAGAAACTCTCAGCCCTTAGATGCACATACATAGGACACATGGAGGTTGGACATGGAAGCAGCATGAACAAGCAGAGACTGTGTAAATAGACACAAGAGGGGAAGGAGTTGGGTTCCCATGACAAGATGAGTCTGGCTTGTTTAAATAATTCCACAAACTGGCAGGAAACTGAAGCCCACTTCTGAAACATAAAGATGTTCTACCTGGCTCTCCTGGTAAATAAAGATGCTTGTCATGGAAACCTTACTCCCAGGGGGCATGGTGGAAAGAACCTTTTTGCTTAGGTCATTCAAGGATACATTGCTTTTACCAAAAACATCAAGGTTTATGGCACACAGTGGAATTCACTCAGAGGATGGCCCATGCTCCACACTGGCCGGTTTCTACGACTTGATCAGAAAGCCTTAGCTGCTGAGACAGAACTTATTCTCTTTCTGCCCCATTCCCTTGTTGTTTTACAAGCCAAAGAGCTCAAGCACACAATAATTGCCAGGGATCACCATATGTGGCAGCACCATGTCCCTCAAGACTACACTCCAGTCAAGGTGCCCCATTTCCTCCTCAAGATGTTGTGGGGCCAGCAGCCTCTCTGACAAATGTGTCAATAAAGATACAACCCTATTCATGTGAGTGAGCAGATGTTTACTGGCACAGACCATGAGTACACAGAACTGGCTCCCTCCAGGAAGAGAAGACATCTTGGGACACAGAGTCATTCATAGAGAGGTGAAGGATCATTTGTTTCATGTGCCAAGTGCCTGTCCTGAATATAGTCCTATCATTTGTGAGCTCAGGGAAAAGCAGTGAGAGGGGAAAAAAAAACTGATTACTGACGTTTCCTCTTGCTAGGAGTACAAATGGCTTGCTCTCCCACTGCAAGTTATTGGAAAGCCCTGTGAAAGCAGACTCTTGAGAACCATAAAGTAGAATCAGAATGTGCTTTTTATGAGATTTTATAAAGAAGGGAACCTTGGCGTTCAATAGTCTGGTAACCGAAAATTATTTTTCAGGAAGTAAAGGTCACCTTCTAAATGCTAACTGCTCGTTGGTATCACGCCGTTTTGCTTACTTCTCTCTTGGCATCCTGTAGTGTGGACAGCTTTCTGGTGTTACTGTTGTTCAGCCAGTGGGGTAGCCTGTGCTTGACTGGGTGTCTCTAAAGCCGCCCTGAAGGAAGAGGAGAATGTGGGTCCTGAGATTTCTGAGCCTGACCTTTGATAGGATGTGTGTGTGGGATGCTCATATTCAATACACAGGTCATTACTTTTCATCCTTGCTGGGCACTCTGTGGGCATGCAGGATCATTTATCAGTATACTTCCCAAGTTTTTCTTCCCATTGTCTGACTGTATCCATTGGGGGGTCCCAGTAGAGATGAAGACAGCAGAAACAGGCTTCTTCCCCAGTTATAAGAAGGTGAAGGCTGATAAATAAAAACAACGAGTGCAAAGAAAAAGCTATTCGGTCAAATCTCTGGGTTTCATAATCTCACACAGTTTCTTCTCAGGCTCCTTAGGAACTATTTTTGTTTTTTTCTAGTTATCTACCACCACATAGATATTATTAGAATAACAATTAAAGAACACAATACTAGGATAAATGAAGACTTATGGTAAAGCAATAGTATAGAAATGATATAGGCTTTAAACTGTATATATATTTTGAATATATTTATATTAGAAATACACCTTGGGAGGAGGACTGGGAAATATGCTACATAAGCAAGGTAGCAAAGAGAAGAGAAGAATTCTTCATCAGGGCCAGCTTTGATTCTATATGTGTTGGTACATAACCGGTGTGTGTGTGTGGGGGGGGTGCATACGTGTGTGTGCATGTGCGTGTGTGTTTGTGTGGATGTGTGTGTGTACAAGCATATGAGCTCATATTTTCTGTATTCCATTTCATATAATATATCAACCAATAATTATAAATATTTACATATACATGTATCATATATGTGGATAAATAATATTTTAACGCACATAAGTGTAGAAAACTATAACAGCACTTCCATCCCACAGTATAAAATATGCCACTGTACAGTCCATCTGTTAAAGAAGAGAAAGCCTGAGTTAGAGGCACACACACAAAGCTTTGTCTTTTGTTTGTATGGACTTCCTCAGTGCAAATGTTAAGCAACTGCATAAGTACCTCCCCATGGCTGGTACTTGGAAGTACTCAGACAGTACCCCTGGCACAATCCATTTACTCAGTGTGGGGATCCAGTCCTAGTTTTAGTTAGAACCTCTGCAGAGATGACATTGTAGATGGTTTAACAGCACAATATGTATATATCAGACAGCTGTTTTTAGATCTATGGTTAAGGTTTTATTGTGCCAAGAGAATTCTCCTATCTGCAGTGTGTGCTGTCTGACGCAGTTTATGATGCTCTGTGGGACTTTCTGACAAGACCAGGATTTTTCTCATTCACTCACAGTGAAGGACTGACTCTGGTGTGTCTATTGCTCCTGTCCATGGTCTCTCCTGTCACTTCTGACGAAGGTGTTTTGTTGTTCTTGTTTACAGACTCTTCTGATGTCAAGAAACCTGTGGCTTTTGTAGCCCCAAACTTTACATGCCATACAAGCTAGGAACTACCATGGGAATCAGCTCAATTAATGATTCCATAATAGACAGACAGAGGTCAACCTCTGTCCCTGCTGTCTTCATCAGTACCAAGGTGCCAAAGAAAATAGCCAGACAACTGGAAGAAGAGAAACAAATTGTTGAAGCAAAAACCTAATCACCTTGAACACAATAAAATGGGAGAATCAGAGAAACGATTGAATTCTAGATTCTGAATGAAGTATTAACTCATCTATAGGTGCTACCATTCACCTTTCCAATCAAAGGGTAACTTTACCAGGATGAAAGGCTGTGGAGACAGTGCCGAATTCGCAGGGTTAATCACTAATGGTGAGGTTACTACATGTAATGAAAGGGCAGGGGTGTTCTTCCCGTGTACTGGGAAGCTTACATAGACTTAGTACTTAGAACAAACCACAGTGAACTCAAGACTGGAGTGGCATAGTGACGCCATGTCTCCTGAACAGACCATTCAAGGGAAAAGAAAAAAACATTCCAATCTAGTCCTGCCTTAGCTTCCAGGGTATATGGTAGAGAGTGCATCCCAGATCCTGCAGTCTCTTACATGAGAAGCTAGACCAGGAAAAGGCTCTGTGTATCTAGATTCCTGTTGAAATTATACGGCAGTGTTTATTTCTGCGGAGAGATGCTCATGCTCCTGAAGAGAGTTTCAAATTACTCTCATCAGATCTCCAAAGAGGTGTAGAGTCCAAAAACTATACTCAGAACAGCTAAACGAAACAATTCATGAATTCTTTTAGGTCTTGTTTGTTAGAGCAAGGATTTCTGGGTATAAAATCATAAATACTTGTTATCAAAAATTTTTAAAGTATTGTTAGAAAAGTAAAAGTATCTTCGTGTCCATCTTGCTTTACTTCTGACTTCTTTATGTTCAGTTCACTATTATTTCAGATAAAGGGAATCAACAATTTTAGATAGATAGATAGATAGATAGATAGATAGATAGATAGATAGATAGATAGATAACTAGGAGACAGTTACCTGGGAGTTTGTTTCAGGAAGACAATTTGTACCCTCCAGTTGCATAGTAAAACCAGTTGGGACTGTGGGCCACTTTCAACCTGATCTCTGTTTGTTATATGCAAAGCCATAGAACCCCAGAAGAGAAACTCTGGATTTTTATTTCAAATGGCACCTTCTTTTAAAATATTTACCACATAATTTTATACATCAGCTTTAATTTGAGTATTTTTTTCTAAAAGTTCAGCTTGCCAAGCCAGAAATATAGTTGCATTTCTTCTTTGATTCTTGGAAGAGGCCACTTTTACTGATACCAGAATGGCAAAGACACCGAAAAATGCAGATCATGGTGACCAAGTGTCAGAGAGGCTGTTATGTCAACATTGGCACAAGATCACTATTACTTGCCACATACATCCTCTGGTGTTACATATCTATTTGAATAAAAAAGCCCGTTTGGTGTGCCAGGAACTAGCACTGGGCATGACTCAGACAACTGTGATCAAGTATACAGAAGCACAATTGATCCAATTTTCTCCCTGTAGCGGGGAATTAAAGGAAGAAAGAAGGTATCCAGTTTGCTCTCATCTCTAAGCCTATAATTTCATCCTGTAATTCTTTTATCACAGTCCTATAGTAAGTTAGAAAAAAAAATACTGATAGGTTTCACAAGAGCCAGGGAGGCATAATCCCCCCAGAAAATTGCTTATTTAATAATTTCAGAAGCCACAGAAAATATCAGAAGAATGTTGTAGTAGCCTAAAGAATTCTCTGTACTAATCTGGTTTGGATAAGCCCTTAGATAGCATGACAAGAACAGTTCTATGTGTCGTTTTACGGGGTGCTTAAATAGACTCAGTGAGCTGCATAGCATAGCACAGTAAGCCATACTCCCTTCCTATGCTCAATAGAAAAAAAAAATGCAACCTCTGCTCTAAAAGAATAGGAAATGATTTGGGAGAGTGAAATACAGTATCAAGAATGACGAAGCACCAGGGTCTTTGCCTTAGTTGTAGAAGAAGATGAAATGAAGTGAACCCCATAAAATAAGATTTAGATGAGCAGGGGAGAAATGAGAAACAGGGCTCCAGGCAACCTCTGCACAGAAAGAAGTTTGTAAGCAGATGTAGAAAACCAAGAATAAGCATATCTAGTTTCCAAGCAGGAGGCCCCTTGGATTCAATGGGCAGGCTTTCTCTACAAGAGGAGTTACAAGACATGAATACGCATTAAAGTGTGGACTACTCAGAGCTCATCAACCCTCAGCATTGATGTCAACCTTAAACTGTTCTCAGCAGATTCTGAGAGGGTGACTCAGCTGAATCAGGAGGCGATGGTGGAACTCAGACACTGGGGTATAGAATTTCAAAGATATAGTTCAGGGTCCCAGAAGATGCTGTGTTGTCCCCACCCTGCATATGTATTTGGTCTTTGTTTATTAAGGTTTGGCTTAAGTTACAATTTTTCCTTAGGTGAATATGCATGTAGGAAGTAAACTGGAAAATTTGAAACCGTGCTTTTTCTTCAAAGATTGAAAATACAGTTCCCAGGGTGAAGGGATGAGTCAGGGCTGAAGAGCATAGCAGAAGTCCATCACTTGTGAGAGTACAGTGCCAGCCCAGATGCTGAAGGTGTTTTATTACCTGACCTCACACTGATTAGGTGTATATAAGAGAATCACCACACAGGACCCAGGAACTGAAATGGGAAGAAGGTGAGAACTCAAGACATAGACTTCTGTCAGTTAAATCGGGCTTTTCCTCTGGGTTTGAAAGAAACTAGAACCTAGAAAGGGCATCACTGTGAGTACATTAAAATTTTAAGTGTTAACTGACACCCTTTAAAATTATATTATGATACTTCAGGGGGCAGAAAATATGCCACTCAGCCTAATTAGAATACCCTTCTCTGTTCATTTTACATATTTTTCTAAATATTAAATTATAAGAAGCTGAAGACAGTGAGAAATAAAGAAGCTACAACCTATAATGTGATTTCTGTTATTCCCGTAGGTCTGCCCTTTCTCTGCCATGGTACCAGGGCTGACTCCTTCCTTTGCACATCTGGAAACTTTGCTAATTAATATGTATTAGGTAGAGACCATAATATAGGCACTAGGCTTAATGCTTCTGGCCAGGGAACAAGATAATCCCTGTCTAGAAGAAGCTATTCATTAGCACAACAAGTAAACAGGGAGTTAAAGTTCAGGGTGATAATTGTAGCCCTAGGGATAGAGATATGGTATCCTTGAAAGGGTGGGATCGAGGTCAGCATCTGTTCAAAGTCAGTATCTTGGAAGAAAAGAAAAGAGAGAGAAAAGGTTAGGCAAGGAAGATACTCTAAGTAAAGGCATCACCTTGCCAAAGGAATCAAACAGAGAAATGGTGCATACAAAAAAGTACCAGGTTCAAGGTGAAAAGTTGCTTCCAAAAGTGAGCAAGCAGTAAAGTATAAGTGATTCTTAAGTCATAACGAAGAGCTTAGACCTAATGCTCAGGTCAAAGAAGAATTACCAGAGCTTTAAAGATGGGAAGGCACAGAATGAACACTTCAGATACCACTCAAGAGTGAGAGGCCAGGCTGACGACAAGCAGGAAAAGATTTAGATAAACCACAATAAAACTTAAGCAAGAAATGCTAAAGCCCTGCACCAGAGCAGCAGAAGGCAGAGGGGAGAATGGATTGACTCAAGACGGGAAGATTCCCGAGACCTCACAATGAGCCCTGTTTGGGTCAGAACAATGACAACAGAGTCAAGAGATACTCCGACTGATGTAGAAAATACAGGAAGAAAGGTGGCGGTGAAAGGGAAGAATGGTGACTTTAAGAAGTGTACACTTAGAGATGTACACCAAATGACCTGTCATGGAGCGATTTGAACTGGACATGAAATTATTCATATGAGAATGTTTCCAGATAAAATCAGAACAGGTGAGCATGGAGCATGTGCCAAAAGGATGTATGAAATGATAGATGATGCTTTAAAGACAGTTGTCTCTGGGCAATGTCTGCAGAAGTGAAAAGGCCCCACACTCCCTTAATAAAGAGGAGCCTAACCATCTTCCAGTATGCCAAAGTGAATAATTCATCTCATTAGGTAATCTTTATCTGGAATGAAAAATAATCCTTATAAATACTAAATTGTGCAAATAGTGGTAGTGGGGCGATGAGAAGAATGGGCATAGAGCAGAACCCTCAATTCTATTCAATTAGTTGTTATGTCTGGGTTTATGTCTGTGTGGTATGGTTTTGATTGGCATGACATGGCATTTCTTCACATTGGAGATGGTGATATCTCTAGCAGTACTTGTATTGTTCTGGATTTTTTGTTTGTCCTGGGCTTTGGTGTTTTCCTATGAATTTTAAGATTTTTTTTTTTTAGTTTCTATGAAGAATTACATTGAAATTTGTATGAGATTTGTACTGAATCTCTAGGTTGCTTTTGGTAAGAGAGACATTTTTATAATAACGAACCCTACCAATCTATGAGCAAATGGTGGGTTGCTTTTCATCCTGTGATTCAGTTCCACTCTCTCATGTATTAAAGGCAGAGTGCTTAAACTTTTTAAACAAATGATAGCATGCTTACGGGGAAGCGCAGCACCTATTCACTGTTGGTGTAAGTGCAAACTGGTATAGCCACCAAGAAAATCAGTAGATATTCCTCAAAAAGCTAGAAATAGATCTACCATAAGATCCAGCTTTATCACTCCTGGGAATATGTCCAAAGGACCCTATACACCTACTGCAGATATTTGTCCATCCATGTTCATTACTATACTATTCACAATAGCTAGGAAATAGAAACAGCTTACTTTTCCCTCAGTGGATGGATACATAACACAAATGTGCTACATATTCACAATTGATTATTATGCAATTATAAAGACAAATGTGAAATCTTGAAATTTGCAGAGAAATGAATACAGCTGAAAATAATTATTCTACTGAGGTAACTGAGACCCAGAAAGACAAAAAGAGGATATTATCTCTCTTATGAGAGTGTTAGCTTTTAATCCCTAGACTCATGTGTTTAGTTAGAGTACCCATGCAAGTCAGGAGAAGAGTAAGAGGCCACTTGGAGAGGGGGAAGGGTCAAGGCAGGGGATAGAACACAGATAGTATTTATGAGAAAAACTGGACCAGAGAGGTTGAATGATGTTTGGAATGGGAGTGGAGGGTAGAGGAGAAAGTATGAGGAGGGATAACTAACAGCAAGATCTTTTAGAAAAACGACATGAAAACTTGCAGAAACTTCATAACTTCATTAAAATGTATATATATAGAGAAACATAAAAGGAGTTTAAATGGAGTTACTCTATGTCCGGGGACAATGCCTCTCCCAGACAACATAGACTACCAGAAAGCCCGATATGGGTCCCATCATTTAACGTTATTGAATTGTGGAGTTTCAAGATTCCTCAGACATTACATTACAGAACTTAAAAATTATTACATTACCCAACAGAACTTAAAAAATGAGACCATATTGCTGAAGATACCACATGCTCGAATCACTGGACACGGAGAAATCAAGCTGGTGTTGAACTAGAAGCTTTATCTTTCCTGGATATATATTTATGCTGGAAAGTTCTATACATCTTCCCAGAATGTATAGAAAAGGTGTTAATCGCCTTACATAGTAGTGTACCTTCCAAACTATTCTAATTGTAAGTAATACTGGTGTCATAGTGGTTTCAATGTTGTGGGAGGAAGCAACCACTTACTGATTGTACTTCAGGCCTGTCCTACAAGATGAGACTCATATCTGGTACCATTTCCTCAGCCCAAAATATATAACCAGGGTTGACTAAGCCATAGGTCCTAGTGGAGAACCTAATATTGATATCCTCTTAAATAGGCACAGTATTCACTTGCTCCATAAATTCTTATCTTTATATCCAATGATTAGTGCATTTCTCAGCCTTTCAAAAGCAAAGCTTCTTTTGCAGTACATTCCCATTAATACAGACTAATTAACATAGATAGTTAATCCCTCAAATGATCAACACACAGGGAACAAGACATTTAGTGGTGTCCAATTCTAAGTAAGACACTCCCTAACCTACATGGGTTATTGCACACATGAGCCCATAATGTCTGGGACTTCATGCATAAGAACTGCACAAGAGCCAGCCAGCATGATTATGGGAGGGCTCATAAGGCCCCACTACGAGCTGAGTGGTTATTAGCAGTCAATGGCTTCTAGGAGAAGAGTAAGCTTTCTTCAAAGGTAGAGCCCTAGAGAGGCTGCCGATGGTCAAGTGGATCGCCATATACCCGGGGACATATTTAGAATACTAAGTGTATTTGGGGGTTGAAGAAATAAACGCATGAAGTAAGAAGGAGAAAGTTATAAAGGAGTAAGAAAGGAATTGAAGAAGAAATTAGGGGATGAGTTTGATTCAACCACATTATTTGATGCTGGCACGAAACTGTTATATAACTACAAAAACATGTTAAAGAAGTCAAGATTTCTTTCTATGTTAGATCCAGAAAATAACAGATACATTTATCACAGTTGAGACTCTGGGCAACTAAAGAAAAAACTAGGATTAGCAACCATCACTTAAAAGATAATAATGGCCAGCAAAGTGGCTCAGTGGCTGGAGACCAGGAAACCTGACTTAGATCATCAAATCCTCCAATGTGGCAGAAAAGAACCACTTCTAAGAGGTATACTCTTGCCGTTCTCTGCATTCATACTGTAACTCACTCACAGCTGTGTGCATGTGTGTGTGTGAGACACACACATACACACACAAATTAAAAGTAAACATTTTTTCTTTTTTTTTTTGAATCTTTTTTTTGATATTTTTTATTACATATTTTCCTCAATTACATTTGCAATGCTATCCCAAAAGTCCCCCATACCACCCCCCCCCAATTCCCTACCCACCCATTCCCATTCTTTTGGCCCTGGCATTCCCCTGTATTGGGGCATATAAAGTTTGCAAGTCCAATGGGCCTCTCTTTCCAGTAATGGCCGACTAGGCCATCTTTTGATACATATGTAGCTAGAGACAAGAGCTCCGGGGTACTGGTTAGTTCATCATGTTGTTCCCCTTATAGGGTTGCAGATCCCTTTAACTCCTTGGGTACTTTCTCTAGCTTCTCCATTGGGAGCCCTGTGATCCATCCAATAGCTGACTGAGCATCCACTTCTGTGTTTGCTAGGCCCCGGCATAGTCTCACAAGAGACAGCTATATCTGGGTCCTTTCAGCAAAATCTTGCTAGTGTATGCAATGGTGTCAGCGTTTGGAAGCTGATTATGGGATGGATCCCTGGATATGGCAGTCTCTAGATGGTCTATCCTTTCATCACAGCTCCAAACTTTGTCTCTGTAACTCCTTCCATGGGTGTTTTGTTCCCAATTCTAAGAAGGGGCATAGTGTCCACACTTTGGTCTTCATTCTTCTTGAGTTTCATGCGTTTAGCAAATTGTATCTTATATCTTGGGTATCCTACGTTTTTCAAACCGTACATTTTTTGATGATTATAAAATCTCAAGTATGGAATATCAGGAGAGTTTATTCAAGAATTATGGGCATTGGCAGACACATAAGATAGTCTAGTTATCTTCAACTTTGGCTGCGTTCCAAACTAGGAAGGTTTTTTTTTTTTTTTTTTTTTTTATAAATTCAAATGTTCATTTGTCATATGGGTCCTTGTTATTCAAATTATGGTCCACTACCCACTACATTAGCATCCCGAGGAGTTTATTAATCATCTCAATCTCTACACCAAACCAGCAATCATGACCTGCACTTTTATAAGATTTCCCCAGGAGAGTCATAAGTACATTAAAATTTGTGACACATTGCCTCAGAATCATTGGAAAGATTTGTTCAAACATACATGGTCAGACCAGGGTGGGGCTTATGTATTTGCATTTCTAACAAGTTCCCAAGTACTGCTGCTGCACATTTGAGACTATATTTTGAGACTCTTTGCCATAAGCCAATTAAATTGGAATTTCACTGGATGGCACCCAGGTACCAACATATTTTAAAGTTCTCTAAATTATTCTAACTTGCAACGACCACAGTTAAGAACCACTAGCGAAGGTATCTTTATGACCTGATTACATAAATGAAAACACAAGCATGTAGAACAATTTACCTAGTCTCTGAACACCAGCTTAAATTCATGACTACACTATTCTTTAGCATAAGATGAACAGTGATTAATCAAAGGCAAAACAAATGTATTGCTTCATCCTTTGTGATTTATTTCCAGAGAGATGTTTTGTGTGGTCAAAGGGGAGCAGTATTCATAATGATTATCTTCATCATTACAGTAGCCATCAACCTCCATTTATAGCTTCCATCTCCTGGTAGTTTAATCAGTTATTGTAAAGGATACATTATGTGTTGACTTTAATCAGAAACTTTGAATAAGCCAGGAAGTTTGTCTCTTGCATAGAATCTCAGCACTCAGAGGCAAAGGAAAGAGGATTTCCACAAGTACAAAACTAGCTACATCATGAGTTTCAGAAGACCTTGGACTAAAGAGACCTTGCCTCAGAACCCAAAACCAATTTAACAAACAAAAATATGGCTTCCACAGAAACAAAGCCCTGTTAAATCAGCAAAAACTAATCTCTTTGTCTGGTTCTAAGTTGTTTTTGTTTGTTTGTGTTTGTTTTTGTTTTTGGTTTTTGGTTTTTGGTTTTGGTTTTGTTTTTGTTTGTTTGTTTGTTTGTTTGTTGTTGTTTTTTTACTTTTCTTCCTGGGTTCTTTAGAAGAGAGTTTAGGTCATGAATTTAGACATTTTCCCCTAATCCTTTGGGGCCTTAAATGTTCCCCACAGTGCTGCTTTGGTTTGTCCTGGTAATTTATGTTTCAGTTTTACTTTAACTTGGTTTGTCCTCCTTTCCCAGTTTCCTTCTTGGAGACTTTCTCTTTGACCCCTAGATTATTTGGGGGTGTGTTAGGTCCAAGTGTTTGTAGGTTTCTCTTATTTGTTTCTCTTCTTGGTTTATAGTTGAATCTAGAACTGTTATGGGGGGGCGGGCGGGATTAGTCTATTTTACTTCAATTACTTTTAGGTTGGTCTAGGGTTTCCTTGTGGCACAGACATAGCCTATTTTGCTGTAAATTTTGTTGTCGCTTGGAAATATTGTGACTTTGCTACTGTTAAGTGCATACTCTCTTTATATTGATGCAATCCAGGTGGGTGACAGTATTGCTGAGTTCTGCATTCTTGATGATTTACTATAGATGACGGGGGAAGTATGTTGAGGTCTTAACTGCAGTTGTGGATCTGCCCATTTGTCCTCTCAGTTCTATCTGATATGTTTGGACTGCCAGACCTTCGGGCTGTGAGTCCTTTAGAGTTGCTTGTGTCACCTGCTGGAGGCTCATTACTGTTGGATAATGTCTTTCCTTATGCCCTGGCCATTGCATTTTCTCTGCACTCTCATTCTCATTTTCTTCAAGTTTCTTTTGCATATATTTCAGAATTTGTTCGTGGCAACTTGCCTATATTACTATATTTGGTATGAGCAACTCAGAAACAATGCATGTTTGGGTTGAATACTGTTTTACCCCATAACACAATTTCTGATATTTTATGTTAACAATTTTATTTTGCTTTGCTGTGCTTTGTTACAGATCTTTCTTATTCATCTGTATGCTGTAGATTCAGTACAGTATGCTGATGCCTGCTTTCATTATTTCTACTCAGTCTTTAATTAGAAACACTAGCAAGAGCAACTGCACAAGAAAAAGTATAAAAGAGCATTCAAATCGTGTGAAAGGTAAAATTATCCCTATTTACAGATGACATGATACTCTACAGAACAGCTTAATAAATAATAATAATAGTTCCATAGATAACTGTTAGAAACAATAGAATCCAAGAATAAATTTATTAAAGCCATGAACACAATCATCTATCTAGATATAGTTGGCTTCATTTCTCCATGATAATAATGATATGTCTAAAAAGGAAATAAAAACAACCCATTTAATAATACTATGAACACAGAATAAAATGTTAGAGAACAAATGTAGCTAACAAGTGAAAGATACATACATGCCCAGATTAGTGAACAATACAGTCAGGATGGCTAAAGGTAACCCCAAGAAACCAAAGGGCAAGATGTCTGCTTATGCTTTCTTTATACAGATATGCAGGGAAGAACATAAGAAGAAAAACCCAGAGGTTCCAGTCAATTTTATGGAGTTTTCCAAGAATTGCTCTGAGAGGTAGACAAAATGTCTACCAAAGAGAAATCAAAGTTTGATGAAATGGCAAAGGTAGATAAAGTTCTATTATAGGGAGATGAAAGATTGTGGACTAGCTAAATTATAAAGGAGGCAAGAAGAAGAAGGACCCGAATGCTCCCAAAATACCTCCATCTCGATTTTTCTTATTCTGGCCCAAGATCGAAACCACAAATCCTGGCATCTCCATTAGAGATGTGACAAAAAAAAAAGCTGGGTGAGATGTGAAATAAATTCAGTGATAGTGAAAGCAGCCTTACATTACCAAGGCAGCAAAGCTGAAGGAGAAGTATGAGAAGGATGTTGTTGACTATACGTGTAAAGGGAAGTTTGATGGGGCAAAGGGTCCTGCTATAGTTGCCCGGAAAAAAGGTGGATTAAAAGGAGGAGGAGGAATAAAAGCTCTGTCTCCTTGTGAATACCTTAGAGTAGGAGAGCACCATGAGTGACACATCCCTTATTTGAGTCATGTCTATTGCCCTTGTTAGGTTTACTTACAAAATTTGATCACTATTATATCATAGTTTCTCAAAGTGACAGTTTTTTACATGAAGTGGACATGGGTGTCCAGGGCACCCTGAAATTGTATCAAAGTTGTACAAAACTCCAAACATTTTTAAAATGAAAAGGCACACTCGCGTCCTTCTCACTCAGGGCACTTTGCTGTTGGTGTGACAAGGCATTTGAAGATGTTTCTGGCATTTTGTTCTCAGCTCGTAAGGTAGTGTTAACTATATGGTTATCGGCTAGAAATCCTGAGTTGTCAGCTGTACGTATCTATAGTTTGTAAAGAGAACAAAACAACCCAGACAGATTCTTGATGCTCCTTGTTTGGTGTGGAGGCTGTGAGGGGAAGATGCCTTTTGGAGGGGGCGTAGCTCAGTGCGTACACTGTGAGGCTGGACCTGTTGATACTGCGGTGAGCATCCATTTAGCTTCAGGTTGTCCTGTGTTTGTATACAGTGGCATAGCATTCTGCTGACATTCTTAGTTGTGGAAAGAGGGGAGGGGTCAGCTGGCATGAGAAGTGTTTGGAGTTTTTTCTTTAGTTAAGTGCAGTAGATTTGAACCTTTGTAAAGAAACTGTAGGACTCATCATTGTCAGCAAAGCGAAGAACTGCTACTCAATGGAAGTGCAAGAACCCCCTGGACCTAAACACAATTTACAATACTCTGTTATTTTTTGTATGTTTAGAATGCTGAAATGTTTTCAAAGTTAAATAAACAGTATTATATGTTAAAAAGCCTATAAAATATTGATGAAATAATATAGATAGATAGATAGATGATAGATAGATAGACAGACAGACAGACAGACAGACAGACAGATAGATAGATAGATAAAAGTATATTCTCTGCTCATGTGTTAGAAGATTAATACTAAAATACCTATAGTGCCCAAAATTATGTACTTATTTAGCACAATTTTATAATAATTGCAACAGCATTTTCCTCCAATAATAGGAAACAACAATTTAAAAGAATTATCTGGAACCGTGAAAGATGCCATTTCACCAAAATTATCCTTAAGGAAGAAAATCAAAGGTAGAGGCATCATATTTTCTGAAAATATTTGCAAACCTTGTGTCTAATCAAGATTCAACATCTAAAATATTTAAGTATCTCATACCACTCAATAATAGGAAAAAAAGAATGAAATTAGACAGATGTTCTTAAGTAGAAGGCCTAAAATCCCAGAATTTAGGAATAAGAGTTGTAAGTTCAAAACTTCAAAGCCAAGTTGTATGGGAAAGAAATATTGGCATAAATCAGACAGACAGGCTGAGAGAATAAGCTTAAGAGTCCAGAAATAAACCCAAGAGTATATGATTAAGTAATTTTTATTACAGTTACAGCGTATTAGTCTCTTATCATCAAGGAGGGAAGCACGGCGTCATACAAGCAGACATGGCGTCAGAGGAGCCGAGACTTCTACATCTTGATCAGAAGGCAACAGAGACTGTGTCCCACACTGGGTGGAGCTTAAGCAACTATGAACTCAAAGCCTGCCTCCACAGTGATACCCTCCTCCAGCAAGGCCACACCTCCTAATAGTGCTACTCACTATGGCCAAGCATCCAAATACAGGGGTCTGTGAGCACCATTCTTATCAAACCATCACAGGTATGGATACCAAGAAAATTCAATGGGAAAAGCCATCTCCTTCAATAAACAGGAATAGAAAAGTTGAGCATACACATATACAAGACCTGGATGCTTTCCATACATCATAGAATAGCCAGCTGAAAATGGAGTGAATACAGAAATCCTGAGACCACAAAACTATGTAAAGCAAATGCAAGAGATATATGTTCCTTTGGCACTGGAATTAGCACTGATTTTTTTTTAAATCACCAAAATTTCAAGCAACAAAAATGAAAAAAATGTAAGTGAAACCATATTAAAGTTAAAAGTTTTTTTCACAGCTAATAAAACAATACAATAAAAAGAAAACCTATAGTTTAAGGGAAAAAAATGTTTGCAATCCATGTGTTTGATAGAGGGCTAACATGTCAAATAAGAAACTCACATAATTCAATAGAAAAAAATTAGACAGAGTACAAAATAAGTACAAAGCCTGAAATTCCAACATCCAGCCATGAGAGACATTCACATCCAGAGGCTCAAAGTCAGCCTGGTCTACACAGTAGGATTTGAGTTTTTCTTCATCGAGAGATTTTATTGTTCTGTTTTGTGTTTTGAGGTCCTAGATCAATGTATCTATGATGAATCATAAAAGTGGCTAAAAATTTAAAATACCTTCAACATCATTAATCATCAAGGAAATAAAAATCAAAATGGCTGTGAGACATAAAAATCATACCTGTGAGTATAACTGTGTTCAAGAGAGAGAAGCAAGTATTGATGAAGGAAGAAATTGAGCTCTCTTATGCTATTAACAGGAATGAATGTACAGTGATGCACTCACTAATGAAAACTACATGAAAGTTCCTCAAATGGCTAAATAGAAATACCATGTGCCCAGCAATCTGTCTTCTGTATATACACACAAAGGAAATAAATCAGAATCTTGTAGGGACATTTATATTCCTATGTCCATTGTACTATTGTTTACAATAGTGGATATAAAGCAAGAGTTGATAAATAAATTATACTGAGGGCTAGGATTTACCACATGGTAGAGTTACTCCCAGCATATCGCTAACAATAAATAAATAAGTGAATAAGTAAATAGATAAATAGACAGAGATATAAATAAATAAGCAGGCAAGCAAACAGTGTAAAAGGTGGAGGAGAAGGTGAGTGGGAATACAAAAAGCTGAATTAGTTATGCACATGAAAAAATAATAATCAGCCTGGAAGCACAACTGCCATTTCTCACAACATGGATGGACTTACAAGATATTATGCTAAGAAAATGAAGCTCGACATGGAATGATAAATAAGCTATGACTTCATTTTTGAACAGAATCTTAGGAAGAAAACCAAGTCAAATAAAAAAGGGGAATGGAGGCCAAGGGCAAGAAGTCATGGGGAGTGGTAAGATATAGTCCATTAAGAATCCATTTCCGACAAGCCTTTTCCGGTCAGAAAAGCGCCGGGGTAGCTAGGGCGCAGGGTCAGCTGACACTCGCCAGCTACCCACAACACCCGCCACAGGATCTTAAGACTTCTGGTGAGTGGAACACAGCTTCTGCTCCAATCCAATTGCGCTCGGGACCTGAGACTGCATTAGTTAGGGAAGCAGAAAACCAGCCTGAGTAGGGTCACAGGCCTCTTCCGGCCGGACCAGCACCAGGGTAGCTAGAGCACAGGGTCGGCTGACACTCGCCAGCTACCCAGAACACCCACTACAGAATCTTAAGACTTCTGGTGAGTGGAACACAGCTTCTGCTCCAATCCAATTGCACGGGGGACCTGAGACTGCATTAATTAGGGAAACAGAAAACCGGCCTGAGTAGGGCCACAGGCCTCTTCCGGCCTGAACAGCACTGGGGTAGCTAGAGCGCAGGGTCAGCTGACACCCGCCACCTACCCACGACCCCCGCCACAGGATTTTGAGACTGCTGGTGAGTGGAACACAGCTTCTGCTCCAATCTTTAAACAGTGACAACGACAACAACTAACCCCAGAGATTACCAGATGGCGAAAGGTAAACGTAATAATCTTACTAACAGAAACCAAGACCACTCACCATCATCAGAACCCAGCACTCCCACTTCGCCCAGTCCAGGGCACCCCAACACACCGGAAAAGCTAGACAGGGATCTAAAAGCATATCTCCTGATGATGGTAGAGGACTTCAAGAAGGACTTTAATAACACACTTAAAGAAATACAAAGGAACACTGGTAAACAGGTAGAAGACATTAAAGAGGAAGCACAAAAATCCCTTAAAGAATTGCAGGAGAACACTGCTAAAGAGTTACAAATCCTTAAAGAAAAACAGGATAACCTAATCAAACAGGTAGAAGTCCTTAATGAAAAACAGGAAAACACATCCAAACAGATGATGGAAATGAACAAAACCATACTAGACCTAAAAAGGGAAGTAGACACAATAAAGAAAACCCAAAATGAGGCAACACTGGAGATAGAAACCCTAGGAAAGAAATCTGGAACCATAGATACGAGCATCAGCAACAGAATACAAGAGATGGAAGAGAGAATCTCAGGTGCAGAAGATTCCATAGAGAACATTGGCACAACAATCAAGGAAAATGTAAAATGCAAAAAGATCCTAACTCAAAACATCCAAGAAATACAGGACACAATGAGAAGACCAAACCCACGGATAATAGGAGTGGATGAGAATGAAGATTTTCAACTCAAAGGACCAGCAAACATCTTCAACAAAATTATAGAAGAAAACTTCCCAAATCTAAAGAAAGAGATGCCCATGAACATACAAGAAGCCTACAGAACTCCAAATAGACTGGACCAGAAAAGAAATACCTCCCGACACATAATAATCAGAACAACAAATGCTATAAATAAAGATAGAATACTAAAAGCAGTAAGAGAAAAAGGCCAAGTAACATATAAAGGCAAGCCTATCAGAATTACACCAGATTTTTCACCAGAGACTATGAAAGCCAGAAGATCCTGGATGGATGTTATACAGACACTAAAAGAACACAAATTCCAGCCCAGGCTACTATACCCAGCCAAACTCTCAATTAACATAGATGGAGAAACCAAAGTATTCCACGACAAAACCAAATTCACACATTATCTCTCCAGGAATCCAGCTCTTCAAAGGATAATAACAGAAAAAAACCAATACAAGGACAGGAACCACGCCCTAGAAACAACAAGAAGGTAATCCCTCAACAAACCTAAAAGAAGACAGCCACAAGAACAGAATGCCAACTTTAACAACAAAAATAACAGGAAACAACAATTACTTTTCCTTAATATCTCTTAATATCAATGGACTCAACTCCCCGATAAAAAGACATAGACTAACAAACTGCCTACACAAACAAGACCCAACATTTTGCTGCTTACAGGAAACTCATCTCAGAGAAAAAGATAGACACTACCTCAGAATGAAAGACTGGAAAACAATTTTCCAAGCAAATGGTATGAAGAAACAAGCTGGAGTAGCCATTCTAATATCTGATAAGATTGACTTCCAACCCAAAGTCATTAAAAAAGACAGGGAGGGACACTTCATACTCATCAAAGGTAAAATCCTCCAAGAGGAAATATCAATCCTGAATATCTATGCTCCAAATACAAAGGCAGCCACATTCATTAAAGAAACTTTAGTAAATCTCAAAGCACACATTGCACCTCATACAATAATAGTGGGAGACTTCAACACACCACTTTTACCAATGGACAGATCATGGAAACAGAAACTAAAAAGGGACACAGTGAAACTAACAGAAATTATGAATCAAATGGATCTGGCAGATATCTACAGAACATTCTATTCGAAAACAAAAGGATATACCTTCTTCTCAGCACCTCATGGTACCTTCTCCAAAATTGACCACATAATTGGTCACAAAACAGGCCTCAACAGATACAAAAATATTGAAATTGTCCCATGCATCCGATCAGATCACCATGGACTAAGGCTGATCTTCAATAACAAAATAAATAATAGAAATCCAACATTCATATGAAAACTGAACAACACTCTTCTCAATGATACCTTGGTCAAGGAAGGAATAAAAAAAGAAATTAAGGACTTTTTAGAGTTCAATGAAAATGAAGCCACAACATACCCAAACTTATGGGACGCAATGAAAGCATTTCTAAGAGGAAAACTCATAGCTCTGAGTGCCTCCAAAAGGAAACTAGAGAGAGCACACATTAGCAGCTTGACAACATACCTAAAAGCACTAGAACAAAAGGAAGCAAATTCACCCAAGAGGAGTAGACAGCAGGAAATAATCAAACTCAGGGGCGAAATCAACCAAGTGGAAACAAGAAGAACTATTCAAAGAATCAACCAATCAAGGAGCTGGTTCTTTGAGAAAATCAACAAGATAGATAAACCCTTAGCTAGACTCATTAGAGGGCACAGGGAAAGCATCCTAATTAACAAAATCAGAAATGAAAAAGGAGACATAACAACAGATCCTGAAGACATCCAAAACACCATCAGATCCTTCTACCAAAGGCTATACTCAACAAAACTGGAGAACCTGGATGAAATGGACAAGTTTCTAGACAGATACCAGGTACCAAAGTTGAATCAAGATCAGGTTAATGATCTAAACAGCCCTATATCCCCAAAGAAATAGAAGCAGTCATTAATAGTCTCCCAACTAAAAAAAGCCCAGGACCAGATGGGTTTAGTGCAGAGTTCTATCAGACCTTCAAAGAAGATCTAATCCCAGTTCTTCACAAACTATTCCACAAAATAGAAACAGAAGGTACTCTACCCAACTCATTCTATGAAGCCACAATTACTCTGATACCTAAACCACAAAAAGACCCAACAAAGATAGAAAACGTCAGACCCATATCCCTTATGAATATTGATGCAAAAATCCTCAATAAAGTTCTTGCTAACCGAATCCAAGAACACATCAAAACAATCATCCATCCTGACCAAGTAGGTTTCATCCCAGGGATGCAGGGATGGTTCAATATACGGAAATCCATCAACGTAATCCAGTATATAAACAAACTCAAAGACAAAAACCACATGGTCATCTCGTTAGATGCGGAAAAAGCATTTGACAAGATCCAACACCCATTCATGATAAAAGTCTTGGAATAATCAGGAATTCAAGGCCCATACCTAAACATGATAAAAGCAATCTACAGCAAACCAGTAGCCAACATCAAAGTAAATGGTGAGAAGCTTGAAGCAATCCCTCTAAAATCAGGGACTAGACAAGGCTGTCCACTTTCTCCATACCTATTCAACATTGTACTTGAAGTCCTAGCCACAGCAATTCGACAACAAAAGGAGATCAAAGGGATACAAATTGGAAAAGATGAAGTCAAAATATCACTTTTTGCAGGTGATATGATAGTATATATAAGTGACCCTAAAAATTCCACCAGAGAACTCCTAAGCCTGATAAACAGCTTCGGTGAAGTAGCTGGATATAAAATTAACTCAAACAAATCAATGGCCTTTCTCTACACAAAGAATAAACAGGCTGAGAAAGAAATTAGGGAAACAACACCCTTCTCAATAGTCACAAATAATATAAAATATCTTGGCGTGACTCTAAGGAAGTGAAAGATCTGTATAATAAAAACTTCAAGTCTGTGAAGAAAGAAATTATAGAAGAGCTCAGAAGATGGAAAGATCTCCCATGCTCATGGATTGGCAGGATCAACATTGTAAAAATGGCTATCTTGCCAAAAGCAATCTACAGATTCAATGCAATCCCCATCAAAATTCCAAATCAATTCTTCAACGAATTAGAAAGTGCAATCTGCAAATTCATCTGGAATAACAAAAAACCTAGGATAGCAAAAACTCTTCTCAAGGATAAAAGAACCTCTGGTGGAATCACCATGCCAGACCTAAAGCTTTATTACAGAGCAATTGTGATAAAAACTGCATGGTACTGGTATAGTGACAGACAAATAGACCAATGGAATAGAATTGAAGACCCAGAAATGAACCCACAAACCTACGGTCACTTGATCTTCGACAAGGGAGCTAAAAACATCCAGTGGAAGAAAGACAGCATTTTCAACAAATGGTGCTGGCACAACTGGTTGTTAACATGTAGAAGAATGCGAATCGATCCATTCCTATCTCCTTGTACTAAGGTCAAGTCTAAGTGGATCAAGGAACTTCACATAAAACCAGAGACACTGAAACTTATAGAGGAGAAAGTGGGGAAAAGCCTTGAAGATATGGGCACAGGGGAAAAATTCTTGAATAGAACAGTAATGGCTTGTGCTATAAGATCCTGAATTGACAAGTGGGACCTCATGAAACTGCAAAGCTTCTGCAAGGCTAAAGACACCATCAATAAGACAAAAAGACCACCAACAGATTGGGAAAGGATCTTCACCTATCCTAAATCAGATAAGGGACTAATATCCAATATATATAAAGAACTCAAAAAGGTGGACTCCAGAAAGTCAAATAACCCCATTAAAAAATGGGGCTCAGAACTGAACAAAGAATTCTCACCTGAGGAATACCGAATGGCAGAGAAGCACCTGAAATAATGTTCAACATCCTTAATCATCAGGGAAATGCAAATCAAAACAACCCTGAGATTCCACCTCACACCAGTCAGAATGGCTAAGATCAAAAATTCAGGTGACAGCAGATGCTGGCGAGGATGTGGAGAAAGAGGAACACTCCTCCATTGTTGGTGGGATTGCAAGCTTGTACAACCACTCTGGAAATCAGTTTGGCAGTTCCTCAGAAAATTGGACATAGTACTACCGGAGGATCCAGCAATACCTCTCCTGGGCATATATCCAGAAGATGTCCAAACCGGTAAGAAGGACACATGCTCCACTATGTTCATAGCAGCCCTATTTATAATAGCCAGAAGCTGGAAAGAACCCAGATGTCCCTCAACAGAGGAATGGATACAGAAATTATGGTACATTTACACAATGGAGTACTACTCAGCTATTAAAAAGAATGAATTTATGAAATTCCTAGCCAAATGGATGGACCTGGAGGGCATCATCTTGAGTAAAGTAACACAATCACAAAAGAACTCACACAATATGTATTCACTGATAAGTGGATATTAGCCCAAAAGTTAGGATACCCAAGATATAAGATACAATTTGTTAAACGCATGAAACTCAAGAAGAATGAAGACCAAAGTGTGGACACTGTGCCCCTTCTTAGAATTGGGAACAAAACACCCATGGAAGGAGTTACAGAGACAAAGTTCGTAGCTGTGATGAAAGGATGGACCATTTAGAGACTGCCGTATCCAGGGATCCATCCCATAATCAGCTTCTAAACCCTGACACCATTGCATACACTAGCAAGATTTTGCTGAAAGGACCCAAATATAGCTGTCTCTTGTGAGACTATGCCGGGGCCTAGCAAACACAGGAGTGGATGTTCACAGTCAGCTATTGGATGTATCACAGGCTCCCAATGGAGAAGCTAGAGAAGGAGCTAAAGGGATCTGCAACCCTATTGTTGGAACAACATGATGTACTAACCAGATCCCCAGATCTCTTGTCTCTAGCTGCATATGTATCGAAAGATGGCCTAGTCGGCCATCACTGGAAAGAGAGGCCCATTGGACTTGCAAACTTTATATGCCCCAATATAGGGGAATGCCAGGGCCAAAAGAATGGGAATGGGTGGGTAGGAAGTGGGGGGGGCGCTATGGGGGACTTTTGGGATAGCATTGGAAATGTAACTGAGGAAAATATGTAATAAAAATATTAAAAATTAAAAAAAAAAGAATTCATTTCCACTGATGTAGAATGTTTGAAGAGAACCCAGTGACTTCTCACCAGCAAACAACACAGTCCAGTGGCGACAACAGGAATCTCTGGTGGGTTTGGTAGGCCAGTCTTTCTACTTTTGTTTTTCATTATTATTATCTTCAATCTTTTTTTTTTCAGTCCAGTTGTTATCCCCCTCATGTTCTGCCCTCCAACAGTTCCTGATCCCATTCCTCCTTCCCTATCTCCGAGAGGATGCCCCACACTCCCAAACCACCCTCCACCACTCCACCAGGCCTCCCTACCCCCTGGGGTCTCAATTCTCTCAAGGGTTAGGTGCATCTCACTGAGGCCAGACAAGGCAGTCCTCTGCTGTGTATGAGTCAGCGGCCTTGGATCAGCTAGCTTCGTGGATAGTGACTCAGTGTCTGAGAGATCTCATGGATATGGGTTAGTTGAGACTGCTGGTCACCCTCCTCTTTAGCTTCTTCCAACCTTTCCCTACTTCAATTACAGGGATCTCGAGCTTCTGTCCATTGGTTGGGTTTAAGTATCTGCTTTTGCCTCAGTCATCTGCTTGTTGGGCCTTTTGGAGGGCAACCCTGCTAGACACCTGTCTGTAAGTACGACATAGCATCTGTAATAGTGTAGGCCATTTGGGCCAGTCACTGGACCTGCTTTCCCTCAATCTCTTTCCATTTTTGCCTCTACATTTCTTTTAGACAGGGGCAATTCTGAGTCAGAGTTTTTGACTGTGGGATGGCAACCCCATCCCTCCACTTGATGCCCTATCTTTCTACTGGTGGTGGATTCTACAACTTCCCTCTCCACTATTGGGCATTTCACCTAAGGTCCCTCTCTTTGAGTCTTGAGATTCTCTCACCTCCTGGGTCTCTGGCACACAGCCCTGAGATACTACCTTACACCAATCTGAATGACTAAGATCAAAAACTCAAGTAACAGAACATGTTGGCAAGAATGCAGAGAAAAAGGAACCCTCCTCCATTGCTTGTGGAATTGCAAACTGGTACAACTACTCTAGAAATCAATCTAGAGGTTCCTCAGAAAATTGAAAACAGATCTACCTGAAGATCCAGCTATACCACTCCTGGGAATATACTCAAGAGATGCCCCACCATGCCACAAGGGCAGATGTTCCACTATGTTCATAGTGGCCTTATTTGTGATAGCCAGAAGCTAGAAACAACCTAGATGTCACACAATGGAAGAATGGATATAGAAAATGTGGTTCATTTATACAATGGAATACTACTCAGATAATAAGAATGAGGACATCATGAGTTTTTCAGGCAAATGGATGGAAGTAAAAAATATCATCCTAAGTGAAGTAACTCAGACCCAAAAGGACATGCATGGTATGTACTCACTAATAAGTGGATATTAGCCAAAATATCACAGAATACCCAGGATACAATTCACAAAACTCAAACGGGTTAACAAGCCTATAGGGCCCAAATGAGGATACTTTAATCCCACTACGAAGGGAGAAGAAACCAGAGGGCAGAGGAAAGGGGGAAATAGATGGGAGAGGGGAGGGGGATGGGCAGGGGAAAAGGCGAACATGATCAAGTATTGGGTGGTGGGGAGACCAGGAGTGAAGTTCCGAGGGCCAACAGAATGAATGGAAATACACAACCTCGGGAGGTGGGGGGACCCTCTAGAATGTACCAGTCTTCCTACTTAGTCCCCATTGACACTACTGGGATGGAGGCACAGAAAGCTTTGTTAGTAATAAAAGTCAGAGTAGCTGAGGACAATGTACTCACATAGCTGAAGGCATTACACTCTGTGAGACAGGACTTTTGAACTACCCCTGACTCCCGTTTAAGCTTAAAGGCGGCATTGCTGGCCTAATTTAGGAAAACATGGAAATAAAGATGCAGGTTAGAGGAGGAACTACATCTCCTAGCCATGCTTCTCAGTTCCAGACAGCCACTTGTGTGTGCCACACTAATCATCCTCACACAGACCACAATGTCTCAAAATCACCTTGCCTCTTTCATCTTTTTTTTTTGATTTTTAATATTTTTATTACATATTTTCCTCAATTACATTTACAATGCTATCCCAAAAGTCCCCCATAGCGCCCCCCACTTCCCTACCCACCCATTCCCATTCTTTTGGCCCTGGCATTCCCCTATAATGGGGCATTAATGATCATATAAAGCATATTCTTGTCTGAAAGGGACCCGTGATTAACCAGGAGCTACCAGATAAGGGCCTATTGTAGCACCAAGGTCTAAAACTTCTAACCTGTGGGTTTGACAAGATCAGTATCTGATTTTTTTTTAATCTATTCTTAGCCAAAGAGGCTAGAGAGATCTATATGAAACTATCCAAGGTCAGTCAACTGCAGGGTGACAAAGCAAAAATACAAAGTTAAATCTCTGAGAATTCATAGTCTACTGTTTTCAACACCACCTCGGAGGCATAAAGATGAATAATGTATGGCCCCGACCTTGAGGAACTTACAGTTGATGATAGAGTGAACAGAAAGATAATCACTATGGGTTGCAAGGTCTAGAGTTATCAGGAAAGTTGAAAACAAAAGCATTATTCAACTTGGTTTTCAGAAACAAATGAGAGTGGGTTGAGCAAATGGTTCAGAGAGTAAGAGCACTTTCAGGGATATCCCAAGACACTTGACTGACCAGCCTGCACACATGTAAACTCCTGATGATAAAGATGCCCTTAGAGCACTGTTAGAAGTATTTATATGTGTTAAGACCATTGACCAGTCCAACTTGGGATCTATCCCATGGGTGGTCACCAAACCCTGATGCTATTACTGATGCTATTTTATGCTTGCAGATGAAAGCCTAGCATGGCTGTCCTCAGCTCTACCAACAGCTATCTGAGGCAGATACAGATAATCACAGCCGAGCATTGGACTGAAGTTGGGAACCCCTATGGAAAAGTTAGGGGAAGGTCTGAAGGAACTGAAGGAGATGATCTCATAGGAAAATCAACAGAGTTAACTAACCTGAGTCCTGGGACCTCCCACAGACTAAGCCACCAACCAAAGAACATGTACAAGCTGGTCTGAAGCCCCCAGTACACATGTAGCAGAGGGCTGCCTTGTAGATCCTCAGTGGGAGAGGATGTGCCTAATCCTGCAGAGACTTAATACCCCAGGTAGGAGGGAATACCAGGAGTAGGGAACCATCTCAGAGGAAGATGGGGGAAAGAACTCTGGGAGGGGGATGAGTAGGAGGAGCAATAATTGTAAAGTTAACAAATAATAATAATAAAAGAATTCAGATGCACAAAGTCTCAGAGCTGCCACTCAACCATATTATCTATTCTCTTTAATTTTCTTTTTCTCTTGGAAGCTTTTTTACCATTTTGTTTTCTTTTGTTAAACACTCTCCCTTCACTTCAACCTTTTCTCTGATTCCTTTCTTCTGTTTCCTTTCCTTTCCTCTAGTAGTTCTTCAAATATAACCACAACCATCCACCTTCCTTCAGTTTTAACTGCACATTTTCAAAGATCTGGATTTCTATTTCTCATGTGTATGAATAAAAATATAGCTTCCTGACTCTAAGGATTATGAACACAGTATTATGAATACTGATAAGTCTTGTGTATGTATATGTGTTTGTATGTATTTGTTTGTATGTGTGTATGTATGTGCCTGTGTGTGCATGTGTATTTGTGTTTGTGTATGTGCTGTGTGTATGTATATGTGTGTGTACATGTGTATATCTGTGTGTTATGTGTATGTGTATATGTATGTATCTGCATGTATGTTTTTGTGTGTGTCTGTAGGTAGGTGTATGTGTTTATGTATGTGTGTACATATATGTGTTTGTGTATATGTGTGTGTGTGTGTGATATGTGAGCAGTGTGTGTATGTATGTGTATGTGTATGTATGTGTTCATGTAGATATGGGTGCACATTTGTGTGTATGTAGGTACATATGTGTGGGTGATATGTGCGCACACATGTGGAGGTTAGAAGGTGAAACACTTCCTCTTCAGGTGCCATCCACCTTCTTTTGTGAGACATACTCTCTTGGGATTGTACTCACTAATTAGGCTAGGCTATCTGTTAAACAAGCCTCAGATCTGACTATCTCTGTCTCCCCATTCCTGGGATTGCAAACAAGAACCACAACACTCCCCTTTTATCTTGTGGGCTTTGTGAGAGTAGCATGCCCTCATGGTTAAACAGTAAGCACCTTACCTATTAAACCACATCCCTAACCATGAATGCGGAGAATTTTTTATCCAGAATTATTCCAATTGACAACATATGAAAGGAAAAACAATTATTTTCAAGGAGAATGAATCCAATTAAGAGAAATTTTAATAAGACAAAAACTCAAAAGAGAGAAGCTAAACAAAAGAGGAATAACAGGAAAAAGGGGAACAAAAGAAAAGAGATCACACTGTATGAACACTGTCATTGTTTGAAACAATGCACTAATCCAAGCATGTAAGAGGTTATTACCATACCGGGGAGTGTGGACTCCAACCTGAGAGATTATGTGAGATAGTCATGAACTCAAGAAAACAGAGAGAGGGAGAACAAAAACAGGACAGTTGCTGAGATGAACCCTGTTTAAACAACAGTCACTTCATTTGGTCATGGCAAAAGGATTGCATGATTAAAGTCCCCAGGAACTGCTGCAGTCGGTCAGTAGAGACTGAGGGCATCAGCAGGTTACAGGAAGGTTCCTCAGGTTGCCATGTCATTCGTCAAAGTTAATCTATACAGTCCTTCCAAGAGTCCCCTGAGAGTGGAAGTGCCCTTTGTCTTTTAAGTATCTCTTTAAAATAAGAAATAGGAGGAAATACACAAAGCTCATCATTAAAAAACGAACAATAGTGGCAACAACAAAACACCCTCATCCTTTTGCTCCAGTCATTAAAGAATGCCCAGTATATCCTTGGTATACTGACACAGTAACGAGAAAAGTACACAAAAAAAACCATTCTTTCATAATTTTGAAGAGACTTCATTAGAGGTAGAAAGCACACATAATCAATAAACTACATGTTCGATTACAAGGTGGAAGGTGCCATAAAGAATAAAGATTGCAATGGGATCAGGGAGAGTTAGACTGGGCCAGTCGGGCAAGGAACAGGGACGGGACTGCAAGCGACAGCTCATCTCCATGAGATAGGGTTCGGTACACTCTTAAAATCAGCAATGAGTCAGGTGTGGCTAGAACAGATAGAATAAGACACTAGGAGGCCATGAGGTCAGGAAAAGAAGAGAGGGCCAGACTATGTGGCCCTCCCTATATCAACTAAATTGTGTACCTCCTAACTTCATACTAAGGTCCTGACCTCAACTGTTTGGAATAGAGTCTTCCAATTGGGGAGGTTAAAATGTTGCCACCATAGTCGTCTGTCCTCCAACATGACTGCTGTCATAGAAAGAAAAGACTAGCACACAGAAAGAGACAGAATGAAGACCACGGATCCAAACAGTAAGTGGAGCCACCAGAAGCCAAGAAGAGATGTGGCAGGAGAACCCAAGCTTGACAAAATCTCCAGACTTCCAGCCTCTAGAATTCCAAGGAAACTAACGTCAATAGATAACTCACTCATCTGTGCAGTGTTATTCCAGCATTTGGCAAGCTAACCCCCTGACTCCAGATCCTATGAAGTGCTTATGCAAGCTTAGAGTTCATTCAGAAGTCCGTGAGCACAGGGAGGGGAGACATGTCAGTCTGGCATTTCAGTCTCCTGTTAGAATGCTGAAAAACCACAAGAGACCACACCTCCACCTTCTTACAAGAACAAGTCAAGTGAGTTCCAAAGTCACTTCTTCAATTTAGCTATCAGAGAACTGGGTGGGGGGGAGTGTAAAAAAAAGAAGCCTAGGCTCCAGAGTGCTCTCCACACCACAGAACCTTGGGATCACCTCGTGATCGAGGGTGAGTGGAATGCAACATCAGCTCCAAAGAATCGCGGAGGGTCTTGTGCCAACAGAAACAGGGACAAAGGAACCACGCCGGACCAGAGGCTGGGATACATTCAGGTCAGATCCAGCACCACCATCTTCTGCATGAACCCGACCGAGGGCATCTAGGGCACCAGAGGACTCTCCACGCCACAGGACCCCTAGCACACCCAGGACCTCCTGATCACCTGAGAGCACATGGGTGATAGAAGCAACATTGCTTCTTGGTCAAGGTCACCTTGGGCCTTCATTCTCAGCTAGGGAGGCGGAGCTGAGACCCAGACCTCTGAGCACATTCCTTGCCAGAGGAGAGTTGGCCTACAGGGAGGGTTCTGACCCCAGAACTCAGGAGGTGGATCAGAGCTCCAGACTGCTGGACACCTGCCCTACAGGAGGAAAACTTGCCTGCAGAGAGTGCTCTGACCACTGGAACTCAGGTGAGAGTTGGACTCCCAGGAGTGCTGATAGAGGCTAACAGAATCACAGGAGGATCAAGCTCCAACCAGAGACAGCTTGATCATTAACACCAGAGATTTCCATATGGCAAAAGGCAAATGAAAGAATCTTACTAACAGAAACCAAGAACACTGGGCATCATCCAAACCCAGAACGCCCACCACAGCGAGTCCTGAATACCCCCAATACTCCCGAAAAGCAAGACTCAGATTTAAAATCATATCTCATGATGGTGGTAGAAGACTTAAAGAAAGGCATTAATAACTCACTTAAAGAAATGCAGGAGAATAGTGCTAAAGAGGTAGACGCCCTTAAAGAGGAAGCACAAAAATCTCTCAAGGAATTACAGGAGAATACTGCTAAACAAGTAGAATCCCTTAAAGAGGAAACACAAAAAGCCCTCAAGGAATTACAGGAGAACACTGCTAAACAGGTAGAAGTCCTTAAAGAACTACAGGCAAACACTGCTATAGAGGTAGAAGAAACACAAAAACCCCTTAAAGAATTACAGGAAAACACAATCAAACAGACGATGGAATTGAACAAAACTATAAAAGATCTAAAAATAGAAGTAGAAACAATGAAGAAAACCCAAAGGGAGACAACTCTGGAGATAGAAATCCTGGGGACGAAAGAAATTAGGAACCATAGTTGTGAGCATCAGCAACAGAATACAAGAGATGGAAGAGAGAATCTCAGGTGCAGAAGATTCCATAGGGAACTTGAACACAACAATCAAAGAAAATGCAAAATGCAAAAAGAGCCTGACTCAAAACATCCAGGAAATTCAAGACACAATGAGAAGACCAAACCTACGGATAATAGGAATAGATGAAAATGAAGATTTTCAACTTAAAGAGCCAGCAAATATCTTCAACAAAATTATAGAAGAAAACTTCCCATACCTAAAGAAAGAGATGCCCATGAACATATAAGAAGCCTACAGAACTCCAAATAGACTGGACCACAAAAGAAATTAGCCTGACACATAATAATCAGAACAACAAATGCACTAAATAAAGACAGAATATTAAAAGCAGTAAGGGAAAAAGATCAAGTAACATATAAAGGCAGGCCTATTAGAATTACTCCAGACTTTTCACCAGAGACTATGAAAGCCAGAAGATCCTAGACAGATGTTATACAGACACTAAGAGAATACAAATGCCAGCCCAGGCTACTATACCCAGCAAAACTCTCAATTACCATAGATGGAGGAACCAAAGTATTCCATGACAAAACCAAATTCACACAATATCTTTCCACGAAGCTAGCCCTTCAAAGGATAATAAAGGGAAAACAACAACACAAAGATGGAAACTACACCCTAGAAAAAGCAAGAAAGTAATCCTTTAACAAAAATAAAAGAAGACAGCCACAAGAACACATTCCCAACTTTAACAACAAAAATTACAGGAAGCAACAATTATTTTTTTTAATTCTCTTAACATCAATGGACTCAATACCCCAATAAAAAGACATAAACTAACAGACTAGCTACACAATCAGTACCCAACATTTTGCTACTTACAGAAAACCCAACTCAGGGATAAAGACCGACACTACCTCAGAGTAAAAGGCTGGAAAACAATTTTCCAAGCAAATGGTCTGAAGAAACAAGCAGGAGTAGCCATTCTAATATCAAATAAAATTGACTTCCAACCCAAAGTTATCAAAAAAGACAAGGAGGGAAACTTCACACTCATCAAAGGAAAAAATCTTCCAAGAGGAACTCTCAATTCTGAATTTCTATGCTCAAAATGCAAGGGCAGCCACATTCATTAAAGAAACTCTAATAAAGCTCAAAGCACACATTGTACCTCACACAATAATAGTGGGAGACTTCAACACCCCACTATCACCAATGGACAGATCTTGGAAACAGAAACTAAACAGAGACACATGGACACTAACAGAAGTTATGAAACAAATGGATTTAACAGATATCTACAGAATATTTTATCCTAAAACAAAAGAATATATCTTCTTCTCAGCACCTCATGGTAACTCCTCCAAAATTGACCATATAATTTGTCACAAAACAGGCCTCAACAGACAGAAAAATTTTGAAATTATCCCATGCATCCTATCAGATCACCATGGACTAAGGCTGATCTTCAATAACAGCATAAATAATATAAAGCCAACATTCACTTGAATACTGAACAACACTCTACTCAATGATACCTTGGTCAAGGAAGAAATAAAGAAAGAAATTAAACACTTTTTAGAGTTTAATGAAAATGAAGCCACAACATACCCAAACTTATGAGACACAATGAAAGCAGTCTTAAGAGGAAAACTCATAGCCCTGAGTGCCTCCAAAAAGAAACTAGAGAGAGACTACACTAACAGTCTGTCAGCACACCTAGAAGCTCTAGAACAAAAGGAAGCAAATTCACCCAAGAGGAGTAGAATGCAGGAAATAATCCAACTTAGGGCAGAAATAAGTGGAAACAAAAAGAACTATACAAAGAATCAACCAAACCAGGGGCTGGTTCTTTGAGAAAAATCAATAATATAGATACACCCTTAGCCAGACTAACTAGAGGGCATAGGGACAGTATCCTAATTAACAAAATCAGAAATGAAAAAGGAGACATAACAACAGATCCTGAGGAAATCCAAAACATCATCAGATCCTACTACAAAAGGCTGTAATCAACAAAATTGGAAAACCTGGATGAAATGGACAACTCCCTAGACAGATACCAGGTACCAAAGCTAAATCAGGATCAGATTAACGATCTTAACAGTCTCATTTCCCCTAAAGAAATAGAAGCAGTCATTAATAGTCTCCCAACCAAAAAAAGCCCAGGACCAGAAGGGTTTAGTGCAGAGTTCTATCAGACCTTCAAAGAAGACCTAATTCCAACTCTCCTCAAACTATTCCACAAAATAGAAACAGAAGGTACTCTACCCAGTTCATTCTATGAAGTCACAATTACTTTGATTCCTAAACCACAGAAAGACCCAAGAAAGAAAGAGAACCTCAGACCAATTTCCCTTAAGAATATCAATGCAAAAATACTCAATAAAATCCTTGCAAACCGAATCCAAGAACACATCAAAATGATCATCCATCATGATCAAGTAGGCTTCATCCCAGGGATGCACGGATGGTTTAATATATGGAAATACATCAACGTAATACACTATATAAACAAACTGAAAGACAAAAATCACATGAACATCTTACTAGATGCTGAGAAAGCATTTGACAAAATCTAACACCCCTTTATGATAAAAGTCATGGAAAGATCAGGAATTCAAGGCCCATACCTAAGCATAATAAAATCAATCTACAGCAAACCAGTAGCCAACATCAAACTAAATGGAGAACAATTCAAAGCAATCACACTAAAATCGGGCACTAGACAAGGCTGCCCACTTTCTCTCTACCTATTCAATGTAGTACTTGAAGTCCTAGCCAGAGCAATTCGACAACAAAAGGAGATCAAGGGGATACAAATTGGAAAGGAAGAAGTCAGAATATCACTATTTGCAGATGATAAGATAGTATATATAAATGACCCTAAAAATTCCACCAGAGAACTCCTAAACCTGATAAACAGCTTCAGTGCAGTAGCTGGATATAAAATTAACTCAAACAAAACAGTGGCCTTTCTCTACACAAAGAATAAATAGGATGAGAAAGAAATTAGGGAAACAACACCCTTCACAATAGTCACAAATAAAATAAAATACCTTGGCGTGACTCTAACTAAGGAAGTGAAAGATCTATATGACAAGAACTTCAAGTCTCTGAAGAAACAAATTGAAGAGGATCTCAGAAGATGGAAAGATCTCCCATGCTCATGAATTGGTAGGATTAATATAGCAAAAAATGGCTATCCTGCCGAAAGCAATCTACAGATTCAATGCAATCCCCATCAAAATTCCAACTCAATTCTTCACTGAGTTAGAAAGGGCAATTTGTAAATTCATCTGGAATAACAAAAAACCTAGGATAGCAAAAACTATTCTCAACAATAAAAGAACCTCTGAGGGAATCACCATGCCTGACCTCAAGCTGTACTACAGAGCAATTGTGATAAAAACTGCATGGTACTGGTACAGCGACTGATAGGTAGATCAATGGAATAGAATTGAAGACCCAGAAATGAACCCACACACGTATGGTCACCTTATCTTTGTCAAGGGAGCTAAAACCATCCAGTGGAAAAAAGACAGCATTTTCAACAAATGGTGCTGGCACAACTGGTAGTTATCATGTAGAAGAATGGTAATTGATCCATTCTTATCTCCTTGTACAAAGCTCAAGTCTAAGTGGATCAAAGAACTCCACATAAAACCAGAGACACTGAAATTTATAGAGGAGAAAGTGGGGAAAACCCTCGAAGATATGGGCACAGGGGAAAAATTCCTGAACAGAACAGCAATGGCCTGTGCTGTAAGATCAAGAATCAGCAAATGGGACCTCATAAAATTGCAAAGCATCTGTAGAGCAAAAGATACTGTTAATAAGACAAAAAGGTCATCAACATATTGGGAAAGAATTTTTACCAATCCTAAATCTGATAGGGGACTAATATCCAATATATACAAATTGCTCAAGAAGCTGAACTCCAGAAATTCAAATAACCCCATTAAAAATTGGGGTACAGAGATAAACAAAGAATTCTCAACTGAGGAATACTGAAGGACTGAAGGGCTGAGAAGCACTTGAAAAAATGTTCAACATCCTTAATCATCAGGGAAATGCAAATCAAAACAACCCTGGGATTCCACCTCACACCAGTCAGAATGGCTAAGATGAAAAATTCAGGTGACAGCAGATGCTGGCAAGGATGTGGAGAAAGTGGAACACTCCTCCATTGCTGGTGGGATTGCAAGCTTATACAACCACTCTGGAAGTCAGTCTGGCAGTTAAATAGAAACATGGACATAGTACTACTGGTAGATCCAGCAATACCTCTCCTGGGCATATACCCAGATGTTCCAACTGGTAATAAGAACGCATGCTCCACTATGTTCATAGCAGTCTTATTTATAATAGCCAGAAGCTGGAAAGAACCCAGATGCCTCTCAACAGAGGAATGGATACAGAAAACGTGGTACATTTACACAATGGAGTACTACTCAGCTATTAAAAACAATGAATTTAGCCGGGCGTGGTGGCGCACGCCTTTAATCCCAGCACTCGGGAGGCAGAGGCAGGCGGATTTCTGAGTTTGAGTCCAGCCTGGTCTACAAAGTGAGTGCCAGGACAGCCAGGGCTACACAGAGAAACCCTGTCTCGAAAAAACCAAAAAAAAAAAAAAAAAAACAATGAATTTATGAAATTCTTGGTCAAATGGATATATCTGGAGGATATCATCCTGAGTGAGGTAACCCAATCACAAAAGAAGTCACTTGATATGCACTCACTGATAAGTGGATATTAGCCCAGAAACCTAGAACACCGAAGATACAACTTCCAAAACTCAAGAAAATCAAGAAGGAAGACCAACTCTTGAATACTTCATTCCTCCCTAGAATAGGGAATAAAATACCCATGGAAGGAGTTTCAGAGTCAAAGTGTGGAGCTCAGACGAAAGGATGGACCATCCAGATGCTGCCCCATCTGGGGGTTCTCCCCATAATCAGCCACCAAACCCAGACACTATTGCATACGCCAGCAAGATTTTGCTGAAAGGACCCTGATATAGCTGTCTCCTGTGAGGCTTTGCCAGTGCCTGGCAAATACAGAAGTGGATGCTCACAGTCATCTATAGGATGGAACACAGGGCCCCCAATGGAGGAGCTAGAGAAAGCAACCAAGGAGCTAAAGGGGTCTGCAACCCTATAGGTGGAACAACAATATGAACTAACCAGTACCCCACAGCTCATGTCTCTAGCTGCATATGTAGCAGAAGATGGCCTAGGCAGCTATCATTGGGAAGGGAGGCCCCTTGGTCTAGCAAACTTTATATGCCTCAGTATGGGAGAATGTCAGGGCCAAGAAGTGGGAGTGAGTGGATAGGGTAGCAGGGCAGGGGGAGGGTATAGGGGACTTTTGGGATAGCATTTGAAATGTAAATGAACAAAATATCAAATAAAAATGCATACATACATACATATATACATACATACATACATACATACATACATACATACATACATACATAATTAAAAAGAAACCTAAATGAACTAAATCCCAGAAGGGGAGGAATCGATGCCAGAAGGGGGAGTCCCCATTCTTGCAATGTTTTTCTCTGCAGCCTAGTGAGAAGCACAAACTTGCTGTTGGTGAGGATAAGGGCAAGGCTGCTGAACTGGGGAAGATGTTAAACTACATGCTGTCTTGTATGAGGGAGGCTGTACCCTATCCCAGAGACAAACAAGACTTTCCCTGGAGGTAAGGCAGGAGCCCCCTGGATCCTGGGGATGGGGAGTGACAGTCAAGAAATAAACCAACTCCCCTGGGGTCCTGTACCCCCATGCCTCCTCAGTCTTTCCCCAGATTTGCCATCTCTACTGACACCACTTTCCATGCCCTCTCATCCTCTTCTCCCCCTTTCTTTTCATCTCTGGCCTCCCCCATCCTGGCCTGGATCAGTCTGTTTCTGCTAGTTTGTCTGTACTATTGATTTTTCTCAAGCAATCAACCTTTGTTTTCAATAATTTACTCATTTTTTTCTTTTATGTTTCTGATCTATCCTTTAAACTCCAGATTTCCTTTCTTCTCTTTATTTCTGAGCTTGCTTTGCTCTTGTCTGCTAGTTTCTTGGTTGCGAGCCTAGCCTTTAATGGCTGAGCCATCTCTCCAGCTCCTCTGCTAGTTTCTTAATATATAATGTGAGGTTGAATTGCAGATGTCTCTTCCTCCTTATACAGACACTTAGTGTCAAGAAATTGCCCTAGATACTGACTCATTAGTATGCAACAAAACTTGTTCTTCTGTTCACGAACTTCCATTTGGTTGAATTTTTCCTTTTCATTTGCTCTTTGACCCACAGTGTTCTGGTTTCCAGTGGGTGTGAGACAATTTATCCCAAGCTGATGGCTTAGTGTAACACTTTACTTTTGTATGGGTCTGGGTCTAGTGCCAAGGCTCTAAAGCATCGTTCCTCTGCTCCAGGTACAGTGTAGCTTGCAGTGACTTCAGATACAACTCCAGTTTCAGTGTCTACATCCATGTGATCTTCTCCTCGGATGTTATGTCTCCTCTTCTTTCCTTTTCAAAGATGTTTTCCCCGGATTTAGGACCCATCCATGCAATCTGGGGGCTGTCTCAGGTTAAGATTTTCAGTATTTATGCAACAATCCTTTGTTAAGGAGGTCATATTCAAAGGTGCCCAGTGTTAGGCCATAGGTCTATCTCCCTTAGGACCATAATTCAACCTACCACATACGAGCTCTTTAAATGCAATGCTTAGTGTCTACATTTGCAGGAAACCTCTCAGATATCTTTGTCGTGCAACAAATTTCAACTTCAGTTTTTACTCATACTTTGAAATTCAAAATACGCTTTTCCTATCGATGCTAGAAATTATATTTATGTTCTTAGCTTCATGAGCTGTCTGCTTCCCCGTCATTTGATATAATCTTTCATACAATTAGAGCCTCTTACAAAGTTTCATAAGAGGTACTGAGAGTTCTAAAAAGTTTTTATGTTAAACACTAATTATAAGTTAGAGAACTGATAACTTCTTTTCTTCAAGTATCGGTTAGAAAATTCTAGAAGCAGATTATGCTAATTACAGTTCAGGGGAAGTTACACATCATGGACTCAAATTTCTCTTTATGGGCTTAATGTAGCTTAACACCTTACCTCATGGGAGCTACAATATGGAAAAAGACATAAAATATTGGGCTTGATGGGTTTCTATCACAGCAGGGCCTGGGGTCTGCACAAAATTTCACAAAGGGAGCCAGGCTGTCTCATCAGTTCAACTCTGGGCTGTTGCTGAGTATAAAGGGGGCAAAAGAAAGTCTGTCAACAACCTCTCATAGAAAAATGAAATTGCTGGTCAGCAGTAGGATTGTGGAAATCTCACAATCACCAAGCCAAGTTCATTACCTCGTCTTCAGGTGTGAGAAATGGATGAATACAAAACAGTCATATGTTAGCATGATAGTATACTCAGCACTCACTACAATAGGGAGCTCAATAAATGGAAAGGGGAGATAAAATTCAACAAACTCTCACAGGTGAGCTATTTCTGCTTCAATTGTTATGCAAAGGAGCCAAATAGCCCATTTGGGAACATGTCATTATTCTATGGGTACTCAGCACCCGTTTCAGATACATTGCCAGTTAGGATTCAAGCTATCAAGGAGACTATTACCTGCTCTCAAGGAAATTTGAGGATCTCATTGATGCTTCGCACATGTAATAATGAAAAAGTACAGTAACCCATATTTCTGCTGCTAGATGCTTCTCCATAATGAGATTATATTTCTGCTGTGAGATGCTTCTTCATGAGATTATCTTTGGGGTCAGCAGTTTCTGAGAAAACTTCCTGCACAGGTATAAAATGTTGCAAGGCTTTCCTGCATTTCTCCAAGACCTTATGGTAATAGGCTACCATTCCCATCCACGCCTTTGTTACTGCACTTATGGGAGCTTCTTTCCTTAGTTCACACCAAGGTGTAACCTGATGAGCTTTCTCCATCATTCGGGCATGAGGACTCCAAGAATCTCTAATGTTTTTCTCAATTTTCCTTGCCTAAAAGAAGAGCTAGTGGCTTGAAATGTAGCCTCCTCGGTCAGAACTCTTCTTTTTTAGTAAGCAGATGGCTAGTTTATTAAACAAATGGAGATGTGGAATCTTCAAAACTCGTACCTTATGTATCCTTTAGAATCATGACTACCAGCCGTACTTCACTGCCACCCAAGTACATGGGATGATGTGCTGTTCACAACTGCCCAACCTCATCAAAGACGGATCACAGTAAGACAGCCTTGAGAGTCCCTTTCAGGTCTAGCTGTCCAAACATTTAATTGGATGTAGTTTCCTACACACTTGATTTGAGGCCACGCCCTTGCTTTGAGTGTGAATCTCCAATTGGATTTCAACAGCATCTAATATAAGGCACATCCACTACACATCATCTATGATTGCACTTTGCCTCTTCTGAAATGAGAAGTAAGACACTTGAGAGGCAATCAGAGCTCGCCATTTTTTCTTTCTTTTAATACTACCTCGGTGTTCTGTGACTGGCCACTCACAGCTACTTCAACAACTTTTCTTGAGAAAACCTGAGTAACATGCTCTCTAGTTTTCATAAGAATGCTTCTTCTTAATGTGTGTGTGTCACTTTAGTTTATAAGATAATAAAGTACTTTATGTAATTTAATAGAAGGTAGAACTGTACTTGGCGGTCCTATAAATGTGCATCAGCACAAGAGGAACCACAATGGCCCAGATGTACTGAAGAACAGCTTTCTGAATGTGCAGAAGGGTAAGATCTGCCTGCTTAGCATTCAGATGATCAAAGGGCAATAGATAGAAGGAGTTCTGCTATTTTTTGAGAGCCCTGCTAATTTAGAAAAGGAAGAAGAAAGGATATTAGAGCCAGAGGACCAGGACACCAGCCGATTGTGAATTTGAAAAAGATTGGGGGTACATGGGAGGAGTTGAAAAGGAGAGAGGGAGGCAAATGATGTAAATACAGTGCTCATATATGGAATTCTCAAAAATTTTAAAAGTACATTTTAAAGAAGCCTAAGAATGCCAACTTCTACTGGGAGCTTAAGAAGAAGAGAACGGAGTTTAGGAAAACAAGGCACTAGGGTGGGGCAGTGGGTAGCAGTGGAAGAGTTTTAAATAACTAATTAGATAATTAGGTACATGTAACATTACCAGGGTGAGAAAAAGCAAGAGATAGACTTTACCACCATTCAAAAGCATGAAGTAAAGTGCTGCCTACACTTTCCCAAGCTCATCAAGAATAGATCATAGTAAGGGAGCCTTAAGAACTCCTTTTCCTTCTCTCTGTACAAATGTTGACAAGGGAATGACTCTTTCCAAGAAAAGCAGATGGCTAAACTCTGCTTGACAAAATGGATTCAGACACACTCATCAGAACCTGGGATGCAGGAATCCTGTTTTTTTTATATACTTTTACAGTGCTCAGACAAGAGGCACTGGGGATGTTCGTTGTCCCTGATTAAACACTGCAGAGAACTAGCTCGTGTCTGTGTGACTACGATGACTGGAGCTTTCGGGAAACAGGGTGCTCATATAACCCCTGATCACTATGAACTCAGACCAATGCCTCAGACGTGTACAGTAGAAAGTGCTCAAGAAGTTGGAGAACGACTGTCTCTAGAGTGACATGGGAAAGGTATCCCCACTTGAGGGAGACCTATATGGCTATGCAATTCCCATGAAATATGACAAGCAATTTTTGATACCTAAGTGCTGGTGTGTAAAGAACTAACGTCCCAAAAGACCGTCCACAATGAGAAATGAAGCCACTCTGGAGCTCCTTTTCTTGCATCTGCTCTCCCAAGGCCCTTGTTCTCCAAAGAGAGATACTTGTTTGAAACTTCTCATACATTCCTAGTTGAAGTAAGATGTACTCAGAACATCTGCCCTCGATATCTTTGTGGCATCCACAGGATGATATGATCTGGGTACGAGGTGTGATTCCTCACTAGGTGTATTTGAAATTCCAGCCCGTTACACTGACTGTCATGGCATCTATTTAAGCATGAGATGTTTGCCTTCAGTTGTGTTAATATGCTTCACGGAACATTTGCTTCAGCTCCACAATCACTTAAAAAGGTAATGGAGTTTACAGCTGAGGTAAATAAGAAGGCTCCTAAGCAATTCTGAATATTGACTTGGTGTTAGGAATGAGCAAAAAATTGAACGTGGGGCTGGAGCAAACGGTGACGTTGTAACAAATACTTACTTTTAAGTAACAGACTAGCTTATGGATATTTAGCTCTAACTAATAAGAAAAAAGTTTACCCACAGAAGGGTTAGACATTATAGAATGCCAGCAAAATTTTCATAATTAAAAATGAATTGTAAGCTCTCTCCACCATAGGCCTCAACCACATGGCACAACTACAAAGGTTCTAAGAGAGTAGCTAAGGAGGCTCAGGACACCTTGATAGCCACAGCTGTGTGTGAGACATGTTTTATTTTTCCACCAAGCAAACATTTTAGATGAATCCCAAAAGTTGGTCCTAAGTGCCTGCTCTATGTGCAAGGTGCTAT
Source organism: Mus caroli (assembly GCF_978045245.1). Classification (NCBI taxonomy): domain Eukaryota; kingdom Metazoa; phylum Chordata; class Mammalia; order Rodentia; family Muridae; genus Mus; species Mus caroli. The sequence continues at coordinate 12,666,030 of NW_028227270.1, forward strand.
TTTAGACACCACAGAATACTAAGAACCAGATTTATGGCTGTCAGAAACTCTATATCTAAGAGAAAGTCTATATGTAGCACAGAGTAAAATATTAACGTTCTGTGAGCAAATGGATTCTCTGACAGATATGCAGTCCATTCAGTCATCATTTGGGTTGAGGATCCCAGAGATGAATGCCACCACTAGGTGCTGCTGTGTAGAAGAGGCGCCCCCTGGAGGTCTCAGAGAACTACTGCTCGTGTCTCTTCTACTTCCCCAAAGCTTTGTGAAGATAAAAAAATCTAGACAGAGCTTCTGAGACAGTGCCCTTTTCAGGCTCCAGACATCTGGCCACCAACCCGGCTAGAGAACAGGTGTCCGCCAGGCCCGGGAGGCTTTGCCTCAGGATCGGTAGAAGCCATCTTGGTTCCAGGACTTCGCTGAAAGTAGTCTGCACAGGTGAGAGTGTGCACTACAGAAGCTAACAGCTTCTGTGACAGGCCAAAGCAACACAGCTTCTGGGAAAGGTCCTGTTTTGGGCCTTCATCTTTGGCCAGGAGGGAGGTCCGAACACCAGATATCTGTGCACCTTCCCTGTAAGAGGAGAGCTTGCCTGCAGAGAGTGCTCTGAACACTGAAACTCAGAGGAGAGGGCTAGTCTCCCAGGTCTGCTGATAGAGGGTAACAGAATCACCAGAGGAACAATCTCTAAACAGAGACAACAATAACAACTAACTCCAGAGATTAACAGATGGCGAAAGGTAAACTTAAGAATCTTACTAACAGAAACCAAGACCACTCACCATCATCAGAACCCAGCACTCCCACTTTGCCCAGTCCAGGGCACCCCAACACACCCGAAAAGCTAGACCCAGATTTAAAAGCATATCTCATGATGATGGTAGAGGACATCAAGAAGGACTTTAATAACTCATTTAAAGAAATACAGGAGAACACTGCTAAACAGGTAGAAGACATTAAAGAGGAAGCACAAAAATCCCTTAAAGAATTGCAGGAAAACACAACCAAACAGGTGATGGAATTGAATAAAACCATCCAAGACATAAAAAGGGAAGTAGACACAATAGAGAAAACCCAAAGTGAGGCAACGCTGGAGATAGATACCCTAGGAAAGAAATCTGGAACCATAGATGCTAGCATCAGCAACAGAATACAAGAGATGGAAGAGAGAATCTCAGGTGCAGAAGATTCCATAGAGAACATTGGCACAACAATCAAAGAAAATGGAAAATGCAAAAAGATCCTAACTCAAAACATCCCGGAAATCCAGGACACAATGAGAAGACCAAACCTACGGATAATAGGAGTAGATGAGAATGAAGATTTTCAACTCAAAGGACCGGCAAATATCTTAAACAAAATTATAGAAGAAAACTTCCCAAACCTAAAGAAAGAGATGCCCATGATCATACAAGAAGCCTACAGAACTCCAAATAGACTGGACCAGAAAAGAAATTCCTCCCGACACATAATAATCAAAACAACAAATGCACTAAATAAAGATAGGATATTAAAAGCAGTAAGGGACAAAGGTCAAGTAACATATAAAGGCAAGCCTATCAGAATCGCACCAGATTTTTCACCAGAGACTATGAAAGCCAGAAGAGCCTGGACAGATGTTGTACAGACACTAAGAGAACACAAATTCCAGCCCAGGCTACTATACCCACCCAAACTCTCAATTAACATAGATGGAGAAACCAAAGTATTCCACGACAAAACCAAATTCACATATTATCTTTCCACAAATCCAGCCCTTCAAATGATAATAACAGAAAAAAACCAATACAAGGATGGAAACCATGTCCTAGAAAAAGCAAAAAGGTAATCCCTCAACAAACCTAAAAGAAGACAGCCACAAGAACAGAATGCCAACTTTAACAACAAAAATAATAGGAAACAACAATTACTTTTCCTTAATATCTCTTACTATCAATGAATTAACTTCCAAATAATAATACATAGACTAACAGACTGGATACAGAAACAGGACCCTAGATTTTGCTGCTTACAGGAAACTCATCTCAGAGAAAAACATAGACACTACCTCAGAATGAAAGGCTGGAAAACAATTTTCCAAGCAAATGGTCTGAAGAAACAAGTTGAAGTAGCCATTCTAATATCTAATAAAATGACTTCCAACTCAAAGTCATCAAAAAAGACAAGGAGGGGAACTTCATACTCATCAAAGGTATAATCCTGCAAGAGGAACTCTCAATTCTGAATATCTATGCTCTAAATACAAGGACAGCCACATTCATTAAAGAAACTTTAGTAAAGCTCAAAGCACATATTGCACCTCACACAATAATAGTGGGAGACTTCAACACACCACTTTCACCAATGGACAGATCATGGAAACAGAAACTAAAAAGGGACACAGTGAAACTAACAGAAGTTATGAATCAAATGGATCTAACAGATATCTACAGAACATTTTATCCTTTAAGAAAAAAAGGATATACCTTCTTCTCAGCACCTCATGGCACCTTCTCCAAAATTGACCACATATTTGGTCACAAAAAAAGCCTCAACATATACAAAAATATTGAAATTGTCCCATGCATCCTATCAGATCACCATGGACTAAGGCTGATCTTCAATAACAAAATAAATAATAGAAATCCAACATTCATATGAAAACTGAACAACACTCTTCTCAATGATAACTTGATCAAGGAAGGAATAAAGAAAGAAATTAAGGACTTTTTGGAGTTTAATGAAAATGAAGCCAGAACATACCCAAACTTATGGGACAAAATGAAAGCATTTCTAAGAGGAAAACTCATAGCTCAGAGTGCCTCCAAAAGGAAACTAGAGAGAGCACACATTAGCAGCTTGACAACACACCTAAAAGCTCAAGAACAAAAGGAAGCAAATTCACCCAAGAGGAGTAGACTGCAGGAAATAATCAAACTCAGGGGCAAAATCATCCAAGTGGAAACAAGAAGAACTATTCAAAGAATCAACCAATCGAGGAGCTGGTTCTTTGAGAAAATCAACAAGATAGATAAACCCTTAGCCAGACTCACTAGAGGGCACAGGGCAAACATCCTAATTAACACAATCAGAAATGAAAAGGGAGACATAACAATAGATCCTGAAGAAATCCAAAACACCATCAGATCCTTCTACCAAAGGCTATATTCAACAAAACTGGAGAACCTGGATGAAATGGACAAGTTTCTAGACAGATACCAGGTACCAAAGTTAAATCAAGATCAGGTTAATGATCTAAACAGCCCTATATCCCCTTAAGAAATAGAAGCAGTCATTAATAGTCTCCCAACCAAAAAACGGCCAGGACCAGATGGGTTTAGTGCAGAGTTCTATCAGACCTTCAAAGAAGATCTAATCCCCGTTCTTCACAAACTATTCCACAAAATAAAAACAGGAGGTACTCTACCCAACTCATTCTATGAAGCCACAATTACTCTGATACCTAAACCACAAAAAGACCCAACAAAGATAGAGAACTTCAGACCAATTTCCTTTATGAATATCAATGCAAAAATCCTCAATAAAGTTCTCGCTAACCAAATCCAAGAACACATCAAAACGATCATCCATCCTGACCAAGTAGGTTTCATCCCAGGGATGCAAGGATGGTTCAATATACAGAAATCCACCAACATAATCCACTATATAAACAAACTCAAAGACAAAAAAACATGATCATCTTTTTAGATGCGGAGAAAGCATTTGACAAAAAAATCCAATACCCATTCATGATAAAAGTCTTGGAAAGATCAGGAATTCAAGGCTCATACCTAAACATGATAAAAGCAATCTACAGCAAACCAGTAGCCAACATCAAAGTAAATGGTGAGAAGCTGGAAGCAATCCCACTAAAATCAGGGACTAGACAAGGCTGCCCACTCTCGCCCTACCTATTCAACATTGTAGTTGAAGTCCTAGCCAGAGCAATTAGACAACAAAAGGAGATCAAGGGGATACAAATTGGAAAGGATGAAGTAAAAATATTACTTTTTGCAGATGATATGATAGTATATATAAGTGACCCTAAAAATTCCACCAGAGAACTCCTAAGCCGGATAAATAGCTTCCATGAAGTAGCTGGATATACAATTAACTCAAACAAGTCAATGGCCTTTCTGTACATAAAGGATAAAAAGGTTGAGAAAGAAATTAGGGAAACAACACCCTTCACAATAGTCACAAATAATATAAAATACCTTGGTGTGACTCTAACTAAGGAAGGGAAAGATCTATATGATAAGAACTTCGAGTCTCTGAAGAAAGAAATTAAAGAAGATCTCAGAAGATGGAAAGATCTCCCATGCTCATGGATTGGCAGGATCATTATAGTAAAAATGGCTATCTTGGCAAAAGCAATCTACAGATTCAATGCAATCCCCATCAAAATTCCAACTCAATTCTTCAACGAATTAGCAAGGTCAATCAGCAGATTCATCTCGAATAACAAAAATCCTAGGATAGCAAAAACTCTTCTCAAGGATAAAAGAAACTCTGGTGGAATCACCATGCCTGAACTAAAGCTGTACTACTGAGCAGTTGTGATAAAAACTGCATGGTACTGGTATAGTGACAGACAAGAAGACCAATGGAACAGAATTGAAGACCCAGAGATGAACCCACACACCTATGGTCACTTGATCTTTGACAAGGAAGCTAAAACCATCCAGTAGAAAAAAACAGCATTTTATTTTATTTATTTATTTATTTATTACGTATTTTCCTCAATTACATTTCCAATGCTATCCCAAATGTCCCCCATACCCTCCCCCCCACTTTCCTACCCACCCATTCCCATTCGTTTGGCCCTGGCATTCCCCTGTATTGGGGCATATAAAGTTTGCAAGTCCAATGGGCCTATCTTTCCAGTGATGGCCGATTAGGCCATCTTTCAATACATATGCAGCTAGAGACAAGAGCTCTGGGATACTGGTTAGTTCATCATGTTGTTCCAACTATAGGGTTGCAGATCCCTTTAGCTCCTTGGGTACTTTCTCTAGCTTCTCCATTGGGAGCCCTGTGATCCATCCAATAGCTGACAGTGAGCATCCACTTCTGTGTTTGTTTGGCCCCGGCATAGTTTCACAAGAGAGAGCTATATCTGGGTCCTTTCAGCAAAATCTTGCTAGTATATGCAATGGTGTCAACAAATGGTATTGGCACAACTGGCAGTTATCATGTAGAAGAATGCGAATTGATCCATTCCTATCTCCTTGTACTAAGGTCAAATCTAAGTGGATCAAGGAACTCCACATAAAACCAGAGACAATGAGACTTATAGAGGAGAAAGTGGGGAAAAGCCCCAAAGATATGGGTACAGGGGAAAGATTCCTGAATAGAACAGCAATGGCTTGTGCTGTAAGATCGAGGATTGATCTCCCTCACCTTAACATTCTTAGTCTCTCTCTCTCTCTCTGTATATATATATATATTCTAAGTCATATCCCTTAGATTTCTAATGGCTAAGTTCTTAAATCAGATGTTGTCTCTAGTCCTCATTGGACACAGGCACCTTAAAACTTTTGACTACTGTATAGCCTTGCTTTTACGTATGAACTTCTGCACAAAAGTAAGCTTTTGATGCAAATAGCTCCTCTGAGATGCCCCTGAACTCTCAGGGAGTATCTATCCACTTACTTATTTAACAAGGGTTTTGCTGTACCTGGAGCTAAGTAAAATGTTTAAATAGCATCATGTTTCCTGAACTGATTGGAAGATTCTGAAAGACAAAGTATTGTCTTAGCCTTGCCAACTTTTGGCTTGCTCTAAACTGTACTGATTTTGCATACAGTGGGCATGTAAGACTACACTAATGCTAGCTGGTCCGTGTATTTTCTCCCTGGGATCTTTAGTCATGACTTTCCTCAGTGTCACATTCTTCCTGGATAATATCACCAAGTGTGTGTATTTATGATTCTTCCTCAATATATGATCTAACACCAAACACCTACGGTAAAAGTTTAAATGATCATTTACTCCCAGCATGGTAGTCAGCATCTATCTACCTATGGCCTCAAGATCTGTTACATGCCTATTAGTATCACTTGGTGTTAGGTAGAAGATTTCTAGATTCAAATTGCAAATATCATTTTCTCCCCCAAGAAGTTTCTGTGTCTCTTTGATTAGTCCTTCATATAGCTACACATCCCAAAACAAAACAGGATAAAATAAAATGGACAGATTGTGATTTTTAGCTCATGGCTGAACACACAGTAAAATCTGAGCTAAAAAACGAGTGAACTGGGAATCCACACACAAAGAAGTTTATTGACTCTGACAAACTTTGTACATAACTGGGCAGTTTATCTTATGGGACAATCCTCGTGTGATCAGACATTTAAAAACCGATCATCACTCAGAAAAGCTTGCTTTGAAAAGTTTAAGAACCACCCTAGATATTCTACAGATGGTGTCTGAGCATACTGTGGTTTGAACACTTTCATTCACAATTAGTCAGGTTTCCTCCAGAGAACACAGGCAGCTTTGCTCACTCCTGGGTCAGGCTGGTTTTATTACCGACACTATGACCATGATCCTAATAAGTACATCAGAGATTGAGTTGGGGTAAGGCTGTTTTGCTTTAGCACTTCAGCTCCACTACCTGTGACATTTGTGCCTTGTATTTCTGAGAATTCCTTCTACAGAACCACATTATAGACTGTTAATTTCATCATAAACTATAGATACTGACTCACCACAGAAGAAACATGTGTAATTATATTTGAATAAACACCTGCTGTGCCCACTAAACTCTCCTCCTGGATCATGTTGAAGACACCAGCACTCTGTTTCCAAGGGTTGGTTTTTTTTTCCAATTTTTTATTAGGTATTTTCTTCATTTACATTTCAAATGCTATCCTGAAAATCCCCCATACCCTCCCCCTGCCCCACTCCCCTACCCACCCACTCCCACTTCTTGGACCTGGCATTCCCCTGTACTGGGGCATGTAAAGTTTGCAAGACCAATGATGGCGAACTAGGCCATCTTCTGCTACATATGCAGCTAGAGAGAGGAGCTCTGGGGAGCTGGTTAGTTCATATTGTTGTTCCACCTATAGGGTTGCAGACCCCTTTAGCTCTTAGGGTACTTTCTCTAGCTCCTCCATTGGGGGCCCTGTGTTCCATCCAATAGCTGACTTTGAGCATCCACTTCTGTATTTCCCAGGCACTGGCATAGACTCACAAGAGACAGCTATAACATGGTCCTTTCAGCAAAATCTTGCTAGTGTATGCAATGGTGTCAGCGTTTGGAAGCTGATTATTGGATGGATCCCCAGGTGTGGCAGTCTCTAGATGGTCCATCCTTTCCTCTCAGCTCCAAACTTTGTCTCTGTAACTCCTTCCGTGGGTGTTTTGTTCCCAATTCTAAGAAGGGGCAAAGTTTTAAAGAAGGTTCTTCTAAGTGCAGATCACTTGAGAGTCGGCCATCTTACTTGAGAGTCGGCCATCTTACTTTCATGACCCTCCCCAAAGTAGTTTAAAGGAAATAGATTAGGAAAATGTTCTTAACATTTACATCTGTGAGTTAGCAACAAAATCCACTATAGGCTGCTTCTATCAGGCCTTGAAGACATAAAATCCCAAATGTCAGGTCTTGTATATCTGAATTAAATGTATCTTAGGGAGCTCAAAAAAGAAAAAAAAAAAAAAAAAGACACTTTGCCCCAACTGGTGAGAGGTTTGAGCATGAATTTCAATAATGTGAGTGATCCTTGATGTCACTGAGGTCCCTCAATATCAATCTCTTCTCATTGCTCCATTCCTGACTCAAGTTCTTCTCATCACAGTCCCAAAGTAAAAAGCCTGTTTTGAAGGTTATCAGCTTTTCCCCACCCTTGCTGGGCAGATTTCTCTCTGCTAAAATAGCAATATATATATTAAAAAAAAGAAAAAAAAAACAAAAACCTCTTGCCTACCAATTACTGAAATCATTATAGGATTTTCTATTGGACCATCCTCTAGTTAAGTGTTTGAAGCTTAATTAAAATGCAAATTAACAGTAGGCAGTACTGCAATTACAGAAATGGTAGGACAGGGCTTAAGCCAGTTTTATCCAAGAATGCAAATTTTTGGAACTGCAATTAAATGTGTGATTATTTCCATTTTAATAGAAATTTCCATGGTCTCAAAAGGAATTAGGAAAACCCCAGCTAAAAATGGGCCAGACTGATGTATCCAGTCTTTTTCTTTTTAAATCACTGTAGAGAGAGTCACAATTTTATTGACTATATTTCATCTCATGCTGTTGAATTGATTTTTCCTGAATTGCTAAATTAGATAAGTTAATAATATACCAATGCTCTCAGTACTTTCTGGAAAAAAATGGTCATTTTATGACCTTTAGTCATTGACTAATAAGGAATCAAAATGTTTAGATAATAGAAAGACAAATGCTAAATAGCAAAAAGATCAACATTTGCCCATATATGTATGAGATTAGGAGCAATACCCACTAGTGGCCATCATAAAAAGTTTATGAATATACAGAATATATGTCCAGCCCTTTAATATTGTAGCTGATTGTGGTGAGTTGAGAGAATGTGAGATCATAACAACAGGAAAACTGAAAGACTAAGGGCATGAAGGAGTCACTTGAGAAACAAAAGATGTTAAGGCATAAAGTATAATGAGGTACAACCTCATGGTCACAAGAAGACAAAAGGCACAAAGAAGGAAATGAAATTAACATTCACCAAAATTTCAAAGTGAAATGCTGGCAGGGAATATTGCTTTATCATTATGAAATAAATTGATCTTTAAAAGTGATACGACATACTTAGGGGGAAATATTAGTATATAACAAATGGTAAGAAAGTTTGTATACACAGAAAAAGCCAAAGAATAATGATCATTAAATATTCTTTCTCCAGAAGGCACTCTACCCAATTAATTCTATGAAGCCACAATTACTCTGATACCTAAACCACACAAACACCCAACAAAGAAAGAGAACTCCATGCCAATTTCTCTTATAAATATTGATGCAAAAATACTCAATAAAATTCTCGCAAACCAAATCCAAGAACACATCAAAATGATCAAGTAGACTTCATCCCAGGGATGCAGGGATGGTACAATATACAGCAATCCATCAACATAATCCAGTATATAAACAAACTCAAAGACAAAAAACACATGATCATCTCATTAGATTCTGAGAAAGCATTTAACAAAATCCAACACTCCTTCATGATAAAGGTCTTGGAAAGATCAGGAATTCATGGCCTATACCTAAACATAATAAAAGCAATCTACACCAAACCAGTAGCTAACATCAAACAAAATGGAGAGAAATTTGAAGCAATCACACTAAAATCAGGGACTAGCCAAGGCTGCCCACTTTCTCCCTACCTATTCAATATAGTACTTGAAGTCCTAGCCAGAGGAATTAGACAACAAAAAGAGATCAAAGGGATAAATTTGAAAGGAAGAAGTCAAAATATCACTATTTGCAGATGATATGATAGTATATATAAGTGACCCCAAAAATTCCGCTAGAGAACTCCCAAACCTGATAAACTTCAGTGCAGTAGCTGGATATAAAATTAAACAAATCAGTGGCCTTTCTCTACACAAAGGATTACAGGAGGAGAAAGAAATTAGGGAAACAACACCCTTCACAATAGTCACAAATGATATAAAATACCTTAGTGTGACTCTAACTAAGGAAGTGAAAGATCTGTATAATAAGAACTTCAAGTCTCAGAAGAAAGAAATGGAAGATCTTAGAAGATGGAAAGATCTCCCATGCTCATGGATTGACAGGATTAATATAGTAAAAATGGCTATCTTGCCAAAAGCAACATACAGATAAAATGCAATCCCCTCTCAAAATTCCAACTCAGTTCTTCACTGAGTTAGAAAGGGCAATTTGCAAATTCATCTGGAATAACAAAAAACCTAGGATAGCAAAAACTATTCTCAACAATAAGAGAACCTCTGGTGGAATCACCATCCCTGACCTCAAGCTGTACTACAGAGAAATTGTGATAAAAACTGCTTAGCATTGGTACAGTGACAAATAGGTAGATCAATGGAATAGAATTGAAGACCAATAAATGAATCCAAACATCTATGGTCACTTGATCTTTGATGAAGTGGTTAAAACCAGCCAGTGGGAAAAAAGAGCATTTTTAACAAATGGTGCTGGCTCGACTGGTGATTAGCATGTAGAAGAATGTGAATTGATCCATTCCTATCTTCTTGTAGAAAGCTCAAGTCTAAGTGGATCAAGGAACTCCACGTAAAACCAGAGACACTGAAACTTATAAAGGTGAAAGTGGAGAAGAGCCTCAAACATATGGGTAGAGGGGAATAAAATCCTAAACAGAACAGCAATGACTTGTGCTGTAAGATCAAGAATTAACAAATGGGACCTCATAAAATTGCAAAGCTTCTGTAAGGCAAAGGACACTGTCAATAAGACAAAAAGGCAACCAACAGATTGGGAAAAGATCTATATCAATCCTAAATCTGATAGAGGGCTAATATCCAATATATACAAAGAACTCAAGAAGTCAGACTCTAGAAAACCAAATAACCCTATCATAAAATGTGGTACAGAACTAAACAAAGAATTCTCAACTGAGAAATACCAAATGGCTGAGAAGCACCTAAATAAATGTTCAACATCCTTAGTCATCAGGGAAATGCAAATCAAAACAACCCTGAGATTCCACCTCGCAGCAGTAAGAATGGCTAAGATCAAAAACTTTGGTGAGAGCAGATATTGGTGAGGATGTGGAGAAAACGGAACACTCCTCCATTGCTATTGGGATTGCAATCTGATACAACCACTCTGGAAATCAGTTTGGCGGTTCCTCAGAAAATTGGTCATAGTACTACTGGGAGATCCAGCAATACCAGTCCTGGGCATATATCCAGAAGATGTTCCAACATGTAATAAGGTCACATGCTCCACTATGTTCATAGCAGCCTTATTTATAATAGCCAGAAGCTGGAAAGAACCCAGATGCCCCTCAACAGAGGAATGGATACAGAAAATGTGGTACATTTACACAATGGAGTACTACTCAGCTATTAAAAACAATGAATTTATGAAATTCTTAGACAAATGGATGGATCTGGAGGATATCATACTGAGTGAGGTAACCCAATCACAAAAGAACACACATGATATGCGCTCACTGATAAGTAGATATTAGCCCAGAAGCTCAGAGTACCCAAGATACAATTTGCAAAACACATTAAACTCAAGAAGAAGGAAGACCAAAGTATGGATACTTTGATCTTTTTTAGAAGGGGGAACAAAATACCCATGGGAGGAGATACAGAGACAAAGGTCAGAGCAGAGACTGAAGTAATGATTGTCCAGAGACTGCGCCACCTAGGGATCCATCCCATAAATAACTACCAATTCCAGGCACTTGTAGATACCAACAAGAGCTTGTTGACAGGAGCCTGATACAGCTGTCTCCTGAGAGGCTCTGCCAGTGCCTGACAAATACAGAAGTGGTTGGTCACAGCTATCCATTGGACAGACCACAGGGTCCCCAATGAAGGAGCTAGAGAAAGAACCCAAGTTGCTGAAGGGTTTGGCAGTCCCATAGACGAAACAACAATATGAACTAACCAGTACACCCAGAGCTCCCTGGGACTAAACTACCAATCAAAGAAAGCACATGAACTCATGGCTCTAACTGCATATGTAGCAGAGAATGGCCTAGTCAGTCATCAATGGGAGGAGAGGCCCTTGGTCCTGTGAAGGTTCTATGCCTCAGTATAGGGGAATATCAGGGCCTGGAAGCAGGAGTGAGTGGGTTGGTGAGCAGGGGGAGGGGGAGGCAATAGGGGATTTTCAGAGGGGAAACTAGGGAAGGGGATAACATTTGAAATGTAAATAAAGAAAATATCTATATAAAAAATGTTCTTTTCCAAATATATCCACTGTTTCTAAGAAAACAAGGCAAGCACAAATACAAACAGATAAATAGTAAGTACTCTAACAGCAAGACAGAGCTCTGGGTATTTTTGTAAGGACAGAATGTTCTGTGCTGCCTCGAAGGGATGTGACTTAGCATCCTTTTCTTGGTTTCTCTTGGTCCAAAGAACATCTTTAATGAGCAATGACCTAGGCATGGTTTCAGCATCTTTACATAGCCACAAACCATCTTGACATGGAGATTCAGAACTGATAATATTGCTTCCAGTGCTGGACAGTCTCAGGCTGGTGGAAAGCAGGTTAACTTCTTTTCACCACAGCAATGACACAGCAGGAATAAAACCAACTGTATGTCAAAGATTATATGTCACACTATGAATAGTGTTTCCTATTAAGGAAACACATCTTCTTCTTGTCCAGAGGGGTTTTTTCTATAAAATAGTATCAAATGATGCCCATTTCTTCTATATTTTACTTTTTTATGGTGAAATCAAACACATACCTACATGATTAAATATAAAAGCTACACATTAGAATAAGATGCATCAGAAAAAGAGGTGATTCTAATAGTTAAGAAAATCCTAAATCAAATAACCAAAAATAATGGCAAAAGCAGGTCCTGGGGAGATGAGTGTTTAAATTTTAATCTCATTAGTTATTCAAAAATGCAAATTTAAACAATGAGATTCACTTATAAATAAGAAAAGTAAAATTATAAAATGTATGTCTAACAAGCAAACAATGGGCCAAACATGCTTATGCTGAATATAGTAGAAAGGTCTCTGATCTGCATTTTCACAGCTGGTTATCTATTTTAAGTAATTCCAACTTCAAATTAAAAAAAAAAGTGTGCATCCAGATGCCAACTAACCAATTATATAAAGTACAGAGAAATCACTAATATTGAAGAAATGTGAAATATATTATAGAATGCTTCAGTCACACAGAAAAACATTTAAAATCAAAGACTAAGTGAAAAATCAGTATTTCACATTTTATTGGTGTGTGCATGTGTGTGTGTACATGTGTGCCCACACAGAAGTGCACTATTCATGTATATACATAGATAACCACATTCTATAATATCTTTAAGACAAAATTACTGTCTAATAAATAAAAATTATTATTTAAAAAACAAAGTGTTCATCATTCTCTAATAATGCTATGCACCAGAACAAAATGTCACATTGCATTCATTAAGTTTGATTCACAATCCACATAAATGACTCAGTGAGTAAAGAGTCTGCCACACACACATGAGGGTCTGATCAGACTGCTTAGTACCCACAGAAAAGTCAGGCATGGGAATCTAGATCTGTAACCTCAACAGATGGTAATGGAGATAAGCAGATCCCTGGGCCCCACTAGGCAACCAGTGTAGCTAAAATAGTGAACTTCAGGTATAGTCACACACACACACACACATACACACACACACACACACACACACACACACGAGAGAGAGAGAGAGAGAGAGAGAGAGAGAGAGAGAGAGAGAGAGAGAGAGAGAGAGAGAGAGAATGAATTAAGGAAGACACTACAATGTCAATTTCTGACCTCTACATGTCTACATGTGTCTAACACAAACAAGTATTTTACACTAAGATTATGAAATCAGCCTAGATGTCTACTAATGGATAAAGGGGGAAAATCTTACAAATACACACACACACACACACACACACACACACACACATATATATATATATATATATATATATATATATATATATCGAGAGAGAGAGAGAGAGAGAGAGAGAGAGCTCGACTCTCAGTATCTGAGGATTATGAGATTGTAAATATGGTACAACTAAGTTAAGCCCATCTTCAATGTACACTGACTACTCATTTACACATTGAAAACATACAACTTTCAATGCATCCTGTAACGCATAGGAGATGAACTAAGTATGTTTGGAAACAGACTGTGCTTCTGTTTTTGTGCCACAAATCTTTACTGATTAACTCTTGGGCTGAGAGACAATGCAACATGAGGAGAAACCATGTGAGAAACACGTCTGCACAAACTCTGTAAGGGTTCTCTAGTACAATGCCTTCACTCTTCTTTACAATGTAAATTTATATACAATGAATGCATATAGGCCTTCAGAAAAGTTAATGACATTAAAATTCCAAGTGTAAGATCTTTCCCAAGTAATTAGTCTAAACTCACTCAACAGCAATTTAATTCTGTCAAGGTTTTAGAATCAAGAAATCCATTTCAACAAATTCTGCGGTTTAAAATTTATTCCAGAAAAGCAGGGGAGGGGGAAGCAGTGAGTAAAAGTTCTCCTATTCCTAAACAAAGACTAGTATTGCCAGTGAATACGCAGAGGTCCAGTGGTCCTCACCTGTTATCTCAGCAACGACAAAGGTGAAAGCAGGAAGATTCCAAGCTCAAGACCAGACTGCACTACCCAGAGAGATTGTGTCTCAAAAACAACAAACAAACAAAAAACTAGGAAAGCAAACTGTTCAACAACATAAAGCAACTGAAAATTCTTTAATTTTTCTCACTCGTAAGATTAGTTTTCATAATGATGTCCTTGGAAAATAGAACAAATTATAAGTTGACTAGCCTATGTTGTGACTTGGCCAAAAATGAAAGGGATCTTTGACATATATGCAGAAGCGATCAATAGCTTCCTTGCGATTGTAGGGATCTTTTCTCCTGTTAGTGTATTTTGCTCCATCATATTCATTTTGAATACTACTAGTTCCTTTTTCTATTTCTTATCAGAAAAGATGATAGCTACTTTCTAAACTATTCTTACTGAAGAGGGACTGAACAGAGACCTAACACAAACTATCAGTTTACCTACAATACTTTATCTTGAAATGATACCTGACTCATTTTATTGTATGATTATATTAAAAGTGTGTTAGTACAGTGCGTTGGGTCATTAATGACATTGAAATCCAAATACAAGTTAGCTCCAGACGAAAGAAAGAGTTATTCAAATAAATCAGAAAGGAAGGAAAGAAGGACGGAGGAAAGGATAGATACCAAACATGTACTCAGGGGGTTATTAATATAAATCAATGTGACTTGCATTTAGTGACAGGTGATTCCTGCTGCCTTTCTACAGTGAGAGTCAACCTTGGAAATAACCTAGGTTGCATCGATGTAGTTCTCTAAGAGACATTTTAAAGCCACACACATATTTTTTAAAGCTTCTCAGTTATTTAAAAAATACTGTGTCTAGCAGAATTGCTAGTAATCACATTTCCATTCATTACTTAGAGTTAAACATGTTATAACTTGTGTAAGATGAACTCTATTTTCTACCACAAAACAACTTCTTCTTCTTCTTCTTCTTCTTCTTCTTCTTCTTCTTCTTCTTCTTCTTCTTCTTCTTCCTCTCCTCCTTTTCCTCCTCCTCTTCCTAATGTCTTAAGAGTATTTTCTATAAATTTACATGCAGAAAAGTACATAAAGCCTAGTGCCACTGTTTTGACCAATGGACATACACAGATAGCTCAGGGCTATACTATGAAGTGCAATGTTTCCATCTGTAATATGCTCTTCTAGTCAATCTTCCTTCCTAAAAGCAATTGTATTTTTTTCTTTTAATGTTGTGTTATTTTTGTTTGGGAACTTCCTGGAAATGGAATCTCACAAGGCATGTTAGGACATTTCCTTCATTCTTTAACCCAGCATTAGTCCTGTGGAATTTATCCACATTGCCACATGAACCAGAGGTTCATTTCCATAGATTATATTACAGCATACAGGAGTGACAAATTCTGTTTACATGCTGTCTTTTTGATAAGTATGTGAGATTTTTTTCCAGTTAAGCATTTTGTGTTATCAATCTTTAATGTCGGTCTTTCTGCTGTGTGCACATTACTTTCTTATTGTAGTTGTCAATGAAATTCCCCAAAGAATGATGGTGTTGACATTCCTTGCTGTGTTAACTGGACATCTGTGAAGTGTCTATTGAAACACTTTATTTTTACTGAAGTTGGTAGAGAGGTCTTTTTCTTATTCTGTGTAGAATTCTTTACTTAAAACTGACTCACTCCTTTGTCAGATGTACTTTGCAAATCTTGCAACTCCCTCTGTTGCTTGCTTACTCATTAGTTTAGTCATGCCTATTAATGAGCAATCTAATTTCTTAGTCTATATAATTATTTTCAATATCCTGTTAAAAACATCTTGGCCTATCACTAATTTAAATGAGTGTGTGTTCCACATTTTCTTCAAGTCATATTTTAATTTTTAATTCAGCTTCTAGTGTGAATTAATTTTCCCTTGTGATATGAACTTGAAGGTGAAGATTCAATTTTTCCATATGTATATTAACTTACGCTAGCATCATGTACTAACTCAGCTTTCCATTTCTTCATTTGATTACTTTGCCATCTTAAAAAATTAAATTACTATATAATGTGTATATATTTCTGGACTCTGTTTCCTTTACCCATTTGTCTATTCATATGCCAAAAATTACCTGCCAGTCTTTCCCCAGATGTTATAAGCAAAAATCTCTCTAGACACCACCTAATGTTCATATGGTCAAAACTGTCCCCATTTGAGAAGCACTAAGTTAAATTGAGCTTGGTCAGGCATAGACAAAAAAATTCTAACTTCACTAGAGAGAGAGGTCTTTAGGTGGGGTGGTTCCCTGAGATAAGTCATGTATCTTTACATGTCAACTACTTAATTAAACTATTTAGACCTTTCTGACTATTGGGAGGGATGACTGAATCTATTTGGATTGCTATAGCAAAATTCCATGAACTTGGGAGCTCATGAGTAGCAAGAGTTTATTTGCCGCAGACCCTCTCGGTCCCTGTGTCTGCGTGGAACGGGTCTCTCAACGCGGGTGGGCAAAGCGTGGATGAATGACAAACAGACGCACACAGGAGAGGTCTTGGGGAATCTGAGTGTAATTTTTGAGTCGAGCATCAGACTTTTTATGCAGAGGACAATAAGGAAGTTAGGTGACATATTCGCAAGGTACAATTGAGGTAACCGGAATCTTACATAAAACAGAGGAATGTAAACACAAAAGGTCTAACGGGAACCACCTGGGATAGAATTCATTGATAACAGCTGGGATCAACAAGGGCTCCACCTAAGATTCACTAATCTTAGAAGCCAGGGTCAAGGGCTTCGCGCCCTTGCCATAGTTCTTATTTTAGTCTCTTGTATAGTCCACCTTCCCCTTAGGCCATTGTAAATACGCGTGTATGGGTGTAACTCTGCTATAGTTCTAAGTATCTATTCTGGTTTCTCCTTTGGTCTGAAACTTCCTTCTTCCTTAGTGATGGTAAATTCCTGTGTAAGGGAGTGACTTAGCTTTTACAATCTTACTGAATTCCAAGCCCTTGATCTTGCTCAAGGACATTATAGGACTGTTGGAACACTGGCGGAAGGCTTTAGCCATGTCAGAATTCAATTTTAAAAAGCACTTATAATAGGAAAATACTGAAAGAGAGCACGTGGATCCATACACTAGACTAACGCGGGAATGGAACACAGGAATGAAAAATTAATGTATGGGTAGAGAACGCTAGACTCCAGGAAGAGAGCTTCCTTGAAACTCTTTTGCCTCATGAGTGACTTTTAAGCCTCTCGGCTTGTCCAGTTGACTCGACCGAAGAGCGTAGCATTTATTTTCACAGTTCTGGAGTGTAGTGATCAAAGGTTCAATAAATTTGGAGTCTGGTGAGGGCTTCTTCTCACTATGCCCTCAGACAATGGAACACAGTGGAGCAAGTGTGCTTGTAGTACAGTGGAGCGTCTTTTGGGACGTTATACCACTCCTTGACACTATTGATACTCTGCTAAGCTTGCATAGCATAACTGTCTTCTGTGAAGCTTCATCCAGCAGGAGTGGTATAACTGCTTCCTGAGGTACAACGACTCCTAATTTTCTGAGAAACCACCAGATTGATTTCCAAAGTGGTTATATAAGTTTGTGCTCCCACCAGAAATGGAAGAGTGTTGCCCTTGCTCTACATCATCCTGGCAAGAACTGTCACTTGAGTTTTTTTATTTTAGCCATTCTGACATGTGTAAGATGAAATCTCAGAGTTGTTTTAGATTTCTCTAATGACTAAGGACATTTATCAATTCTTTAAGTGCTTCTCTGCCATTAGAGATCCCTCTATTGAGAATTCTATATTTAGCTCTGTACTCCATTATTAATTCGGTTATTTGGTTTGTTGGTATTTAAATTCTTAAGAACTCATGTGTCCCTCAATTATAGAATGGATAAAAAATGTGGTATATTTATACAATGGAATACTACACAGCTACTAAAAACAATGACATGAAATTGTCAGGCAAATGGATGGAATTGGAAAATATCATCCTGAATGAGGTAATCCAGACTGAGAAAGATTCACATGTTGTGTACCCATTTATAAGTGGAGACTGGTCATAATGTGCAGGATAATCATGCTGCAACACACAGTCTAAACTCAGTGATAAGGAGGATCCAAGGAAGGATGCTTGAATCTCATTTAGAATGGGAAATAAAATAGGCATAGGAAGTAGATGGAGGGAGCTGAGTGGTAGAAGGGATGGGGAAGCAAACAGAATTGGGAATCAGGTGAGGAGAGAGTGGGGGTGGGATAAAAAGACTGAGAGAAGCGGGGCATGGTGGTGCACGCCTTTAATTCCAGCACTCGGGAGGCAGAGGCAGGCGGATTTCTGAGTTTGAGGCCAGCCTGGTCTACAAAGTGAGTTCCAGGACAACCAGGCTATACAGAGAAACCCTGTCTCGAAAAACCAAAAAAAAAAAAAAAAAAAAAAGACTCAGAGAGAAAAGGGAAATTGGGGCGGGGGGTCATCTCTGGGACAAGCGAAAGATCTGGAATGGGGGAGGCTCCTGAGAGGATTTGGAGGTGATTCCAGCCGAGATACATAGCAGCGTGGACATGGAGCCTGAAGTTGCCATTTCCTGTAGCCAGACAGGACTTCCAGTGGAAGGAAGAGGGCACCAACCCACCCATAAAACCTTTGACCCTAATTTGCTCTATCTACAAGATGTGCAGGTATAAAGCTAGAGCAGAGATTGAGGGAATGGACAACCAATGATTGGCCCAACTTGAGATCCATCCCATGGGAAAGAGCCAATCCCTGACACTATTGACACTCTGCTAAGCTTGCATAGCATAACTGTCTTCTGTGAAGCTTCATCCAGCAGCTGATGGAAATAAATGCAGAGACCCACAGCCAAACTTTTGGCTGTGCACAGGGAGTCTTGTGGAAGATTGGGGGAAGGCTTAAGGGAGTCAGAGAGGTGGAGGACACCACAAGAAGACCTATACAGCCAACTAACCTGGTCCCATGGAAGCTCACAGAACTAACCTGGTCCCATGGAAACTCACAGAGACTGAACTGCCAACCAAAGAGCATGTATGGACTGAACGTAGGCCCCCACACATATGCAGCAGATGTGCAGGTTGCTCTTTATGTGGGTTTCCTAACAATTGGAGCAAGGGCTATCTCTGATTTAGATTCTGTTGCCAGCCTTTGGATTCCTTTCCCCTAGCTGGGCTGTGGGGGAGAATGTACTTCTTAGCCAGTGTAGGTAGGTACAAGGGGTGGGGGTGGAGATTAGGAGGAGAGGAGGGAAAGGTCTATGATCAGGGTACAAAGTGAATGAATAAATTAATCAATGAAAAAATTAAAAGTGTTTATTACCTTAAGGATGATATAGTATGTAAGGGTATAAAGCTAACCCTGTGGGCAAATACAAAACAAAACAAAACAAAACAAAACTACAGAGCAATCTGGGGAAAGGTAATGCAAGCCCGTGGCAATGGTGCCACAGTGTGTGCCAGTTCTGTACAGTCCACTGGACACAGAATCAATATGATACTGTACCCCTTGTGGATTTAAACAATGAAAAGCAAATAAATAAAAGTAAATATGATTTTAAAAAATCCTGATGCAAACTAACCAAAGGTTACAGAGAGTAGACACAATTAGTAAAATTAGAGATGAAAAGGGAGATGTTACAACAGATATCAATGAAATCTAGAAACCATAAGGACATACCTTAAAGATGTACATTTCACTAAACTTGAAACATCCTCATACAACATAGCAGAATTAGACTAAAATTTATCAACAATTTAAACATATCCATAACAAGCAAGGAAATTATGGCAGAAATATAAATACTTCTTCCAACATACAAAAGGCCAGACTATCATGGTCCAACTGTTGAATTCTACCAGTCCTGAAAAGAAATGACTTTAACGCACTGCTAACTGCTCCACAAAACAAGAAAGGAAGGAATGCCACCAAACTGCTTTTTGATAAAGCCAATATTAATCATACACAAAGAATGTAAAGGCACAACAAACAAAATTATAAATGAATCTCCCTAATAAACATAGTCAAAAAGATATTCTCAATAAAATATTTGCAGCTAGCATTCCAGATCACGCCAAATGCCATTTACTATGATCAACCTGTCTTTATTCCAGAGATGCAGGGATTATTCAACGTAAACGAATAAATGCAATCTACTACATAAATACACCTAAGGACAGAAATGACACAATCATCTCAGCCGATGCAGAAAAGCCTTTGACCAAATCCAGTACCCAATCGTTACAACATCCCCGAGGAGACTAAAGGCTAACCACGGCAAACCAGTAGCTCGTGTTGTATTAAGTTCAGGAAACTCAACCAATCTCTTGGTGCTTCTTTATAAGGGGACCAATTCCACCTGTGATGGCTTCAGTCTCATGACCTAATCCCCATCCAAAGGTCTCATCTCCTAATACCACCAACTTGGAGAATGAACACTTTAGTGTATGAGTCTTTAGAAGATACAGCCATTCTGACCACTTCAGAGGCTGAATAGCTGCTAAGTGCTTCTGTGGATGAGGAACAATCAAACTGAGGACTCCTAAAGCCTTAACCAGACAAGAAGGCATTCTCAGGCTTCTAAACTCTTCAAGTGAATCAGAGATATCACAGAATGACAGTGATCTTCATTTCATTTCCACTATTTGTTTTTTGGGTTGGTTGGGGTTTTTTTTGGTTTTTTTTTTTTTTTTTTGGTTTTTTTCTGTACAGATAGAGCTGAAGAGGTTTCTTACCTCCTGTGGAAACTACTGTGTGAAAAAAATGACTCAGTTAAGTTTACTTCTTAAAAGAACCACACACGCGCACACACACACACACACACACACACCACTGTCATTACTGTGAACTGTATGATGAACCAATACTGTGTGATCTATTTACCATAATGTTCAAGGGTGCTGAAGTTTTCAGCTATTGAGTAAGTTTGGGATATCAGTGAATGATAGCTCTTTCTGATTTTCAAATCTTTTGTATGTTGATAAAACGCAATATGGATTTCAAAGCAACTTTTCCTCATCAGTTACTTTAACAGCTCATATTGCCTGAAGTATGTTACATATTAGATATAAGGATATAGACCGAGGCAGAGAAATAAATGAGAGTGAGAGGTGAGAAATATAGGCCAGTGACTGAGAGTCATTATGAATAGAACTGGTTAACAGAAGAAGTAAACAGTACCTGAAACTCTTTAAATATAAACAAAATTAAGTGTTTGAATGGAAATTAATATATTCCGAATGCTACTATAATGATCAAATAAGATATAAATGAGCACTGCCCTAACTTCTTCCTCAAATGTTTTAAACTAAATCTCCTGGAGAAAATGAGCCAACATGTGTTTACACCTCCAAAGGCATGATAAAAACAATATCCTAATTCCTGAGAAACACCTTACAACAAGATTGCTAATATTATTCCAACCAGAAGCCATTAGGTTTGTCTTCATATAAGAAGCTAAAAAATTCTACTTCATAAAATAGGATTTCTATTCACAGCTGCTTATATAGGCTATGCCTCAAATAAGAATTTCTTACAGAAATTTGAACACAATACAGCTTCAATGTACAGTTAATTTGCTGTTTACAAAAAGGAAACATCTTCAGGATGTTCCAGTGTGAAGCCCACTCCAACAGTGACTCATGGTTATGGATGTGATTAGCAAGCTGACAGAGCATGCAGCTGCAGAGTACATCTAAATTACTGTACCACTTCCTACAGTATCACTCCTTCTATGCCTATATTACATATAACCCTTCAATTTGAGCAGGAATTCTTCTTTTAGCCATAGTTTACCAGCCTAACAATTCTTTTCTTTTTTTTAATCTTACTTCAGGCCAACAAGTAAATTACATATAGAATCTCAATGGAGCAGGTATAGAAAATGTGCACAGATTATTCATTTGCCCACAAATGAAGTTTGTAAGATATATCAGAAGATATTATTTTTCAATAAAAACACAATGAAAACCTCCAAAATATAATATGCATTCGTGCTAGATTAGAGAAAATAAATGAAAACTATAGCATGAACTTTTTCAAATGTGAACATAAGCAGCCGATGCTTATAAAAGCCGTGAGGCAAAACGGCAGAACTGGAGGGAGGTCTCAGCACTGAGCCTTCTTGTTGCTTTTAGAAAATGAATAATTTAAAAAAATCAACTCAATAAGCTTGAAAGGCTCAATAGTGAAACCCAAAGAAAATTCAGTGGCATGAATCAATAAAACAATGAAAAATTATGGCATTGCTTAAGAAAGAAAATAAAACAGAAACTAGGTTTTCATTTAATGAGCTAGGAAAAGATCAATAAAATAACTCTACGGGAGGAAGGAGAAATAAGTTAGAAAAAAAATAAAAACAAGAGAAAGGTACGATAAAATAAGCAAAACTATGCAAGGCTAAATAGGAAAGAATGATACAAATTTTATTGAAAATGATGATGCAAGTAACCACCAAATGTAGAAACAAGATTAAACATACAGAAGACAAGTGTGTAAAGCCTTTCTGAACAAAATGACAAAATGGTACAGAGACTACAACTTAAGAAAATGTTCATTAACACAACTGTCCCATGAGGAACCAAAAGCCAGCATACAACTAGTTTACGTACATAGCAGAAAACCAGGGAAAGGCTTTTAGAAAAACCAACTTAAACAAAACAATACATAGGTGGTTTAAGGAGTATATTCATTTGAAATTATACTATATTCTACAACATTACAATATAAATAAGCCAGGAGCAGTCACTTAATTCATTTTAGATATCTTTTATGTACCTGGTGATAAATCTGATAATTATTTTATTCAAAATTATACTTATCTCAAATGAAACACAATATCTAAGGCTTAAAACATATATGAGAGAGGCATACGACACTTTTCTTTCTGGCTCTGGGATCCCTCACCTAAGATGATGGTTTCTGGTTCTATTTACCTACACATTTCATATTTTCTTTGTCTTTTTTTTCCCCCAGAGCTGAGGACTGAACCCAGGGCTTGCTAGGCAAGTACTCTACCATTGAGCTAAATCCCCAAACCCCCATTTCATATTTTCTTAACAGCTTAATAATATTCTGATTATGTAAATATACCACATTTTTATTATTTATTCATCGGTTGATGGACATTTAGTTTGTTTCTAATTTCTGGTTATTATCAATAAAGCAACAGTGATCATGGATGGGTGAGTATCTCTGTAATAAGATACAGAGAAGTCTTTTGAGTATGTCCCTTCCAACTGATGTAACTGCACCTTGTGGAAAATCAATTTCCAGCTATGAGGTTATAGAGATCCCATGGGTAATTTACCAGGTTGCACTCCTACCGGAAGTACACAAGTGTTCCCCTTTCCTCACACCCTCACCAGCATCTGTTGCTAGGCGTCTTGTTTTGGTTTGGTTTATTTGCTTGCTTGCTTTGTATCTAGGGCATTCTTACTGCGATGACAATTATCCACAGAAGTTAGACAAATTGATAAAAGGCCTTGGTGGAGGAATGATTCTTTCAAGAAAGATGAAATAGAATATAATGCTACAAAGAAGGAAGAGGGACACAGAACAGGAAGGATGTAGGAGGAAATATAAGTGATATTAAAGGACATTTGAAAATTCCATATAGAAGTCTACTTCTATAGAAGCTTCCTAAAATGTATACATACATAAAAAGAGGTTAAGTAGAGTTATTATAGGGTGAGGGTAGGGGCCCAACTACACCACCAGATAAAATGCCTAATACCAGGAATGGTTATCTTTCTTTTTTAAGTTGTTGGCTATTGGGATGCCATAGACCCTTGCCCCTCAAACATTACAGACTATCTCTAACAACAGTGATGAACCTACAGAACTCAACAGTAAGACCGTATTACTGAAGACGTCACATACTTGACTAACTGGTACTCAATTAGATGCTTCTTCCCCACTGACTAATGCACACAATGCTGGGAAATGCAATAAGCACTGTGGAAATGGGAAGAGAATCATCAGTTAACCTGCCCATGAACCCCTCAAACTACAACAATGACCTGCCTGACAGCTTATGACCACTGGTACAGTAGTGCCACAAATGTTTGGGAATAATCAAGCAGTTTTTCAAATTAGATATGATGTCTGCTCCAGGAGATGTAATCCATACCCAATACTGTGAATGAGGCCAGAACCTAAAGCTACATAGGTCATGGGCCTTAGGAGAAAAGATAACACTGTTATTTCTACTAAGTGGGCATAGCAATAAAAGAATTTCTTTTTTATTCTTTCTTCCTTTCTTTCTTCCTTTCTTCCTTCCTTCCTTTCTTTCTTTCTTTCTTTCTTTTTTTTATTTATTTATATGGGTACACTGTAGCTGTCTTCAGACACACCAGAAGAGGGCATCAGAACTTATTACAGATGGTTGTGAGCCACCATGTGGTTGCTGGGAATTGAACTCAGGACCTCTGGAAGAGCAGTCAGTGCTCTTAACTGATGAGCCATCTCTCCAGCCCCAATAAAAGAATTTCTAATGACTTACTGCTGTGCCTGTAGAATAGTATATCACTCAACTATCATCATAGAATCATCTTCCAGTACACAGTATGTCATACAGTGGCCTATAACTTGCCAGCTTGCAATGAGCAAGAGACTTCAGATACTCGTTCCTAAATGGGATACCTATAGTCCACACAGTCCCTCAAGACCTAGGGAGCTATGTGAAAATGGGGACAGAAGGATTGTAAGATCTAGAAGTAGTGGGTGACTTCAAGCAAACTGTTTTCCAGACACGACAAAGCAGATGTATATATAAACCCATAGCAATTGTGATAGCATATACTAGACCTGTATAAACTCAAGCTAGACAAAAATGTCAGCATAGGGGAGGGGATGTGAGGACAATGTCCCACCTCTATCTGAGAATCATTGGAATTTGATTACTGCTAAAGAAGGGAAAGTAATTTTTCTTCAGTGACATAACATGTGGCATATTGACCACACTCCAGAGCAGGCCACACATTCACAAATATTTGGGCAGCTCCAACTAGACTTGACAGGTTTAGAGGGGATGGGGATGTAGGTAGCTGGGTAGAAATGGGGAGACACAGATCTGGAAGAAATTGGAAGGAGACACTGAATGTGATAAAAAAATATATGAAATTCTTAAAGATTTTTTTAAAGTTTTTAAAATAAAATCAACTCATAGATTTTTGTATATTAAAATTAAACCACTTCTTGTAATCAGGATAAATTTTGGGGTTGAAAGTTTTGTGGGTAGGTTGATGTTTCTATTGCTCACTGGGATTCTTGTCTGTCCACAGGAGGTCGCCTCCTCAAGTTCCATATCCCCAATTTAGTGAGTCATAGCTAGATTCTTAGATACTTCTCTTATCTCTAGTCTTGTGGACAAGCACTAATCCCCAACACTAGTAATGCTACTTTGTTGTGCTTGCAAACAGGAGCATGTTGTCCTCTGAGAGGCTCCACCCAGCAGCTGACTTAGACAGATACAGGCTCCTACAGCCAAACAGTGGATGGAGCTATGGACTCTTATGGAAGAATGGAGGAAGGATTTTGAGTCCCGAAGGCGATAGATAGAAACTCCTCAGGAAGACCAACACAGTTATCCAACCTAGACTCTTGGGTCTCTTAGAGTCTGAATCACCAACCACAAAACATACCCAGGCTAGACCTAGGCCTTCCCACACATACGTATCAGATGTGCAGCTTGACCTTCATGTGGGCCCTGAACAACTAGAACGGGGGCTGTCCCAAAAGCTGTTGCCTGTCTGTGGGGTATGTTCTACTAGCTGGGCTATTTTATCTGGCCTCAGTGGGAGACAAAGTGCATAGCCTCATAGCAACTTGCTGTGCCAGGGTTTGAGGGTTTTCCAGGGGTTTACCTGCTCAGAGGAGAAGGGAGAGGTGGGGGAAGGATTATGAAAGGGGGTGACTGGGAGGGAGGGAAGTGTAAAGGGAATAAGTGAAAACATAAAATTAAATTAAAAATTTAAGTAAATATTTAAGTAAAACATGAGTATATTTAAGAAAAGAATCTCAACTAGATAAAAGTTATAGACACTTGAAATAATGAGAGACCAAATTATTATTTCCCAGGGCAATTCCTTTTCTTTAAATAACCCAGGAAAAGCATGGCAGGAAATTTTGTCACTCTCGACAATAAAGGGCCAAAAGCCAACAATGGAAATGCTGTGATGTTGTCACCTGCTCTGAAAGATAAATGACAAAGAAGAGACCTGAATATGCACAATGTATGTGCATTTCAATTCAGATCTGTAGAGAATATCCACGAAGAAAATGGACTTGTACCTGCTTGGCAAGAATTGATGTCATAGTGAGAGGACCAAGGTCCATAAGCTGAACTCTAAGTTGAAACAGACGAGCCATTTGCAAATGAAACAGCACTCCAAAGTATTCACTATGCCCTGAGCATCACCTCTGTTCACCTGGACATTGAACCATTTCTGTCCTCCTCCTCTCCATAAGGCACTGGTGTCATGTCAAACTAGATTAGCAAACTAGATTAACAATTACAATGCCCACACAAAGTGAGCCCTCCTTCAATGAATCAAAGTCAGATGAGAGAAAAGGTGAAAACCCATAGAAAATTGTCCTTCTGTTCATGGGCTGTTACTGACTTTCATGACACCATTAAAATGGAGATCTTCGGTGTGGCTCATACAGTAGCATGGGGTACATGGTCCCACAAAGAACCTCGGAGGAAGAAAGTAGACTCATTCTTCTTTAACATATGAGAAATTGCTCATAACCAAAAACCTGGTCATTTCCAACTTCTATTGCATTTGACTTCCTAACTAACCTTCTCTTTTTTCAACATGTTCTATAATATAACCTTTTCAGAGGCTGAATTTAAATTAACTCTATTCGGAAATATTTTTTCCCCAGCATCCCTTGTTGAATTTTAAGATACCAAATACCCTGGATTTCAGACTTCTAAATGACTATAATCTACATCCTTCTGGATCTGTTTTAAACCTTGCTGTAGACATTTAAAGACTGTCCAAGTTTAAAAAACGCATAATAACAATGTTGGGTAATTGGTTGAGAAACTAATGCCATTATGAGATTATCGGCCCATCAGATAAAAAGGAGAACCAGAATCCCCACAAAAGATTGCTTCTAAATGATTCCACATAGGCCAAATTTTTTCAAAGTGCCATTTAGGATATTCTCCAATGAATGTCACAGCCTAGCTCAGCGTGGTTCATAATTATGGATTATGAAAAAGGCCAGAAAAGAAAACTGCAGCGTAGGGTTCGTAAGCATTACTCCCCTGGGTACAAAGATAATTTAAACAGCGAAACAAATGCCTTGTGACTGAGATGGGAATCAAATCTAAAGATCAACCTTGAGCCTAGGTCTTTTTATCTGTGTAACAAACTCCCCTGTCACACCGCGGTCAATCCACCCACAGCGTCCTTCGGTCTTTCTCTCAGTGATAACTATAGCTAAATCTTTTTTTTTTTTGCCAATAGTAGCAAAGTGATATAGGACACGCAAGTAGACAGTTATTTATATTGTCTCTGTGTTGTTTGATTTCTTCCCCCTTTCCTATATAGCATAAACATATTACTCTCTAAAAGTGTGCCGCTCTCCGCCTAGACACTCTCACTGTTTTGTTTATGTGCTTAGTGAGACTCTGTTAATAGCACTTACATTTTGTTATGAATGAATCCATCAAAAAGTCACTAAAGCCCAGACCAGTAAATGTTGTTTATGCCCTCAGCATCTCCCCTCTGAGAGACAACCCAGGCCCAGGGGCAGGAGAGAACACAAAGGGGATTGTGGGAGGAGCCACATCAGAGAGCTAGATTTGAACTTTAAGTATAATGAACTGTTTCCTATAACTTCAATATCCAATAACAGCCACACTTATAGAAGCGTAGTTGCTACTCTTAACAATGCATCTAATCATAAACAAATAAAAGCTGCAGTAACCACTAGGCCCTAAATCCTTGATATTAAATATAAAACTTAAAGGGACAAAACATTATGGGCAGAGAGAATGTTCATCAGGCAGTATGCTTGTTGTGTAAGCATGAAGAACTATTTAGTTACTGATAAGCTACAGATTCAGCAGTGATAAACCTAGTCTTAAAAATAAAATGGAGAGCAATTGAGAAAGATACCTAACAATGACTTCTAGCCCTTTCACACACACACACATGCATGTTACCATATGCATGCACTATACACGTATACACACACACACACACACACACACATGCATCACCTACATGCAAAGGAAAGAAAGAAAGAAGGAATTAAGGGAGAGAAGGAACGAAGGAGAGAAGAAGAATGTTTCAAGTGAGTACATATATTGGTAGATCAGATGGCAGACAGGTTAGGTCTTTTCTTTAGAAATTCAATAGTTTAATCAATGCTCTAATAATTTATATTTGCTTGCAGTTATATCTTTTTTTCAAGAAACTGATAAAGTATATATAATACTTTAAAAAGAAAAGGAGAAAAAAATTTATTTTTCTCTCTTCTAGATGAGAATATCAAGAACTCTTGGGCCACTGGGCAGAACATAATATTGACACCTTAACATGTAGGCTGACTAATATTACAATTAAAAGGAATTCCAGTGGTGGCTTTGCTTGGTGTGCATATGGTTTAATTTAAATCCATTACTTAATGTGAAATAGTGGCGACCTTTTTCCCCCTCAAGTTTAGTCTGTGCTTTGATGAAAATCAGTTGGATGGTCTTTAACTGTGTGTGACATTTTCCTGTCTTTAATGTGTCAGTTAAGAAAGAGATATTGTTCTGTCATATTGAAATGATGTCATGAAGCCCATTTTCTTCTTTAAGTTCTCTTCTTCATGAGCTTAGGCTACCAGTTTTTAAGAACAATGTATTTTCAATGATGTACCCTACATTGACCTTACAAGTATTAGATCAAAGAAAACAATAATCCGACTTGACCAGCACTGTTCATGTCCGGAGTGTTACATTCTGTGGAATATCACTTTAAGACAAATGATTTAAGACAAGAACATTTGTTTTATGGTGGCCAAGATAGAAGAGGGTGTGTGAGAAAACATTAATAGCAGCTGGTAGAAATAAGAATGGCTCACTTGAGGATGGAAGACTTAATAACAATAAGTGAAATGTAAGGACTGAATTTCTATGGAGTTCCAGGGGGAATATAGACACCGGACAGCTGTTCAAGCCCACAGCATCTTCCTAGCCAACCTTGTAGTTATAAAGGCTTTGATGATTAATTTATGGTCCAAGAACTTGGCTACAAAAATGAGGAGATAACCCACTTAGTGAAACACTATAATTTCATGAGGACTACAGTTCAGATATCTAGTGTTTGTGTAAAATGGCAGTTGGGTCTGTCTATAATCCCAGTACTAAAGAGGCAGAGGCAGGGTCTCTGGAGCAAGCTGACTAGTGAGCCTAGCCAAATTGGTAAGCTCTGGATTCAGGTAAGAGACATTGCCTTGGTATACAAGGTGAAGAGCAATGGAGGAAGACACATGACAACAACCTCTGACCTTACCCACATCTGCCCACAGAGTGTATTCACACATATGCAAACATGAATTCTGATTTGCAAGTACTCTATACACACAGCCACACCACCACACATCGTGCATTCACACACATGAATGTGGGTGAACCTACATAGTGCATCCACACTTGTAAATCCTCATGTCTATGCACTCCATACACACATACATAGTACACCCACACACATGCAAACATGAATTCTTACATGTATGTACTACACACACACATGTATGCATGCACACATTTACTTACTTTTACATAAGTAAAAATTAGTTACTTTTATGTCCAGATCTTTAAACCTCTATGCAAGTTACCATACTCTCCTGGAACTATATTAGTAGAAGTTAATAGATCTCAAATGTACTCTTGCTGTGGCATTCTTTTTACTCTTAAATACTCTATGGGGTGTCTCTGTTGTCTCTCCCATCTCATTTTCTCTGTGTCTTAGATCATCTAAACATAAGCATTTTGGGGGAGCTACTTTTAGTATGTTCTGATAACACTTTAAGGTATGCTCC
This sequence comes from Mus caroli, assembly GCF_978045245.1. Taxonomy (NCBI): domain Eukaryota; kingdom Metazoa; phylum Chordata; class Mammalia; order Rodentia; family Muridae; genus Mus; species Mus caroli. Next base: position 12,696,311 of record NW_028227270.1, read on the forward strand.
TTCCCTACCCAAACAAGAAATGCTTCAAGGGAAACAATCAAGTAGATACGTGTTCCTGAATGCTCACCCACACTCCCTCCCACACATCTGATGTAAAATGTAAATTTTCACACTTAGAGGATGCCTATTAGCCAAGTTGAGATCAACTCATTAAAATAATTGCTTCCAGTCATTAGTAACACATTCCTAATCTCCAGGTGTCCATCACCTATCTTCCTTGGCAAAAAAAAAAAAAAAAAAAAAAAAAGGAAAAAAAAAAGAAATTCCTTAGAAATTGACATTCCATTTGTTGAACTAGTTTAAAAACTGTGAAATCATGGCAACATCCATTCATCTTCTGGTGTGAATAGGAAGAGTAGGAAGATTGCAGAGAACCACACTGGTGGCTCAAGGGCAAAGAGGAATCCTGCAACCTTTGTGCACCTTTCTGTGCCAATCCTGATAGCCTCATTTACCTCCATTTTTTAACTCAATGCAGGATACATTGGTAAACAATAGCTATGAAGGCGATCTCTTCACATTAAAAGGAACTTGCCATTCAGCAAGTTTATTTAATGAGTAAGTATATCAATATTCATATGTTTAATTTACATATTTTCTGCTGTCTTTTCTTCAAATTCCTCAATCTGAGGGGAAAAAAATATTTAATGTTTAATCTTTAAGATCCCCAGCCCCTGTGCATTCCCTGCCATTGGGCTGTTGTTTGCACTTGGGTTTTTTACAGTGTACACATAGAACGAATTGTTTGAGTGACAGCCTAAACAGAGAGTATGCATGTTCACAGGTTCCTGGAGGATGGGCTTACCACACTGGCTAATGACTGCACAAGCTTTATTTCTCTCCATCAGTAACAATATTTCAAATGCTCTTAGCTCTATTCAAACTTTACTGATCCCATCTCACCCTCAGACAAGATTCTGTTCCTGCTTTAAGGAAGAGTATAAGCTCTAAGAGAAGACACCTCTCCCATACTAAGCGCACAGACCCAGGATGCTCTGAAAAACGCTTTCTTCTGCCCCTCCTTCTCATGAGCTCCCACTAACCATCCATTATCATTGGTCTCTCCAATTTGCTCCCACCTTCCTAGCAATTGAATCTTTACTGTCTTCTCCTAGGACTCATTTATCTATGCTCAATTAATCCAATTTCTTAGTCCTTGATTATTCTCCACTCAGCTGTAAAGCAATTTTTTTTTCTTCTTCATAAAATAGCTCTCGGTGAGGTTTCCGATGACTTCATGTCAATCATTCCAAAGGGCTGTCCCAAACCCAGATTATATAAGCAGTACTTAACACTGCTGGCTAGCCAGTCCTTACCACCAGTCATCTTTCCTTCAGTTCCATGACTACATGATTGGGCAATATTCTTCCAATCTCATTTTTAGGTTGAGCAAACTGTTGTGAGATAAAGTTCCCTCAGGCTTGATTACAACTCATTTTGCTTATCCACTCTCAGCATCTTTCTAGACAATAACACCTATGATCATGACATCAATACTATGTGCACACTGGAGATTACACAAGGTTTATCTGCAGGCCAGACCCACCTACCATTCTAAGATCCAGACAAAGATAAATGCTGACTTGATTCATCTCTTGTCTCTCTCAATATTTCTCAACCCCACATTTCCAAAATTTAATTCACAAATCTGCCTCCCAGATCTTATCTGTTTCTATTGTCCCCATTTCAATGAATTGTGCAATAAAGTATCTTATCATGTGAATTTAGTATGGCTTTCACACTTTTTTCTCCTGAGTCATATTCCACGTATAGTGGATTTTTGTCCATATTACCTCCTGAGGGTGTCCGATATCCATCTGCTTCTGTTCTCTTCTTACTACAACTCTAGTGTAAATTTCATCATGCCCAGCCTGTAACCTCAATAATTCTTTACAGATCTTCCTCAGATACACTTTTATTTCCTATCAACACTATTTCTGTGCTGAGCTGAAGCGAATACATGTGGGTGTGCATCCCTCTGCACATGCATGTAGAAGCTGGAAATCAATATTTTCATTTATTGTCTTCTGCTTTGTCATCTTTGATAGAGGTTCTTCCACTGGATCTGGAGACCACCAATTCATCAAAACCGGCTGGCTAGTGAGCCCTAGGAATCCTCCTGTCTTTTCCTTTCCAGCTCTAGGTGTACTGGCACATACATGCCCAGCTGTATGTTGGTGCTGGAAATCCAAACCCAGGATCTCATGCTTTCATGGCAAGCATTTTGTAAAATAAGATATCTCCTCAGGTCTGTTCTCATGTTCTTCTTAAAATACCTCTACTCAAGAGCATGTTTTGTGTGACCTACTTATAATCTTCAAGTCCCACCAGAGGCCCCTTTTTTTTCCTCCTGATGTCATTCTGCTATCTCTATGATGGACGAATGTCCAGTTTTTTGGCTTGCTGTAGAAACTTTATTGACCATCCCTGATTCTCATCCTCTAGCTAGCTGGAATCCATTTGGCCTATAGCAGTCTTCTCTGAGGAAAGATGTCCCTGAGAAGAACAAATTGTACGATCATTTCCTCTTCCAGCATCAGCATCAAGAATCTGTTTCTTATTCTACTTTTTTGTTGCAAAGTTTTTAAACATTTGTTTATATACATGCTCCACTATAGAACATGTAAAGTATAAGTTAGCAGGAATCTCATTTGTATTTCTATCCCCAAGACCTAGAATAGCCAACCAATATATTTCAAATGCTCAAAATAATATTTGTTGATTGAATGATAAATAATTTACTATTTTGCTCTTGTGTTCATATTGGATTTAGAATTCCTATTTTCATGACTTTAAGGTTAATTGCAAGCATTTGCAAGACTTCTTACAAGACTAGGAGGAACATAGTGAACATCAACACATGCTGACTATGACTAGACTGAGGTCACAATGAAAGGAGTATATCAGTCCCTTCCAGAAGGCAGTCATTTTGACTGCTTAGTGTATCCCCAGAATTTGTTCCATTTTAATGAAAAAAAAATAGAAAAAGAATTTGGATTGTTTTATATATATGGTATTAGTACTTCCTTTAAATAAGTTTTTTTGAACTTTTTAAATAAAAGAGGTGCTGGGGAAATTTGCTCTGTGGTTAAAGGCACTTATTACCAAATCTACCTTTCTGTTGATTCCCTTGGAACCCACATAGTGGAAGGAGAGATCAGACTCCTGCAAATCATTCCCAGGCCTCCACAAATGGACTGTGGCACATGGACACACGAATGCATGCATGATAAATACATGGTAGATAGATAGATGGATAGATAGATAGATAGATAGATGATAGATAGATAGATAGATAGATAGATAGATAGATAGATAGATAGATAGACAAGCTAATATATAAAGATTTCCGTTCTTTCTGGAACACTTGAGTCATGGTAGTCAAGAACTGTACAGCAATTTCCTAGGCTGGTGGAGAGGTGAGAATGGCAAGCAGCACAGTCAAAATCAAAAAGATATTCTTCCTGGCAGGTATAGCTCTAGAGTATAATGTCACCTTTGGCATGCTCACTTATGCCTTAGTCATACCATATGTATTAGCCGTAAGGATAGATAAACAATTTGTTCCATTCTCTTCCTTATGCAATAAATATTTATTACATACCACCACAGGCTAAGCACTGACATAGGATCTTAGGAAAATGTAAGCAAAGACGCTGATCATGGGCAACATAACAAGGCAGTAAAACACATGCACTTAGAGACTAATTGTCAGCTTTAAATCTCGTTCTACCTCTTGCTCACCTAGTGGCCTCAGGCGGCCAGTTTAGTTCACTCCCTTGAGCCTTGTTTTCTTTTCTAGAATTGGAAAATGAACTTCTGTTCTGAAGTGTTCCATAGGATTCAATGGGCCCATATGAGCAAAGCAGCCAGGAAATGTCATGCACCTGGATTCAGGGATTGAGAAGAAGTTGGTCCCCCAGGCTTTAGCCCATCCCCTTTCTCTTCCTGCTAGCTTACTCCCTACTGAGATTGGCAAACTCAGATATGGAAATCATGGTTTGATAGACATTTATATTCTCTGACCATACAAAGAGCTGCCTCTTGATGTGGGGGGGACTTTGTCTTCCCTTTGGAGGAACCCAAATCTTAGTTTAAGATCAATGAGCCAGTAAATTCCAATATTCAAGTATCCTAACCATTGTTGCTACAAGGAGACAAAAAGAGTCCAAATCCTTAGGTACACCCAGAATCTTAACAGTGTTCAGAAAGGTTGCCACCATAGAATGACTAGATTTGAGACCTCTAAACCACTTCTCTGTTGGAAGACACTCTTTCCAAGGTCTATTCCTGGACCATGTCTGCCTGGACACTGCCTTACTCTCACCATCATGATAATACACTGAACTTCTAAACTTGTAAACCAGCCCCAACTAAATTTTGTCCTTATAGGATTACCTTGGTCATGTTGTCTGTTCGCAGCAGTAAAACCCTATCTAAGACAGAATTTGGTACCAGATAATGGTGTATTGCTGTCATAGGCCTGACCATGTTTTGTTTGGAAGAATATGGACTTTCAGACTTTGGATTTGGAAAATAGTAGAATGCTTTAGTGGGGCTTATGGGCCATCCTAGTACAAATATGGAAGACTTTGTTGCTGAGAGTTCTACATTTCCATCTGAATGTCTCTCGGAGAAGACTGGCTTCCAGGCAGCTAGAACAAGGGTATTAATGCCTATGCCGACAATGAAAAACCTACTCCAACCAGGCTACACCTCCTAAAAGTGCCACTCCCTGGGTCAAGAATATATAAACCATCACAATATGTATATATTTAGGAGGTTTCTACTGTATTAGGTTTCCATGTTACCTCTCAAATGCCCTTTAATTTTAGCTGTCTCTCCCCCTCTCCCCCATACTCCCTCCTGCTACCCCCTTCTCCTTCTGGGTTAAGCATCCCATTTTAGCCTCATCTATTCTATTTCCCTTTCTTAGTGAGATCTGTCTGTACCCTTTCTTTTCTTATTCTATGTCTACCCTCTGTGGCTCTACAGTTTGTATCTTGGTTATCACTGTCTGACCAGCTACCATATTTGTCTTTCTGGGTCTGGAATACCTCACTGAGGATAATTTTTTTCTAGTTCCATCCATTTTACTATTTCCTATTGGAAGCCTGTTCTTTTCCAACGCGAGTCAGAAAGGGGATGGATCTAAATGGGAGGAGATGTGGGAGGAACTGGAAGCAATAGAGGGAGAGGGCATTGTAATCAGGATATATTATGTGAGAAAAGAATCTAAAGAAAAAAACTGAAAAGCAACAACAAAATATCAGAGTGAGTGCAGGGGCCTTGTATAGATATAGCTCTGAGTCATTTAGACAAAAGAGCCATGTCAGATTGACATATGATTCATTATAGAGACAGATGACATTATAGAGACAAAAAGAAAAAGTCCTCAACACAAAAGTCAAGGGGTGGGCTACACGGAGCTCAGAACTTATCATTTTGTTCTGTCAGGGTCCTGCCATCCTAGATCCCTGGGCTAGGCTTGGCACAACCTGCCCAAGAGAGACTGATTTAGATCTAGCAGTAAAGTCAGAGAGTTCCATGCTCCAAAGCATGACCTTCCTCGGCTTCTTTATTACAATCTTACCAAAGATTCACTCAGCTCTTCTCCCAGCTCAGGTATGACTCGATCTCTCCCTGACTCACTCCATCAGTCCTCTTAAAATACAGATGCCAACTCACCAAAATACCCCCAAGGCCCCAAGCTTAAAATATAAGAAAGATGAATAAGGATTCCAAGGACGAATTCCACTGAGCCGTCATCACTCCCAACAAAAGTTCCTTCACCCACTCACTTAATGTACATGTGTGGCCTGTTCACACTGCATATGGCTGGGGACACAAAATGCCTCAGTTCAAAATGGGCACAGTTGTTCTGGCAAAGGCTTTGCTGTGCTGTTCTCTCCGTGGTTTCAGCTCCAAGCTGTGTCACCCGAACAGAAGGATGCTGAACAAGCCCATGTGGAGAAGATTTGGAAAGTTTCATAGACACTTTCTGAAGCCGTAGCTGACTTGCATATGTGTGCCCTGACTGGAGTAGTATTTAAGAATCAAAGTGCCAAAAGCAGCTATTGTACCCATGTTCCCTTTCAACCTGACAACATTTTCAGCCAACTGATCAAGATAGTTTTCATTCAGGTTGAAAGAAAGACTTTGAACAACAGGAGTGTTGCCCTGCCAACACTCTAGAACTTTCTTATGAACAGAGAACCATATTTGAGAACTAATTATGACAACTTCCTATTGCCTTTTCTTTTTTCAGCTGAGTAACATTATTTTGTAGTTTATTCAAAAGGAAGTTATAGAACGAATTGTTAATGCATTAAAGGAACGAAGAGGACAGAAAGAACATCGTCTTTTACATATTAATGAGCTTAGAATACAGCCACGGAAGAAAAAAGACAAAAACCATAAATAAGAATCCAAGCACATAAGAGCACTGACTACTCTTCCAAAGGTCCTGAGTTCAAAGCTCAGCAACCACATGGTGGCTCACAACCACCTGTAATGAGATCTGATGCCCCCTTCTGGTGCGTCTGAAGTCAACTACAGTGTACTTATGTATAATAAATAAACCTTTTTTTAAAAAATCCAAAATGGGAGAGTTTAGTATTTCAGTTCAGAAAGAAGCAGTTTTAAGTATATGCCACAAACTCCAAGATAGAAGAAATGACTCCAGAGCAGGAGCTGTGGGTGATGCAAAAAGGTGATCATGAGAGAACTGGGGGGAAAGAAGGTTATAGTAGGAATCCTGATTACACTTGTGCAATGAATCCTTTTAAGCTTGCAAGCTTCTTAACATGCATGCATGCAAACACACACACACACACACACAGAGAGAGAGAGAGAGAGAGACAGAGACAGAGACAGAGACAGAGACAGAGAGACACAGAGAGAGACACAGAGAGAGAGAGAAACTACACTGAATTGCAGAGAAAATCAATTACAGCAATTCCTGTTCTAACACCTGCTTTAAAAACATTTTTTTTTTACTGCAACTAGCACATCAGGGAATAATTTAAGCAAAGCGCAGGTTTTGTGTTTATTTAAGCATCATTCCATTATAGTCTATAGTTAGAGTAATGACAAGAACTATAGACCCTGGACTTCACCAGAATCCTAATACTGTGCAATTACACCCCAACCTGCTCCCAGTTTCCTCCACTGGCTACATGAGCTGCACCTGTTTATACCTGGCATCTAATTGCAAGAAACCTCACTCCACAGAAAATCAGAAAAGGGACCGCTTCCACAGCAAACTTGAAGGAATTATATTTATCTTAATAAATATGTATTTATTAACCATGTAATGTATAACCATGTGTAACTTTTTATTAGATTTGTATTGTATTCTACTTATAATGCATAGTTGACTGTTTTCAGCAGTCTGTCCCCAGTCCCACTTTTCCCATGATTTCTGAAGTTATTGCTGTGTTATTATATGTAGCAAAGGGTTTTTAGAAATACATGTGCTGCAATATAGCAGCAATGATTGTATAGTGAAAATAAGATAAGAATGCATTTGTGGAATGTTAGTATATGTCCTTCTCTGTTATCAAATTAACCAGCAAGATCTGTTGGACCTGGCCAAATCAACTATCTCAATTTCAGGAGTGATGAGCAAAACAAGGCACACAGAAATATCTGAAACCATAAGGTGACACGACTGTAATTTCTATTACACAACCACTGGCAGGTGATGCTAACATTCTATATTGGTTTTTTTCCCTATAACAATGACCGGATAAAGCGGTAAACATTAGATCATTGTAACAGTAACATGCCGATCTTTTCCCCAGTAAATTTCACTGATGTTCTAAATTCTATCTGTTGTCCAGATAATGAACCCACTAAACACATGAGCTGTGTAAAGCACAATTGTGACAAAAAGCAGGCAAAGGCATTATATCTGAAACTGATAATCTGTGATGGGGAGAGTGACAGCACAGGAGAAAGGGTAGGGTATAAGGAAATAGAGAACAGGTCACTATAGAATCTAAATAAGATTTCCTCACAGTTTTTACATGTTTAAGAGCATCTTGCCTCCTGGGCTTATCCTTTTTGTCTAGCAAATCCCCCAAATACACTGGATCACACACAGACTCTGCTGCCATAACTGGGAATAGATGTCTCTTCCCAGAATCCTATGGTTCAAATGAACTCCCCTAAATTCATGCGTTGGAAGCTCAGTGCCTAGTACAGCAGTGTTTAGAAGGTGACCAGGTCATGGAGACGGAACCTCAAGAATGACTGAGTCACATTAATCATTAGGACGGCCTGGTTATTATTAGATAATTAACCCTGTGATACCATGAAGATAGTCATCGTTATCATACCCTCTCCATTCCATGTACCCATGTGCCTTGCTATGCATGGTATACTGTAATATGCAGCCCCTTGCCAGCTGCTGCCTCCATATCTCTGGCCTCCCTAGTCTCCAGAAGAGCAACTTCAATACTTTCATACATAAATTGCCCAGTCTGGTATTCTATTAGAATAGCAGAAATGGACTCAGACTCCATAAATTTGGTCCTGTGTTTTGTCTTCATCAAGTACAGCATATTGACGAGAACATTTAGAATGCCTCTGTTGCCAGAACATCTCAATTTTTTCTTCCTGAAGATTTAGTTATGAAAAAATATCTCTTGCATTTATTCAAAAAAGACAAATTTCTGAAAAGCCACATTCAATTGTCACGAAGACCTGGTGCCCTTCTGATAACTACTCCTGCTCCAATAACTCACCCTAGCCTGGCTCTCAACAGACCCACTTCATAATTATTATCTTCCAGTTTGATAAGCTAATAACCGTAACACATTCATCTTGCCAGATTACAGGAGGGTAGGAATAGAATAATTATTGTAAATCATATTACAGGCCTTGGGCAAAGTTCACCATAGTAATCCAAAAAGCCAGAAGGTGATGTGTCTAAAAATCAAGATTTCTGAGTCATCGTCTGTTCTGAGTCTCTGCTGACTCCCTCCAGATCTTACAGAGGCTGTTTCATCCAGATCCCTATGCTTGGAGCTCTTGAACTCCTCCATCCCACTATGTGAATGCTGTCTGTTTTGGAAGCATATGCCCTGCACGGCAGAGCAACTATGTCAGAGAGTGGCCGAGTCAGTTGAGCTAGAATATGGATGAACTCGGAAGGGGAGGGAGTTTCTCATGTGACAAGAGGACCTCCCTCTATCTATCTATTCCTGGTGATTCTGAGAAGGAAAATAAGCATAAAGAGAATGAGGGCAAACACTGGAACTCCAAGTATTTTAGAGTTGTTCTATTTTTTTTTCTCCTCTTGAAAACAGCTGAGTATTATGGCTTTCTAGCTCCAGCCTTTTAGAGGAACACATACCAACGGCCTGAGCTGTGAGCATGGGCTGAGAAGATGCCTTGTACAAGGTAACATGAGAAATTAAAGGTGAATACCCCAAATTGTCTCATATCAAGCTCCTTCAAAGTCTCACCCTAGTCTTGATGCCAAACACAACCCCAGACCCCGGCTAAAGGAGTAAGAATGGGCAGGTCTTAATCCTTCCTACACTGTTGCAGTAGGGAAGTGGGGATCCCAGCCCAAATTTGTACAGGGGTGAGGTGGCAAGGCCATTTAACAGGAGAATGATGGAAGGACCTTAGGAAGGCTCAGTCAGTATTGAAAAGACCAGTGAATGTGCTGGGGCCAGCTATGCTTATGTATTGGCCACTGAGAAATTTGGAATTCTATCCTCCTACATGAATGGGAGGTGGGCTCCATCTCTTTTGATAATAGGTTTTTTAAGGAATGTCGATTGTTTCCTTTAGAAATATGTTTGGGTTGTATGAGATACACAGACATATCAAAGGTAGCAGAGAAAAAGTTCCACAGTGGTAAGGTTTTTTTTTAATAAATGCTCCCCTCCAAAAAAAAGATGGTTATGAACTCCTAGAGCATTAACTAGAATGAGCATCAACTTATCCTGGCAGCTCTCATCTTTCCTTCTTAGGCAGATGCTAACAAGACTAGACTTTCTACAGCTGGCTAGACTATCAGATCATCCCAGGGGTGTGGCCTTGGACTCTCAGAAACTGTTGCTGGGATGGTTGTGTTTGTTTGTTTGCCGGGTGTCTTTTGACATGTAGGGACGGAAGGATGTGTCAGGTACACTGAGGACCTTAGCACAGTCATAGATCAGGTTGAGGGGGTTTAAAGAAACAGCAGAGTGTGGGCAGGAAAGAAATTTTCTTAACACTTAGAAGCCAAAGGAGCTATCTGTCCACCATTAACTGATGGCATGCACATGTCAAGTCACTGTAAACAAGAATCCCTTTAGCATCTGCCAGCTTGGCAGTCTAGGTGCAGTGGCTGGGCTGTGGACCTGGAAATGCATGCAGTAGGTGAGAAGCCAGGAAAAGAATGGAGAAGCACAGAGAAAGGGAGAAGCTACACTAAGCAAACAAGCATGTGCTTCCAAGTGACTGCCCTGCCTAGCTTGCTCTACAGCAGAAAGGCTGGGCTTCTCTGTAGTGTATACGATGTCAAAGGTCTTTAAAATATGCTTTCACACAGACTGAGAAAAACCTAGTCTAGTCTTGTTAGCATCTGCCTAAGAAGGAAAGATGAGAGCTGCCAGGATAAGGTGCTGCACATTCCAGTCAAAGCTCCAGGAGTTCCTAACCATGGGTTTTGTTGGTTTTTTTTTTTTTTTTTTTTTTTGGAGACAAGTTGATATATAAATATGATAATTATACCATTATATTATATTGTATCATATTGTTGTATGATATGATATCATATCATATCATATTTGGTAGATTTGGTTTCCTATAGATGGAGGTCTGTTGACTTGAAAGAGAATGAGGATTCTGTGAAGGGTGGGAGTCAAATGGCCATATATTTGCATGAGTATATGTATCTGTCAAAATTTACAGATTCCTACAATAAGGATTATAAGATGCAAATAAATCTGATTTTAGAGTGGATGATAAGCCTATAGCATTATCAGACATTTCAAGGATCATTTTATTCCTCCTTTAACATCATGAGAGTAAAAGCTGCTTTATGGTTTTTGGGGTTTGTTTTGTTTTGTTTTCATATTCCTATAATGCCCATAAATTCAAGTACCACATGAGTCTCTGTTCATTTCCCAAACTCTGGTATTAATTAAGTCTGGACACACAATACAAACAGGATCCCTACAAAAGGTATTCATTCTTGGGAAAATCACAAAAAAAAAGACAGTGTGGGGGAAGACAAGGTGTCACTATGTAGCCCTGGCTGGCCTGGAGCTCACTCTATAGAAAAGGCTAGCCTGGAATTCATAGAGATCTACATGTCTATGCCTCCCATGTGCTGAGTTTAAAGATGTGATCCATCACAGCTGGCCTAAGACAATAGTTTTGAAGGGACATAGTTGGAAAATATATATCATTTGTAGAGGCACTTAACAGAAAATAAAGTGCAATAAACTCTCCAATAATACCAGCTAATTGCAAAGTGTGTGTGCTCATCCTTCAAAACAGGAAGGTATGCAAGTAAAGATGGGGGGAACCAGTACCCAGGGGAACGAGGCCAAGCATGTGGGTTACACAGGTGAGCCCCACTCTCTCAGCAGGCAATGTCACACTCTTCACTTCTTGCACCTGAATTCAACCCTGGCTTAGCTAGAAGTGCAAACGCCTTCTCTGATGGAGGACATGCTGGTTCCCAGCCTCGGTGGGAGGCTACGGCACCATCATGGATGTCGACAAATGCTAGGATGCACAAGCTGCCAAACCGCAAGGATAGCAACCACCATTCCATAGCAATTATTATAACGAGGACCCTGTTGCTGCCAGCACTGACAAACAACAGATGCAACAATACTGATACCTGAGGTCAGGTCAAACGGCTTCTTCAGCCAAGCTCTACTTGCTTCAGATCCTGAAGCCCCAATGTGATTTGCATGACCACAGTCCCAGTGGCTACCAGAGTGTGGGGAGAAGAAGATGGACTCGCCTCCCTACAAACATCTACACTGCAGACAACTGCCCAAAGCAGGAAGCAGGAGAGTGTTCAGTTCCCCCACAAACCCAAGACTGACCCGTGCCAAACTACATCACTTTCTTTAGCATGGTTGGTGTACAGCACCTCTATAACATCCTTTCTATTCCTGGTTCCCTTTACAGAGTGTGGGGGTGGAATGGGGGATATTATTGTCTCAATCTCTCAGTCTTCTTCTACCATGCTTAAATAATGTCACACTTTAAACTGTGTGGTATTCCTTGAGCATCTCTGGCTCGTCTTCCCCACTATGCCTTTTGAAGGCAGGTATTTCATGGTGGTCATGTGTGTTTTTATCTCACCCTTATCCCCACTTGGCATAGTGCCTTCTAAAAGCTAGCCACCTCATGCATGTCTGTGTTCCTCACACAACTGTGTTCCGGGGCAGCACAACATGTACAGTTGGCAGTGTGCCACATCTACTCAGCAGGATCAAATTCTTCCAAAGCAGACCTTTTTCAATGCAGCTCATAGGAGATCTCTGCCTTAAAGGCTCCTGTCTAGAAGCAAACCACAGTAGGATGGATTATAAACCAGCCCAAACCACTGAAGATTATATGATGTGAGTGTGGTTTTGGAACCACCCAAGAACTGGCATAAAACCTCACTGAGGTTGCCAGCATGCTCTCTAAAGGAAGCAGAACAAGGACTTAGGCCCACAGTGGGATGTTCAGGGAATCCCTGCTTTCAGAGCCTTGTCTGACATTGCACAAACTAAACAAAAGAAAAGCCTTTGAACCACACTGCCTTTGACAAAGAGAATAACAACGGCACCTGAAGAGTACTTATTTTTCTGACTTATCTTGGGAAGCAAAACAATGTGTCACTTGGCTCAGAAAGGAAAGAGGGATTGCATTAATGGAGTGGAGATTCTCCCCTGCCCACTTGAATGCAGAAATCTTTAAAAAGGTTGTAATGAGAATTTTATCTCTTCCTCGGATGCTACCCTCATACAATGGTTCGTATTTTCAGTTGTCATTAGCATCAGGTGACACGTCTGTGGACTCACCTCTCCAGGAAATCGTAATAGCCCTCTTCGATGAGGTTATTGAAGAGCAATAGAACAGAACACAAACTCATTATATCCCTTCCCATGGCACTTACAGTGTTTCTTAACAAATAAAATCACAAAGGCATTCTTATTTGCTGCCAAATCTGAGCTTCAACCAGGCTTTAGGTTAAGGAGCCTCTCTAAGTGGTGTTTGATGAGTAATCTGAGGGAGAGGGATAAGGAGAAGTTCAAAGTCCAGAGAGGAGTTTGCACAACCCACTGACAAAGACAAATGGTAGCAAGATGGACTTCCAAAACCACTGGCCTCATATAGGTGCATATAGGTTGGCCTTGTTTCTGTTGTTTGTAATAAGAAGAAAGGCTATGTTCCCAAAGTTACCTTTTTATGAGATCTTATTCTGAACTTCTGCCATCAGCCAGCTTGCAAGTAAATGGGCAAGAATTCTTTAGGGAACTGCTTTATTTTCACAAGGAGACCACAAAGAACAGTGCTGGCCTAAGAAGGCTGACTCAAAACCAAAGGGGCATCATTGATGCCCCTCATTATGACCAATCATCTAGTGAGTCAATGTGATACCCTGTGACTGGTCTAGGTGGAAAATAACAGGGTTTTCTGCTGTTCTGACATGTACATTTCATAGGACAATAAGAATTATAAATACTGAACATCATAACGGTCACTGAGCCCCACTGTATTGTAAGAGAAGAAATGGGGACTACCAGCAGGAGGCCAGGTCTCCTGTCTCTAACCCCCATCCTGTTCCTGGAGTTCTCCTGCTTTCTACCCCACCACAGTTGCCATGGCCCTTCACTTTCCTGGCTGTGGTCCCAGGAAGATGGAGAAGGAGCCTTTGTGTAGAGACTGATGGTGGATTGCAGTGGTCACTTCTAACTGTTGTCAAGGTCCAGTGGCTGAAGCCAGAAAAATCTATGGTCAATACAGTTCTCTTCTATTTGGGATCCTTACACACATCTCTCTCCTTCCACCATCTGTTCAATGGCCATGATTAAGCTAGCAGTACCCCCCAACTGCACGACTCAAATATGATGAACTGAACCAAAATTTCTAGGCCATCCTTGAAAGAATCAAGAGAACCTGCAGGGCTCTTCTCTGTGTCCTCTAGTCCACAACTCAGTCAAAATAAGGGAATGTGTGGCTATGGAGGTGCTGAATCCCAAATGATTTGCAATGCAAGCCCTAAACCAAAAGCACAAGGAAAATGCACAGGAGTCTGAAAGACTGCAAAAATAAGAGACTCAGGATGCCTGCTGCTGCATAGTGTCTTCTAAAATGACAGGAAAAAAAGATGTACCCATGAATTTTGAACAATAGAGTCACGTAAGCAAGACCTGCATGATGACTTCGGCTACTACACCAATGTGGCGGACAGAAATTCCACAGAGCCCTAGCTCTAGAAGATGATTGCTGAGAGGGAGAATCAGTTGCCTCCAGGGCCAAACTCCCACATAGGTTGTCCAAGACCAAGAGGCCAGCCATGGACACATACAGCAATGAGCAAAGCTAAAAGTAAAATCAGGAGGTTATATATGTGTAATGATGATGATTACAGAAGAGATCATAAATTTGGGGGGGGGGGAGATGAAGGACTTAATGAAGGAAGAAAGAATGGAAGTAATACAGGAGATATGTTTGTGTATGAAATTCGAAACAACAACAAAACACCTTTAAACATGCAGTGAATATATTAAGTTGAAGTTAACTCACCAGCCAAACACCTTTTCATCAGCCTTTTACCCATCAGTATCTGATTAACATTAAATGCAAAGATAATGAAGGAAAGCAGCCTACTATCCATGGGATCTGTGGATCTTTACAGAGCCTTAGCTTTTTCTGATTCTAGCCCATGAAGATGCTTGTAGAATCAGTAAGAGATGGAGTCATGTCATCTCATTGGTGAATAGCAATGGACATGCTCATAATAGAGGAAGAAGGGGAGAGCCTTGTAACCTGGGAGTGGTCTCCTTCAGAAGAAAAGACTTACTTCTTTCCTGAATTTTCTCAGCAGTAAAATTAGAGGCAGAGCTAGATGCTCTTTAAAAATATCTTTTCATTCTTTAACATTTTAGTAATCTATATCCCGAGGTTATTCACACATGTTTCTATGTATTTTTAACTCTCTCTTCTTTATTGCTTAGCTGGCAAAATGAAATGTCAGGCTTCTGTAGTTTCTAAGAGTCTGTGTTTTGAGTAATGAGGCTTGGGTTGTGTGGCCTTGGGGAGGCTTTTAGCCCAAGGGCCTCTGTTTCCTAATCTTTAAGGCAGACACATGACTCAATGTTGGTTCAAGTCCAAATGTCATATGAATGGGAAGGAACCTGAGGTACTGAAGCTAATAATTGATTCAGATGCAACACTTAACAAATCCTGGGCAGTTCCTATCATTGATTCTTACTTATTGGAGATTTAGCTTTAAATTGAAGAGTAGACTGTCTGAAAAAAGAAGATAACCTTAACTCCTTGGGATCAATAAACCTTTCTAAAAATATGTAGAACTGGAGAACTCGTGGGGTTTTTAGAAAAATCTAACACCATTTTAAAACCTGAAAATGCTGCTGGTTTTCATACTGTTAAAAAGTCTCTCAGTAGAAAACTTGTCACCACAAAATATTTTACTGAACATGTTCTCAAAAAAGCGATGAACTCGGGGTGCCTTTTTGGCGAAGCTTTGGCGCTCCCCTGCCCAGGATTTGTATTTCCTGTCTTTTGCTTCACGGGAGACCCTTAATAGTGATCTGCTAAGACATCTTACAGAGCTGCTGATTCATGGAAACTCACTAGCTTTAATGTCAAGCTATAAGAAATACACATTAAAAATAGCTAGCTAGCTTCAGCTTTCTGGGACATGGTTAAACTGAAGCCTAGATGAGGTAAAACGTGTGAGGAAGAGTCACTGACGCTAAAGTTAGTTCCCAAGCATCTTTCCACGCAAGGCTGTGTATGTCTATCATAGCTCAACTCTGCTCAGCAATGAGTGGGGACTGTAACCGGTCTCTGCACAGGCCAGATAGGCAAGAGATGTGGAGCACTCCTGCCCTTTGGAAATGCTGAAAGAATGAATGATCTGACCTCAGCGAGAAGAAGAAAGGAGAATATAATCAGGAACAAGGCATTCCCTTTCATGCATAGTTTTGGGTTCTGCCATTTCACTTATGGGAAGCCTACATGGTTGACCTCACACATTCCATCCTGTAGGTGTTGCATCATCATCTCAAATTGTACTGACCGAAGATACAAGAGCAGTCAAAAAGATCCATTATAATATTTACTCAGAATTGTCCTTTTAAATTTTGTTATTATTATCTCCCTCAATATCCTAATTAATAAGCAAGCCCCAACTTTCTAGGTATTCATATATAGAGAGGGAGTAAAATCATGATATATAAAGCAGTCAATATTAACTACAGTAGCAGCCATGCACTGATAGCTTGGAGCATAGCTAAGAAACTGGATATAAGGAACTACTGTACTGAGGCTCACAACAGGTAAGGGGTAATTACAAACAGATGTGACTATTCTGAAAATGGCACCAATGATGACAACAGTGAAAATGAAAATCACACGGACTGATGAATGTACTGAGCATGTACACACCCGACATCTTTCTAAATGCTTTAGACAGATCTTGTACTCTCACAAAACTTGGCCATTCAGACACACCCCACTTCTTGATCTATATCACCCAGGGGTCATGCAGGTTCCCCTGCCAGCTGCCTGTGTTTGGCGACAAGATTGCAGGATGGAGGATGGAGAAGACAGAAGGTTTCTCCTGGCTTCCCTGGGCCTTGAGCAGTCTGCAATGACAAAGGGGCTTCTCCAATGTCTTGTCTGGTTTCATCATAATATCAGCTTCCTCTAAGTGGCATAAGCCACACAATAGTGCTTTCCAATGGCAGATTCTGTGTTTTGGAGTTAGCAGGTGATTCTTGTTCTCACTAATATTTAGATTTTCTGGCAATGCCATATGATGGCTCAGCTCTTCTTCACCTGAATAATGAATTAAGTAATTAAAATTATTTTCTTAATTTGGGGGCCATTATGCTTTTATTTCTTTAGATGATAAAACGGAGAAAAGGCTTTTATAAAATTACAAACAAATGTGGACCCAGTAATTTTTAAATTGATGACTCTTGAGTATCACATAACAGTCTCACTTTTGCAGGACTAGAATATTATATGTATAACATAGGATACTAGACTTCTATATGTTTCTTGTTTCATGAACAATGATTCCCTATTAATATACTGTCATGATGCAAATCATCCCCCAAAATACATGGACATGATTTTTCTCATCTATGAGATTTCTTGTCTACATAGTATGTGCTTAAGTAATCGTTAGCATGGCTTCTTGATTTTTCCTGAGTACCTTAAATTCACTGTTACAACTTGAAAAGGTCATGAGCTTCTATAACTGAGTACCAATCCCTTATAGAGCAGAAGGTTGTATCAGTGCTATGTTAGACAGTATCTTTTAAGTGACCTCTATCCTTGTTCTCCAGTAAGAACATATTTATTCAGTAAGAGACTTCTCGTGCACTCTGTCTTGTAGAGTGTCAGTCATACCTTATTAAGGGTGGTTCTCTTACACTACCTACTCTAGACTTATAACAAAAGCCATACAAATGGTGAACACACAGAAATGGATAGTTTAATTACACACCAGAATATACTCAGCTTTAATTCATATAAATGTCTATACATTTTTATATTTCCTATACATATATTTCCTATAAATATATTTTCTATGAAGAGTGAGTCATTAGATTAAAAAGTTATAGATATATGTGTACAGAAATAATTTTCAGCAAAAATGGATAGTTTACTCAGTAATAACTTCCTAAGACTGAAAATAAATCATACTGACTTGTCGATTTTAAGATAATAATGTCAAGCTGTAAAAAATGAAGAATGTCATAAAAATAAAAATAATCATTAGAACTTAAGATAAAATACCTATTAATACTTTTTTCCTTAAGATTCCTTTATTTTTACCCAGTTAATATTGTATGTATTTTAAGGCCCTGTCTTTTTTAAAATTGACATTATATTGCATTTGCTTTATTATTTAAATAAATGTAAATGTTCACACTTGTTAAAAAGTTGCATAAAACTAAAGGAAATAGACATCCCATAACTTTGTGTCCTGCTTTGAGGCTTAGATGATGTGTGGCTTTCTTAGCGTGTAAGTAGTGTTTCTCTGAGCATCTCGTTAGGAAGAGGAGCATAGTCTAGGTTTCCCTGGCTGTCCTGGAACTCACTCTGTAGACCAGGCTGGCCTCGAACTCAGAAATCTGCCTGCCTCTGCCTCCCAAGTACTGAAGTACTGGGATAAAAGGCGTGTGCCACCATGCCCAGCTGGGCTAGATTTCTAAAACAGGATGAATTTCTAAAAGTAGAGTTATTGAGCCAAGGGAGTAGGTTTAAATGTTTGAGACATGTCACCAAACTGTTTTCCAGAATAATCTGAATTTCCATATAAATGATAAAAATCACTGAAGTGCTTCTAAAAACTATTCATAGGCTCTAAAACTTGTTTTCTTCAGGGGGAACATCTTGCTCCTATTCACTGAATCAAGTACAAAGCTACTTGTTCAATTAAGACTTTTGAATGGATGGATGACTCTTGTTTTCTTTCCGGTCTCATTTCCTTCCCCTTTAAAATCTTACAAGAACAAAGAAATGGAGAATAAGTATGCAGCATGCATCAATTTGTAATAGATTTTGAATTTTTCAGAATGAATTTTCCATTTTCATGAAGTTCATGGTAATGATGTCTTTTTTTGTTGTTTTCCATTTGTCTTATTCCTGTTAAACTTCGGAGGAAATTGAACTAGGATGTCCTCCTTGGTGCTGAGTGGTTCTGACAGTGCAGGGAAGATGCAGGACTCGTTCTCAGCATCCTAACACAAGTTAAAGGAGATGCTTTGTTGACGTCCAAGCAGTAATAGGCACAAAGGGAAGCTACAATTTTCCTTCTCTGTCCACCTTGCAGAATTTTAGAAAACTATTCATACACTGTTCTCTAATATCTCAAATTACCATTATTTACCACCTCTTATAAAAATGACAGGAAAAATTGTTCAATCCATTTTCCTTGGTTTTACAAATTGCCATCCTAATATTCATAGCTGTGTCCAATGCACTGGACAGTCATGATGAATCACAGTGAGATATTAGGCTACACTCACAAATTGGGATGTGTATCACCTGGCCCCAGCTCTGCCACTAATCATGCGATCTAGGCCACTTCCAATATCTCAGGATCTGGTTTTTTATATCTGTAAAACATGCACATTGCTTTCCTAATGCTCAGCGAACATCCTTCACATTTTTTTTCCATTTCTGTCCCTTCTCCTTCTGCCTCTCTTATTTGAAAAGACAATTGAGATTATAACATGATGTTTTTGTACTGAAGGAAAACCTGCAGTAGCCATTTTATTAACCAACCTAATCCCTAACTATATTCTAACTATTAATTCTTACATCAACAGATGAGAGACCATTACAGGAAACTACAACAGATCAAAGTTCAGAGTTGTGGAACCAACCCATTCTGTCTACTTCCTTGTCTCCTGCCTCAAACACAGGGCAGGGGAAAGCCAGGCACCAAATTTGAGAAACAGGATGTGCACCCAGCAAGATAATATTAAATAAAATATGTCATTTAAAATACCAATATACTAAGAATTTAATATTTTTAATTATAAAAAATCTTCAATATAGAAATGGACTACATATAACATTCCATTTAACATGCATTGGTCTTAGCAGAAAAAGAATTTCTGAAATAGCCTGGGAACTGTGACACATTCGTTGGTGAAATAGTTATTTATACATTAGAGATGAGGAGTCTTATGAAACAGTGCTAAGCCCAATTTCTCAAAATTCAATTTCCAATTTAATAACCTCTGTGGAACTCGATGGTATTTATTCACTTTTCTTCAGCTTGTTTCTCTACTGCAAACACTCTTTAAGGAATTTATATGACTTTTTAAACTTAATATACATTTTAAAGGCAAAAAAATCTAAAAGTCGTGCTATACTCTGGATGCTGAATGTCCCCCAAAGACCTAGACAATAAAGGCTTGGAGCCAGAGTGGTGCTAATAGGCGACAGTGGGACCTCTAAGAGGTGAGGCCTGCTGCAAAGGCTTAAGATCACTAAGTATGTGCCCTTGAAGAGGAATACGGTAGCTCGGACCCCATCCTCTTCCTCCTCTGCTCCTAATCATGAGCTGAACAGTTTTGCTTCACTACACCCTGTGTTATTATGTGGTGTCTCCCCCGTGCCCAAAGGGAACTGTGCCCAATTGTGAACTGAGACCTTCAAAATGCTGTGCTAATGCGAACATTGTCTCTCTGACCCTTTAACTCCAATCCTCTGTGGCTATTTTGGGGTTAACAAAATATAATATAGAGAACTAAGAACTCAAAGGGCAGGACTGTAGGAATGAAATTAATGTATGTCACTATCGTTAGTTAAAGTCTCCAGGCTTTCTCAGCTGTGGTGGATGCTACCAGATCTCAAAATTATCAGCTAATACATCTTAGGAAAACTAAAGAGACTGTATACGTTTCTCTGGATAGCAAAAAGCCTGTTTCCCCTACATATGCACATACACATACACATATACATGCTTCAACAGATTCAAAGATCAAAATCACGTTTCAAACTGTTGACATTTACTGTGTGAGGTAGAGATTTCAAATCATAGTTCATGAATGCAGTGCGGAGATCAGACTGGACGGAAGTAACACCAGTCTGGAATTTAGAAATAGCATTGCTTTATGAAAGCCCCAAAAGATGAAAGCAAGTTTTCCTCAAGTCACCATCACTGGGAGACACTGAGATCCTTTGGTAAAGGAGGGACATCGGGATGCTAACACTCACTAACGGCTCTTGTGGGTTTTGTACACTGTAATCAGTGACCTCCAAGTCAGCTTTTAAGGGTTGAAACAACATATTTGCACACACCAGGACACTATGGGGGAATGTTTTAGGAAGTGATTTAGGAAGCTATTGCATAACTCTCCTTTCAAAAAGAAAGCAGTACCTGCTTCATTGAGCCCCAGGAAAAGCTCGGGGAGAAGCTTGCCAAACATACAGAGTACAGGATTTCAATTTGTGAGCTATTTGCTTCAGTCCCCTAACTAGGATACAAAGACTTTCCTGGAAACTGTAGGAAAGGAACTCAAACAGCATCATCTGCTTGAACAACCACCCTGAAAATATTATCTTGGCCAATTGTCATGTCAAATAAATTAAATAAATAAATACACAAATTTAAAAGAAAGCACACACACACAGAAGTTTGAGCCACCTGTGTTGGAACAACCTGGCTATCATCCATCCATACTCACATCCTAGCTCCAGCTTCGTAAACCACAGCTTCAACAGGAGCCCATTCACTTGCTGACTTGAGATTCTAGAGATTTGTGGATAGAGTCTCTTCTGTCTTTCCACAGGTGACCTCCAGTAACCTCACACACACAAGACTTCAGCTTCCCTCACCTAGGGCACAACTCTTTCCTCCCAGACTGTACAATCTGGCCTCAGCTGACACCTTTCCTGTCTCTCTACGATAGAGGATCAAGCCTCTTCTCAGAAAGTAGATGGGTTGTGCTAACAACCTCCCATGAGTTTATAGCCTCCCGGATCATCTGCAGCAAGGGCCACAAGGTTTCACAGGGATGCTGGGCAGATTCCATAAAGGAATGAAAAGATGGCCAGATAGATCAGGGAGTCAGATGATGAAGGCCTGCACACAAGGAGGTATCACTGCTTAGCTCCAAAGGTTTGTCAGCACAGCACACGCAAGCACAGTACAGCTAATGTCACGCCACCCAACAATCCATATATGTTTGTATAATTGTTTATATATTTATACAGATGTATATACATATGCATTACATATATGCACACACATACATATATGAAATGAGTTAATTTAAAAATACCAACCTTTTTTTTTTTCTTTCTGAAATTCTTTGGGCAAAACAAAATATACTACTTTAGGTTTATGTTGCCCAAAAAGTATATATTCAGATATGCATTGCTCTAAAAACACCTTTATATACTTATACTTTTGTAAGCTCAGAAACAAAAGTTTCTGCTGCAATTGCCTTTCTCAGCACTCTGCAAGAACTTCAGCTGGTAAAGGCGTTTATCTGAGGGCATTAGCCTTGCAAGGTTCACAGGCTCTGTGCCCATGGACTGCAGCTTACACCTGCTCCTCTTTCAGTCAATTAAACCCTACAGTGGGTAGATGAAAAAGCCTCAGGTGTCATTGCCTATCTTATACAACTGAGTATAGACTTGGCCAGCTTTGGAAGTCTCCCCAGCTTCCAAGATCACTCCAAAATAAATATAAGAGGTTTTGCATTCAAAAGCTATCTGCACAGAGCCAAAAGGCCAGAGTCAGCATCAGCATAGATTCTTCTTGCCTAGCTCAGACTGTGTGGCAGAGACCACAGGAGTCTCCTGAGTGCCCACTCTGCTTCTTCCTTTGCATACAGCACTCCAGGTTTTTGCTACACATATAATTGCTTGCCAAGTAGACAGACTTTCCCAACTTTGCTTGTACCGAAGTGAGTCCATGTGACTAAATTCTGGCCGAGAAGATGTAAGAAGGTTGGTCTGAGCCTCAAGGGAGAGAAAGTCCTTCTGCTTTTCTGCTGATTGGGAAAAAGTCAATAACTAAGAATTCATTCTCTCCTCTCTTCTCTGTGTCCTCTCTAATCTACTCCCCTTCCCTGCTCAAAACAGGGCCTCACCATGTTGCCCATACTGGCCTCAAACTCCTAAATATAAATGATTCAAATGATCCTCCTGCCTCAGCCTCCAGAGTAGCTAAGAATTCACACACACACAGCCCTGTGCCAGGGCATCCAAGAAGCAGTGATTCGAAATCAAAAGTTGGCCTTGGCAATGGAAGCTACATGCTTAAAAAATGGGCTCCAGAACTAACAGGAAACTAGGTCCATGGTGACCTTGAAGAAAAGGCACTCCAGGCTCAGACTGCCTATCGCCACAGATGAAAGCTTTATATATTTAAGCCATTTGTGAACTGCATTATGTGTAGCTGAATGTGAATTCTGAGGCAACGCAGCTCCTCCTTGCCTTGCCTGGGCTTTCTTCCACCTAGTCCTTTCATCCCCTTCAAAAGTGTGTTGTGAACTGAATTCTCATAAATTCAAATTTTCCAGCATTCTTCCTCCTTAGTCATACACACCATTTCCCTTCAGGAGACAATTGCTCCAAGGGTTGGGGAATGAGCATCCTCTTTGTCTGTCTCTTCAGCTCAGTGGGGATCACAGCTGCTTGACAGATGGCATTACTTTTTTCCCTCTTCTGTCTGAATACTAACTGGAAGGCAGGTCCCTCTGGTATGAAAATGCTGCCCCTGACCGTCCTCTCTAAAACCTTTAAGAAAGCATTTTTACCACCTTCCGACTGCCGCTTTCTTCTCTCAAATGCAAGAACAAAGGACTAGGCAGAGCAAAGAGTGAAGACTGATGTCACAAAAGAAAGCAAAACTAAGTCATTTTCCAAATGACAGGAGCAACTGCCTTGGCCTTTCATTAGCCCCACATCTTAGCACACGAAAAGCAGTAGCCCTGTAGGTCCAGTAGAATATTGGTGGTTTAAGTTTCTAGTTGAGTGACAAGACCTGAAAGGCAAAGCTGTCCATGGGGAGAGCTGGCATTTCTGCCTCCCCTAACTTTCATAGTTCATACAATTCAATTTTGTTGGGCTTCAAAGGGTAATTCAAAGACCATTTTATAACCAAAGGCTTGGTAGGTCTCACGGAATAGCTTATCGATTAGATGGAAGGTGTGAGGATTGTATAGCCATTTTGCAGTAGCCTTGGGAAAGACTTGATTGTAATTATTATATTTGTATTTATTTCTATAGATGTTTCAGCAACTTTCCATGCAATAATATGAAACCCAATAGCATACACTGGGACACGATGGAGGGAGGATGAGCCCTTGTGGGATGCTGAACATGATTTAAGTAGAGAAGGTTTTCTATTTTCTATTAGTCTAAGAATACAAATAACTAAATGGAGTTTCCACTGGGGAGAACTGAAGAAATGTGCTTACACCAAGGTGTCAGACGCAATACTCAAGCCACATCACACAACAGGGCCACCATTGCTACTACATCTGGGATCGAGAAGCTGCCTCCCAACAGTGCTTTGCCCCAGTGATGAAGTGAGGAGCCACAGGGAAGCAAGGGTGCTCGTGTGTCTTCTAAGATCTAGAGCTCACCTAAGGAGGAAGCTGCTGACTCTTCAGCTACAGCTGCCAGATCCCAATTCATAGATTCCTGTTTTCTTCCTCAGTAACAGAACCAGCGCCCACTCCCTACCCTTTAGACTTCACCTTTCATGACTGGATCCTGAGACTTAGGCCAACTTCTAAGAGCAAGCAGGAATCCCACTCGTGGCAAATAAAAAGACAGAAGCCAGTCTCTGTCTCACTTCCCATTAAATCACATAAGTTCCTATGCACTCAGAAATGTTTCATGGGAGCCCTGCTAGGCAGAATTCCTCCAGCACTCTAGGGCATTAAGAAGGTTTTCTAGCAGTGGTGACTAATATTGTCAACTTGACAAAATCTAGAATTGTCACACGAGGGACAAGCTTCCGGGCATGTGGCATGCCTACAAGAGATTATCAAAATTAGGTTTATTAATAAAATGAAGCTGGGCTGAGCACAGCATTCATTACTCTCTGTGCCTCAGTCTCTTGCAACTATGTCTTTCCCATAGACTAAACCATGGGTCCGTGAGCCAAGCTGAGCCCTTCCTCCCTTAAATTGTTTTGTCTCGGTATTTTCTTATAGTAAACAACAAGTAATTAATTCAATAACTTATCTGCAGGAAAGTCTAAGTGATATTTTGAGCTTTTACAAGAAAAAAAATATATATATATATGTTAGTAGTAGACAGAACAAATCCTGAGAGACTATACATGATGCACACCATAGATTCATTTACTTTTTACATTCATATTAGTAAGATTGTATTAATATGGACAGTACATTAGATATAGACTGGACTGGCTAAGAAAGTCATTGAACAGGGATCTTTTTAAATTGATTTTTATGTCTTAAAAGTATACTATCTAACTCAATCTATGTTAATATCACTATCTACTGCATGATTGCTTATGAGATTAATGATAATGTCACTACTCTAAGTTATCTGGAACCTTTTATAGAAAACTATATACTCTTTCAAGAATCTCAATAAATAGGAAGATAATGCCAAATGAATTTGGATGTCTATAAATTGAGAGTGATATAAAATATTGAAAACCACACTCTAGAACTTAGTTGTAAATACTTTAGATATAAATCATTTAGGAAGGAAATGAAAGAAAGCAGCCATACTTGAAGGGATTTCTCTCATTTGACTACTGAGAATGCCATCTAAGTAGCACTGACCATGTTTATTCCAAAGTAGCTAACACAGCAATAGTGCAAAGAGAACAGAAGTTTATGAAAGGAGTAAAGTGCATCATAGAGAACCGAAGGGAAGCCTTAGTTGATGGCTAATGCAGCTATCTGCACTGTAACTGCCTTTGCAATAAATTGTACAGAGAATGTAGCACTGGTGGCGAGTTCTAAAGATTGTGATCACTAAGCGGACAGGAGATAGCAACACAGATGAGAATGGCAGAGTACCATGTGGCATATCAGGAAAACCCATCAGTCCCTGGAAGCTATCTGCTTGCTGTGGTTGTTTTCACTTGTTTTAATTTTGGTTTTGCCACAATATAGAAATCATGATGCTACAACTGCATTTTTTAAATACTATAAAATATGAAAATATATTCAAGGTACTTGGAGACTTAGAAGACAATACTTAGGAGACAAATCCAAGGAGGGGCACCATGGGTGTCTCCACACCTCTAAAATTATATTGTGCATTAGACTAATATTTTTTTGGAAAAAATCTTTCAATTTCTTACGAATAAATAATTAACTATACACACAAGTTCCAAGTGATATGTACATACATATACATATGTAGTATGCTATAATCAAATCCAATTACCTTTTTTTTTACATCCATTCATCCATCATTTCAAACTACTACATAATTAGTTACTCTTCTGCTTTAGAGTGCACTTTTTCAGTTATCATGTATAAGAGAGAATATGTGCTATTTATCTTTCTGTAGCTCACTTATTTCACTTCTGATAATGCCCTGCAGTTCCATTTATGTTGCTAATACACAGAACAGGATTCCACTCTTCTGCATGGCTAGAAATACTCCATTGTTTTTATATATATAAACATTTCCTTCATGTAGTCACCTACTGGAGTATACCAAGGCTGATCTTACCTTTTAGCTTTTTGAAAATATTTCCACAATACAGGCATGTAGATGGCACTTGAGCATGCTGAATTGATTTCCTTTGGCTAAATGCCTTTCAGAAGCCATCTAGGATAGGCTAAAGGCTAGCAGGTGATTTTCCTGAAGGTGGCCCAAGATTTTTGCATGGTCTGCAATGAGTGAGCTCTAAGAGGCAAGGCCCAAGACTTCCTCTCAGGATTGCTTCTTATAGTTGATATGCCTTTCCTGTCACTATAAAGCTAATATAGCAATTCCAGACATTATCCCACCCTATTGGGTAGGTTTTTTTACAGATCAATGAAGATGTACTCTCCTGTAATAATTCTATGTAGGCAAACTGATGCTTTCATAAATCCTAATAATAATCCTATAGGATTCCTAAATTTATAATTTTGAGCTCTCTGTAATAAGAAATCTGCAATTAGGGCTCTGTAAATCTTCATGTGTCCTGAGCTAATTGCACAAAAGATAGAAACCAGACAGGAAACAGATTTATGATCAGAGAAAACATTCTTTCTGGGCTGGTTGTAAAACCATTATGTGATAATGAAAGGTCATAAAAGGGAATGAACAATTTATTATAGGTACAAGGACAAGAAATAAGATATTGTCTGGTTCATCTATACAAACCTTCAATACTAATGAGACAAAGGGCAGATGATTTCCCTCTTGATAAACAGTACTAACTTAAACATAAGAATTACTGTTTCAAACATTTAATGAACCTATGAAGCTAGTAGCAGATAATCAATGTTTAGTTAACTAGTTTTAATGGAACACTTGTAAACATCTCTGTTGTAACTTCTTATTCAATTTATGATTTGAGTTTATGTTTCAACTTGTTGTGAACTTTTAGGGAAAAAAAAAGATGCTTGGAATACGATGTGATCATGTATCCTGAGAACATATAAGAACTGAGAACAACAATAGACAAATGAGTTTTTCTTAACTACTAGAGAGAGAGAGACATTTTTCTTTTAATGACAAAAGTAGTTCCCCCTTTATCTCTTAGAAATAAAAATTAGAGTCACACTTCAAGGTGAGTATTTCTTTCTGAGACTTTCTAGCTGACAAGGAGTTAAGAAACTCTTGGCCTTGGACCAGAAAGGACTTGGGGATGTAGTGAAAACTAAGAGCTCTTTTACTTAATTCTTGCTGTTTAACAATTAGGTGTTAATCATCCAAAGCCATTGGCTTCTGGCCACAGAATAACTTAGAGTCAAGAAGGTTAACATTATTAAAATAAGCAGCACTATTCTACCAAAACCAAGTTTTGCCTTCCCCACGCCCCATAGTTAAGAACTATTATCCAAAAAGGAATCTTAAGTTTTTTTTCAAATATGATTTTTGCATCTATTGAGAGAGTCACATGATTCTTACCCTTTGTTCTGTTGATATTGTGTATTAGGTTTATTGATTTGTATATACTGAACAATAACTCTACATCCCTAAATTAAAACTAACTTCATAAAAGTAAATGAACTTTTTGAGGTACTTGTCAGTCAGATTTGTTAGCAATGCCGGTATTTTATAACAGGTTTTCGAAGGGTTCACTATTTTTCCAATTCATTGGAATAGTTTGAAAAAAACCAAACTCTTCCATCTTTGTATTTTTGCAATGATCTTTTATAATTAGTAAGTGCTTCGCTATTCCTTCCTAATCTTCATCCTCCTTCCACCCCACAAGTAATCGCCTTTTATCCTCACATACATACATACATACATCATACATACATACATATATACATGCATACATACATACACACACACACACACGTGTGATGATGATACAACAATACGTAGTTACAAACTATACGTGTGTGTGTGTGTGTGTGTGTGTATCTGTTTAAATATAGATTGTCTACACTGGTCTTTGTTGTTTCCTTCCTTATAGTAATTTGCAGTTTAGTTTGTTCTTGACTTTCTAAATTCCTTTCTCCTTTTTACTTAACTTTTCTTTTTTACTATGTTTTAATATGGGCTTTTTCTTCTTTAAAAACTTTATTTTTATTTTACTGTTCTTCATATCTTTATCTAATGTTATGTACAATTTTGTCCTTATTTTGTAACTACATGGTTTTTGCCTCTTGGTCTTTCCTCTTCCTTTCACATTTGTTAAAGAGGGTATGCTTAGGGGGCACTGAAGAGGGGCTACAGATACCATGGAGTAAGAAACGGGGAAATTGTGGCATTAGCTAGAGATAAGTGAACAAGGATCATGCAGTGAGAATAATATCCTCTCTCCATTCATTTGGAATAGTGACTGAAGTCTTAGAACAATGAGAAAGTAGTAAGTGATGAAAATAAGTAATGAAGAAACAAGATTTGTATATAATATGAGCTTATATTTCAAGTATCCTAAAGACCACCAGAAAACTGGTGAACAATTCTAAAATTCATATGGAAGTGCAAAAGACTCTAAATATCCAAAGTAATCTTAATAAAAAGTAACAATACTGAATGATGATACAACAATACATAGTTACAAACTATACTTCAGAGCCACAGTAATCAAAACAGTATGACACTCTTAGGAAAACAGAAACTTAGAACAATGGAATAGAAGAACAAGGACTAAGCCCATCCTGACACTTTGTTGAATGTATGTACTCACAGGAAATTAATAACCAGAATATATAAACAACTCAGAAAAAAGAAGAAAAAAACACCAAAAGTATAAATAATCCAACAAGAAATGAGAAAATGAATTAAGTTTTCAAAATAATTTCAGATGCCCAATAAGTTCATGGAAAAGATGTTCAACATCCTTAATCACATTTTTAAACAATTATGAAAAGCAAACATGCCCTCCCCCAATGGCTAGATGCCATAGTACTGGAAGGCTATGCAGGCTGCTGGGAGAGACATGTCATCAACAATCCTTCCTAGCTGGGAACCCTGTGAGATACCACAATCACTGGTTTGGCAAGATATGGTCATGGGTGCAAAAGTGCCATTCTACTTATATTTAATATTACAGCACAGATCAGGAAGTGGTACAGAGCCCTCAGCTCTAGCTGAAGTGCTATTAACAGCTAATGGCTGCTAGTAGAAGAGTCAATTTTAGTTCCTCATATGTTGCCCATGCTCCAGTAGATCACCCCTGGATCTCTCTCTCTCTCTCTCTCTCTCTCTCTCTCTCTCTCTCTCTCTCTCTCTCTCTCTCTTTCTATCTCTATCTCTATCTATCTGTGTATATCTGTGTATATATGTACACACATATATATCCATACACATGCACTAATTGGACTCAATAGATTTTAAAAATATTTCAAAAAGAGAATGTGAACTGGGAAGATGGACTTGGTGGGATCTGGGAGGCATCTGAGGAAGGCAGTGGGAGATATGTTTAAAATATATTTTATTAATATATGACATTCTCAAAGAAAATATAAAAATATTATACTCCTAAAAACTATACTAAGATTCTGTCTCATTTCAGTCAGAATTGCTATTAAGGAAACAAACAACAAATTATGGTGATGTGTATAAATTATGATTTATATGGTGTTGGAAGGCATGTAAATTAATCTATCCAGTGCCCCCAAATAACTAAAAATAGAATTAGCATATTATGCAAACCTATATAACTCTCCTAAGTATAGAGATGAAGAAATGAAGAAATCAAAATTAGCATACTTCATAATTGCATATCCATATCTAATTTCAACATTAACTAATGGCAATTTCCAATGTATGTGAATAGTTCAGCTTCTTATCAAATGATGTCTGAATAAAGAAATTTTAGTGTATGTATATAATGAAGCATTAGTCAGCCATAACAAATAAGGAAATAATGTCTTTTACCAGAAAATTGAAAGAACTAGTGAAGCAAAATAAGACATATTCAGAAAACAAATAAAACTTTTTTATTTCAAATGTGTCATCTACATGCTTTGAAAGGCACTGATGAAGATATGGAACTATTTAGAAAGAAGGTAGCAGGGGAAAGCAGGACCAAGAAGGAGTCTAGAGAAATAAGTATGACCAAAGTACTATATATCTTTTACTTATATATTATGTATGTGTGTGCATAGTATCATGATGAGACTAATTATCTTATGAAACTGACATATGCCCATATAATTTAAAAGGAGATCCCTCAACATTAGTTATACAGAAATTTACAACTGTATATATCTCCCTGCTGAATTGATATCTTGACTATTATGTCATGAACATCTTTGTCTTTTGCGCTTTTGCCTACTTTTCATTCATATATATGAAGTGAAATGTGTGTGTGTATGTACTGGTGAAGTGCATTTCTTGTATGTAACATATTAGTGAGTTTTAAGTTTTTTTTATTTTTGTCATTGTCATTGTTGTTATATCCTTTTGACCAGTCTGCATCTATTAATTGTAGATTTCAGTTCAGTTGGATTCAAGGTAACTACTGACAGATGAAGAGTTTATCTCTCTTGTAATTTTTGATGCTCTCTGGCTGTTTTGCATATTCTTTGCTCTATACTCTTATTCTTTGTTCTGGTTTGACATAGCAATGTGTTGTCAGTATTGATTACTTTGTTTCTCCTTTGCTTATCTATTTTTCTAATGGGATTTGTATTTTCACAATTTCATGATTTCCCTCTTTGTTTCACTTCTGAAGGTAGCATTCTTTCAAGTGTCTTTTGAAAATCCTGTGTAGTGGTCTTGATTTCCTTTAGGTTTCTCTTGTCCTGGAAATATTTTATTTGGCCTTAATTTCTGAAGTACATCTTGATGCATGTAATGCTGTTGACATGATGATTAATGGAAAATGTCACCTTAACAGACTCTAGAATCAGTGTAGGAGACAGGTCTCTGGGCGTGTCTAGAGTGTAGAGCAAAGAATAAGCAAATGTTGGATTATCTTGATGGCATTAATGGAAGTAGAAAGACCTGCCCACTGTAGACATCACATTTCCTACCTGGGATTCTAGACTGTAAGGGAAGGAAGTGAGCTGAATGGTGACACTGGTCAATGCTGTCTCATGACAACTGGTATGTGGCTAGCTGCCTCTGGTTTCTCCATTGTGACTTTCTTGCAATAACCAACTACAACCTCAAGCTCTGCAGTAGTAAACCCTTCCTCCCTAGGTCCTTTGCGTTGGGCTGTTTTCATTAAGGCAACAGAAGAGAGATTAAGTTAGTTGGTGGGCAGTTATTTTGTACCAAATTTGGACAATGTCATCCCAAGGGTCTCCCTGAGAAATCTATAGCTCTGTTAGTGGAGAAACCTTTGAGTGGAACTCAGTGTTCTTCTCCTTAGTTATTTTAGACTTTTGTAAAAAATCATCTTGAACTTTTAACAGTTTCTAATGTACCATGTGAACATCTTTCCTAGCCTTGTCTATTTTGGGTCCTAGCATTCTTCTCTTTATGGATATCCCTATCCTTCCAACGATTTTTGGAAAGTTTTCTGAAATTATTTTATTAGATAGGTTTTCTCTAATTTTGGTCACTTTATTCTTTAGTCTCAAGTATTTAAAGAAAATATCATTATTCGTTTGATGAAATCTCAAACACCTTATGTGGCCCGTCCATTTTTTCTTCCTTTCTATCTGACAGGGATATTTTTTTTAATATTTTTATTACATATTTTCCTCAATTACATTTCCAATGCTATCCCAAAAGTCCCCCATAGCGCCCCCCACTTCCCTACCCACCCATTCCCATTCTTTTGGCCCTGGCATTCCCCTATATTGGGGCATATAAAGTTTGCAAGTCCAATGGGCCTCTCTTTCCATTGATGGCCGACTAGGTCATCTTTCCATACATATGCAGCTAGAGACAAGAGCTGCGGGGTTCTGGTTAGTACATCATGTTGTTCCAACAATAGGGTTGCAGATCCCTTTAGCTCCTTGGGTACTTTCTCTAGCTTCTCCATTGGGAGCCCTGTGATACATCCAATAGCTGACTGTGAACATCCACTCCTGTGTTTGCTAGGCCCCGGCATCATCTCACAAGAGACAGCTATATTTGGGTCCTTTCAGCAAAATCTTGCTAGTGTATGCAATGGTGTCAGCGTTTAGAAGCGGATTATGGGATGGATCCCTGGATACGGCAGTCTCTAAATGGTCCATCCTTTCATCACAGCTACGAACTTTGTCTCTGTAACTCCTTCCCTGGGTGTTTTGTTCCCAATTCTAAGAAGGTGCACAGTGTCCACACTTTGGTCTTCATTCTTCTTGAGTTTCATGCGTTTAGCAAATTGTATCTTATATCTTGGGTATCCTAAGTTTTGGGCTAATATCCACTTATCAGTGAATACATATTGTGTGAGATCCTTTCTGATTGTGTTACCTCACTCAAGATGATGCCCTCCAGGTCCATCCATTTGGCTAGGAATTTCATAAATTCATTCTTTTTAATAGCTGAGTAGTACTCCATTGTGTAAATGTACCATAATTTCTGTATCCATTCCTCTGTTGAGGGACATCTGGGTTCTTTCCAGCTTCTGGCTATTATAAATAGGGCTGCTATGAACATAGTGGAGCATGTGTCCTTTTTACTGGTTGGGACATCTTCTGGATATATGCCCAGGAGAGGTATTGCTGGATCCTCCGGTAGTACTATGTCCAATTTTCTGAGGAACTGCCAGACTGATTTCCAGAGTGGTTGTACAAGCTTGCAATCCCACCAACAATGGAGGAGTGTTCCTCTTTCTCCACATCCTCACCAGCATCTGCTGTCACCTGAATTTTTGATCTTAGCCATTCTGACTGGTGTGAGGTGGAATCTCAGGGTTGTTTTGATTTGCATTTCCCTGATGATTAAGGATGTTGAACATTTTTTCAGGTGCTTCTCTGCCATTCGGTATTCCTAAGGTGAGAATTCTTTGTTCAGTTCTGAGCCCCATTTTTTAATGGGGTTATTTGACTTTCTGGAGTCCACCTTCTTGAGTTCTTTATATATATTGGATATTAGTCCCTTATCTGATTTAGGATAGGTGAAGATCCTTTCCCAATCTGTTGGTGGTTTTTTTGTCTTATTGATGGTGTCTTTAGCCTTGCAGAAGCTTTGTAGTTTCATGAGGTCCCACTTGTCAATTCTCCATCTTACAGCACAAGCCATTACTGTTCTATTCAGGAATTTTTCCCCTGTGCCCATATCTTCAAGGCTTTTCCCCACTTTCTCCTCTATAAGTTTCAGTGTCTCTGGTTTTATGTGAAGTTCCTTGATCCACTTAGACTTGACCTTAGTACAAGGAGATAGAAATGGATCGATTCGCATTCTTCTACATGTTAACAACCAGTTGTGCCAGCACCATTTGTTGAAAATGCTGTCTTTCTTCCACTGGATGCTTTTAGCTCCCTTGTCGAAGATCAAGTGACCGTAGGTGTGTGGGTTCATTTCTGGGTCTTCAATTCTATTCCATTGGTCTATTTGTCTGTCACTATACCAGTACCATGCAGTTTTTATCACAATTGCTCTGTAGTAGAGCTTTAGGTCCGGCATGGTGATTCCACCAGAGGTTCTTTTATCCTTGAGAAGAGTTTTTGCTATCCTAGGTTTTTTGTTATTCCAGATGAATTTGCAGATTGCACTTTCTAATTCGTTGAAGAATTGATTTGGAATTTTGATGGGGATTGCATTGAATCTGTAGATTGCTTTTGGCAAGATAGCCATTTTTACAATGTTGATCCTGCCAATCCATGAGCATGGGAGATCTTTCCATCTTCTGAAATCTTCTATAATTGCTTTCTTCAGAGACTTGAAGTTTTTATTATACAGATCTTTCACTTCCTTAGTTAGAGTCACGCCAAGATATTTTATATTATTTGTGACTATTGAGAAGGGTGTTGTTTCCCTAATTTCTTTCTCAGCCTGTTTATTCTTTGTGTAGAGAAAGGCCATTGATTTGTTTGAGTTAATTTTATATCCAGCTACTTCACCGAAGCTGTTTATCAGGCTTAGGAGTTCTCTGGTGGAATTTTTAGGGTCACTTATATATATTATCATATCATCTGCAAAGAGTGATATTTTGACTTCATCTTTTCCAATTTGTATCCCTTTGATCTCCTTTTGTTGTCGAATTGCTCTGGCTAGGACTTCAAGTACAATGTTGAATAGGTATGGAGAAAGTGGACAGCCTTGTCTAGTCCCTGATTTTAGAGGGATTGCTTCAAGCTTCTCACCATTTACTTTGATGTTGGCTACTGGTTTGCTGTAGATTGCTTTTATCATGTTTAGGTATGGGCCTTGAATTCCTGATCTTTCCAAGACTGTTATCATGAATGGGTGTTGGATCTTGTCAAATGCTTTTTCCGCATCTAACGAGATGACCATGTGGTTTTTGTCTTTGAGTTTGTTTATATACTGGATTACGTTGATGGATTTCCGTATATTGAACCATCCCTGCATCCCTGGGATGAAACCTACTTGGTCAGGATGGATGATTGTTTTGATGTGTTCTTGGATTCGGTTAGCAAGAACTTTATTGAGGATTTTTGCATCAATATTCATAAGGGATATTGGTCTGAAGTTTTCTATCTTTGTTGGGTCTTTTTGTGGTTTAGGTATCAGAGTAATTGTGGCTTCATAGAATGAGTTGGGTAGAGTACCTTCTGTTTCTATTTTGTGGAATAGTTTGTGAAGAACTGGGATTAGATCTTCTTTGAAGGTCTGATAGAACTCTGCACTAAACCCATCTGGTCCTGGGCTTTTTTTAGTTGGGAGACTATTAATGACTGCTTCTATTTCTTTGGGGGATATAGGGCTGTTTAGATCATTAACCTGATCTTGATTCAACTTTGGTACCTGGTATCTGTCTAGGAACTTCTCCATTTCATCCAGGTTCTCCAGTTTTGTTGAGTATAGCCTTTGGTAGAAGGATCTGATGGTGTTTTGGATGTCTTCAGGATCTGTTGTTATGTCTCCTTTTTCATTTCTGATTTTGTTAATTAGGATGCTTTCCCTGTGCCCTCTAGTGAGTCTGGCTAAGGGTTTATCTATCTTGTTGATTTTCTCAAAGAACCAGCTCCTTGATTGGTTGATTCTTTGAATAGTTTTTCTTGTTTCCACTTGGTTGATTTCGCCCCTGAGTTTGATTATTTCCTGCCGTCTACTCCTCTTGGGTGAATTTGCTTCCTTTTGTTCTAGTGCTTTTAGGTATGTTGTCAAGCTGCTAATGTGTGCTCTCTCTAGTTTCCTTTTGGAGGCACTCAGAGCTATGAGTTTTCCTCTTAGAAATGCTTTCATTGCATCCCATAAGTTTGGGTATGTTGTGGCTTCATTTTCATTGAACTCTAAAAAGTCCTTAATTTCTTTCTTTATTCCTTCCTTGACCAAGGTATCATTGAGAAGAGTGTTGTTCAGTTTCCACGTGAAGGTTGGCTTTCTATTATTTATTTTGTTATTGAAGATCAGCCTTAGTCCATGGTGATCTGATAGGATGCATGGGACAATTTCAATATTTTTGTATCTGTTGAGGCCTGTTTTGTGACCAATTATGTGGTCATTTTTGGAGAAGGTACCATGAGGTGCTGAGAAGAAGGTATATCCTTTTGTTTTAGGATAGAATGTTCTGTAGATATCTGCCAGATCCATTTGATTCATAATTTCTCTTAATTTCTCTGTGTCCCTGTTTAGTTTCTGTTTCCATGATCTGTCCATTGGTGAAAGTGGTGTGTTGAAGTCTCCCATTATTATTGTATGAGGTGCAATGTGTGCTTTGAGATTTACTAAAATTTCTTTAATGAATGTGGCTGCCTTTGTATTTGGAGCATAGATATTCAGGATTGATAGTTCCTCTTGGAGGATTTTACCTTTGATGAGTATGAAGTGTCCCTCCCTGTCTTTTTTAATGACTTTGGGTTGGAAGTCAATCTTATCAGATATTAGAATGGCTACTCCAGCTTGTTTCTTCATACCATTTGCTTGGAAAATTGTTTTCCAGCCTTTCATTCTGAGGTAGTGTCTATCTTTTTCTCTGAGATGAGTTTCCTGTAAGCAGCAAAATGTTGGGTCTTTTTTGTGTAGCCAGTTTGTTAGTCTATGTCTTTTTATCGGGGAGGTGAGTCCATTGATATTAAGAGATATTAAGGAAAAGTAATTGTTGTTTCTTGTTATTTTTGTTGTTAAAGTTGGCATTCTGTTCTTGTGGCTGTCTTCTTTTAGGTTTGTTGAGGGATTACCTTCTTGTTGTTTCTAGGGCGTGGTTCCTGTCCTTGTATTGTTTTTTTTTTCTGTTATTATCCTTTGAAGGGCTGGATTCGTGGAGAGATAATGTGTGAATTTGGTTTTGTCGTGGAATACTT
This sequence comes from Mus caroli, assembly GCF_978045245.1. Taxonomy (NCBI): domain Eukaryota; kingdom Metazoa; phylum Chordata; class Mammalia; order Rodentia; family Muridae; genus Mus; species Mus caroli. The sequence goes on from NW_028227270.1 coordinate 12,732,976, forward strand.
TGGTTTCTCCATCTATGTTAATTGAGAGTTTGGCTGGGTATAGTAGCCTGGGCTGGAATTTGTGTTCTTTTAGTGTCTGTATAACATCCGTCCAGGATCTTCTGGCTTTCATAGTCTCTGGTGAAAAATCTGGTGTAATTCTGATAGGCTTGCCTTTATATGTTACTTGGCCTTTTTCTCTTACTGCTTTTAGTATTATATCTTTATTTAGAGCATTTGTTGTTCTGATTATTATGTGTCGGGAGGTATTTCTTTTCTGGTCCAGTCTATTTGGAGTTCTGTAGGCTTCTTGTATGTTCATGGGCATCTATTTCTTTAGATTTGGGAAGTTTTCTTCTATAATTTTGTTGAAGATGTTTGCTGGTCCTTTGAGTTGAAAATCTTCATTCTCATCCACTCCTATTATCCGTAGGTTTGGTCTTCTCATTGTGTCCTGTATTTCTTGGATGTTTTGAGTTAGGATCTTTTTGCATTTTACATTTTCCTTGATTGTTGTGCCGATGTTCTCTATGGAATCTTCTGCACCTGAGATTCTCTCTTCCATCTCTTGTATTCTGTTGCTGATGCTCGTATCTATGGTTCCAGATTTCTTTCCTAGGGTTTCTATCTCCAGTGTTGCCTCATTTTGGGTTTTCTTTATTGTGTCTACTTCCCTTTTTAGGTCTAGTATGGTTTTGTTCATTTCCATCATCTGTTTGGATGTGTTTTCCTGTTTTTCATTAAGGACTTCTACCTGTTTGATTAGGTTATCCTGTTTTTCTTTAAGGATTTGTAACTCTTTAGCAGTGTTCTCCTGCAATTCTTTAAGGGATTTTTGTGCTTCCTCTTTAATGTCTTCTACCTGTTTACCAGTGTTCCTTTGTATTTCTTTAAGTGTGTTATTAAAGTCCTTCTTGAAGTCCTCTACCATCATCAGGAGATATGCTTTTAGATCCGTGTCTAGCTTTTCCGGTGTGTTGGGGTGCCCTGGACTGGGCGAAGTGGGAGTGCTGGGTTCTGATGATGGTGAGTGGTCTTGGTTTCTTTTAGTAAGATTATTACGTTTACCTTTCGCCATCTGGAAATCTCTGGGGTTAGTTGTTGTCGTTGTCACTGTTTAAAGATTGGAGCAGAAGCTGTGTTCCACTCACCAGCAGTCTCAAAATCCTGTGGCGAGGGTCGTGGGTAGCTGGTGGTACCCCGGTGCTGGTCCAGCCGGAAGAGGCCTGTGGTCCTACTCAGGCCGGTTTTCTGCTTCCCAAACTAATGCAGTCTCAGGTCCAGCGCGCAATTTGATTGGAGCAGAAGCTGTGTTCCACTCTCCAGAAGTCTTTAGATCCTGTGACGGGTGTTGTGGGTAGCTGGCGAGTGTCAGCCGACCCTGCGCCCTAGCTACCCTGGTGCTTTTCTGACCGGAAGAGGCTTGTGGCCCTACGTAGGCCGGATTTCTGCCTCCCCAACCAAAGCAGTCTCAGGTCCCGCGTGATTGGACTGGAGCAGAAACTGTGTTCCACTCACCAGCAGTCTCAAAATCCTGTGGCAGGGGTCGTGGGTAGCTGGCGGGTGTCAGCCGACCCTGCGCTCTAGCTACCCCGGTGCTGATCTGGCCGGATGAGGCCTGTGGCCCTACTCAGGCCGGTTTCTGCTTCCCTACTAATGCAGTCTCAGGTCCCGCGCACAATTGGATTGGAGCAGAAGCTGTGTTCCACTCACCAGAAGTCTTAAGATCCTGTGGCGGGTGTTGTGGGTAGCTGGCGAGTGTCAGCCGACCCTGCGCCCTAGCTACCCTGGTGCTTTTCTCGGGATATTTTAAAAGACCTGTTTCTTTCACTCTACCAGGCTGTTGTTGAAGCTTTCAGTTGTATTTTTAATCTGACTCACAATCTCTTTGTTTCTGTCTCTGTTTGATCCTTTCTCAAAATCTCTCTCTGTCTCTGTCTCTCTCTCTGTCTCTGTCTCTCTCTCTCTCTTTCTCTCTGTCTCTGTCTCTCTCTCTGTCTCTCTCTCTCTGTCTCTCTCTCTGTCTCTCTGTCTCTCTGTCTCTCTGTCTCTGTCTCTCTGTCTCTGTCTCTGTCTCTCTCTCTCTCTCTCTCTCTCTCGCTCTGTCTGTCTCTCTCTCTCCATTCCAACTCTTCTAGTCTTCTCAATTCACAGCATGTACTTATGGGTTAGTTTCATTTAACTCCTTGTACTCTCTTGGATATTATTGTGCTTCCTTACAATGCTTCCTTCACATTCTTTATCAAGCCCTTTCATCCAATTCTTTGAAATCTGTGGCAAGAATGAACGTGTTCTTTTGTAATCACCTTATTACTTTGTCATATTTCTTCCTTTCCTACATCACATCTTATGGATTAGGTATCTCTATATGCAATTGTGGAATAAGCAGCTTTCCTTGAAAATATATCTTGGTGTCTAAGTTTGATAGAAAATGTTGACTATATTTACAGCTAGGCACCATAGTGTAGTCATTCTGTGGTTTCTTTGTCTGAATAATGACTTTGGTTATATCATAGCAAGTCATAAAGACCAGCTGCCACTGTGGACCATGAAAATATACTGTCTAGAAGCTCCAAAGACTGTGGTATAGGCAACAGTAAATATGGGATGATCAAAATGTAGTTAACTTGTAAAATGGGACTGGTAACAACTCTCAAATGACAAGGGATTTGGGGGGAAATTTTCATAATAGCTTTGTTACTTTAAAGAGACTCTATCACTGGTAGTTCAAAAATTGGGGAGGAGCCTGGAACACTTGTTTTCTGACAAATCAGTGCTGCAGTAAGTGCCAAATAGGGAGAGGTAGTTGTTGGAACTACAATGCCCTTCCCTAGTCTTCATTTCAAGTTCTGATATCAATGCCCTATCGGACACAGCAGGGGAGTAGGAAGTGGCTTGAGTCAGGAAGGTGGAATGATACTAGGAACCAGGAACCACTATGCTCCTCTCTGCCATTATCAGTTCACAATCAGGAGTGGGACTTTGTCCTAGACTAAGTTCCTCTGGACCCTACTTTGGTCACATGTGTCCTGGAGGGATGGCAGTTCTAAGTAGAATTCTCTCTCGTTTCAGCTGCAGCACATTTCTGGTTGTAGGATGGCAGCCAGAGCAAAGGCTTCTTTACCAAGCATCTGTAGACAGATGTCTATGTCATGTTCATGGCAATACAAACAAGATAGCCATTTCCCATCACTAAAGGCATGTGGACATCACAAAGAAGAGGGGGCAGTGAGAACAACACAGGTGAAGTTGCATCAGGAATCTGGTGTCTTTCTGTACTGTTTCAACAGTGCTGATCTCCTAGGAGCAGAACCTTGGCTATAGCCAAGGAAAATTATGCTCCCCCGACCCCCACTCCTACCAAGGTCATGCAAACCTGGGGGAAGGATAATGGCGAGAGCATTAGAGTTGCTCAAAATTACCTCATCATGTTCCCGAAGGCAAGCATTCAGTAGGACCAGTGTTATGTCTTCACTGTGTCAGTAACAGATGCTTATGTAGCACAAAGGTGGCAAGAACTGCATGGGACTTGTTTACAGACTTGCAGAGAAACAAGTCCACACACATATGTGGCCTCATCACTGGTCTCAGAGGGCAACTATTCTACCCATTTGAGCAATGAGGTTGATGCCTTCCACTCCCTTCTATGCCACAAGTCTCTTTCCTACAGAGCAGAACACTTGGTGGCCTTATTGGCATTCTGCTGAACCAAGCCGAGTCCACAAAGCAGGTCCCCAGCCCCTCAAACCCATGTAGGGAAATGTTTTTAGAATCCCAAAGAAGGGGATAATAGTTCAGATCTCAGATGACTCCTGGCGATAGCACGTGGAGATTTCCTGTTATCAGGATGAAAGTGATAACATGAGATCCTATCCCAAAGCATAGCTATTATGCAGATACCGGGGTATTTATGTAACTGGGTTACAAGTCTCAAGCAGATTGTGAAGCTGCTAACAGCTGGGATCCCCAGCATCTGTACTGATACCAGGATGCTTCTTGACCCTTACCAACTCAATGGGGAATTTCTCCTTCCATGGCTGTCAAGCTGGAAGGCGAAGGCGGGTGGTAGAGAGTCTTGTTTCTCTAACTAAGCTTTTCCCCAGGTTTCTGAAGCTTCCTAGTTAAAGTTATAGTAGTTATAGTTATAGTTATAGTTATAGTTATAGTTATAGTTATAGTTATAGTTATAGTTATAGTTATAGTTATAGTTAATCTCTCCGTCTCTTCCCCTTTCCCTGCCCTGGCCCCATTTCCAGCATTCTCCCATAGTCACTCACCTTAAAAAAGGACATACAGACTTGAAATTATCATTTCTTCTCTGGTGAGGAGAGGAAGACGGGCCATCTCTATCCAGCCATCTTGAGCCTGGGAAATCTTTGAACTGCCAACTAGGCTAAGTGTTCCACAACTGGACTAGCCAGATGGTGAGAGTCGACTCTCTCTATCCGAAGTCTCCTGGCTGGCAGCCATGTAAACCTCTCAGTGAAAGAACTATTGCCTTGACTCCTTGGAACTCAAGCTAACGCTGAGTTTCCAGAATGTGGCCAGATGCAGAGAACTGTTCTAGAGCGGGCAGGAGCAGCTTTTAATCTCTTACTTCCTCTTACATTCATCAGGAATTCTAGTCAGGTTCTAACTCTTAAGAAATTGAAAAATGTTTGTTCCACCATCCTACCTTTCCACAACTTATGAGTGAAGAGAGTTCCCAGGAGAAGGGGTAAGAGTGAGTGGAGAGAGTAGAAAGACGTCCCACATACCTGTAACTAGCAGATCAGGAGTCCTCAGAGCAGCTTGTCACAGCTGCTAGCTACCTTCTTATCAGTTGAGAATCTTGAGCGCTAGGCTCCCATTAATATTAACAGTGTTCTCACTAATGCATCCAAGGTAGTTACTGGCATGCTGATGAAGTAGGCTCAAAATAACCTGGTGCCTTTTGTTATCAGGATGAAAGGATAACATTTTACCTAATTAAGATTGCACTTGCTTTTCTTTACCATTTTCCTACCTTGTATTGTCTTAAAAATGCACACTGTTTTGTGTACATTTCCTATTTTTAAATAATTTTATAAATTTTGAGAGATGCCAAAATAGTGTTTTTATGAATACTGCTAGTCCAATGTCTATCAAAAATAAAAATTAGTTTCCTTGTGCCATCTGCATGGCTTCTAATTTCTGCTTACCCTTTGGGAAATTTCTAATGTTCTTTCATTTTTTTTCTCTACTTTAAAAAAAAATCATTTTTCTCTAGCTCCTCCATTGGGGGCCCTGTGCTCCATCCAATAGATGACTGTGAGCATCCACTTCTGTATTTGCCAGACACTGGAATTTTCTTGGCAGGCATGGGGGACAAACACTTTTAATTCCAACACATGGTAGGCTGTGGGAGAAAGAGTTTAAGGTAAACCTAGTCTACATCTACATAGGAAGTTTGAGGCTAGTCTCGAGTATGTAGCAAAATTGTCTCAAAAAGAAATACACACACACACACACACACACACACACACATATATATATACACACACATACATACATATATATGGCTTATTTACTGGTGAAAATAATAAGAAATAAATGAAGGAATGAAATACAAGTAAGTGAAATATGTTGGTATTAATAACTCACATTATTACATTTGCTTCACTTTGTGTGACTTTCTGGACTCATGTGACTAAAGTTGACAACACTCAGGGTCCTGTGGCTGAAAAAGACAAGGAGCCAAGGAGTTGGCATGTTAAGGTGTAGTGTTTGCCAGGTTGTCCGTGTCTCCTGAGTCCCCTCACATTGCTGTCCTGCTGGTACACAGCTATGGAAATGAACACCCACATCCATAAACACAGCTAAAGTTCCAGTGCCACACACTCACCAGAGATGCTTTTATAGGTTTGGAAAGCATGACCTTGACAAAGAAAAGGTGTTCTCTGGCAGAGAGGGAGAGGAAAGAACAGGATTTCACAGAGCAGGGTTTCTTTCCTATGGGATACAAGGCAGTCAGGGTGAGGGAAGGGTCCTGGGAGACAGATGTGTCTCAGCAATACTAATAAGGAGAGAAGAGATGAGTAGGAGAGGAACTGGAAACAAAGGTGGAGCTATGCTCTATTGACCATGGGGCCCTAAAACTAGTACCTCCTCATGTTCCTGGCTCAATGGAGCATAATTTGTATTAGAAGGCTCTCCTCATTCATTTCCACTGCAAAATGCTTGTTGGAACTTCATTACATTTATGAATGCAGAATCAAACTGAGTGGTGAATTCATTTTTCAAACTGCATAGTTTATCTGCTGAGTTCATCTTTGTTTTTAAAAATTCACTATTGCTCTTTTAATACCTATTATGAATAATCTCGGCCGCGGCACCCTTTCACATTCACTCATCTGTGCATCCACCTTTCCTTTAGCTGCGGTTTGAATTCATTAAAAAATTATATCACCCTGGGATTCACAGCCAATTCCTATATTATTTTAATGCCAAGCCAATTACATCTCAGAGCATACAATCTGATATACCTTTCAACTTAAAATTTGTCTTAGACTCCTGGCTCTTGACTTCTCGGTGCTGCTGAGATGAGAACAGAAACATCTGGTAAACACAAATATCAGAAGATGAGAGAGCTTTGGATTGCTTAGCTTACCACGTATGTGCGTGGAGAAGACTATCTAGCATATACAGAAATATATCCCCTCCTATCTAAAACCATCCAGTGGAAAAAAAGACAGCACTTTCAACAAATGGTGCTGGCACAACTGGCAGCTAGCTATCCGGTAGAAGAATCATAATGGATCCATTCCTATCTCCTTTACAAAGCTCAAGTCTAAGTGGATCAAAGACCTCCACATAAGACCAGAGACACTGAAGTTAATAGAGGAGAAAGTGGGGAATAGCCTCGAAGATATGGGCACAGGGGAAAAAGTCCTAAACAGAACAGCAATGGATTGTGTTATAATATCAAGAATTGACAAATGGGACCTCATAAAATTGCAAAGCTTCTGTAAGGCAAAAGACACTGTCAATAAGACAAAAAGACCACCAACAGATTGGGAAAGGATTTTTACCAATCCTAAATCTGATAGGGGACTAATATCCAATATATACAAACAGCTCAAGAAGCTGGACTCCAGAAATTCAAATAACCCCATTAAAAATTGGGGTTCAGAGCTAAACAAAGAATTCTCATCTGAGGAATACCGAATGGCTGAGAAGCACCTGAAAAAATGTTCAACATCCTTAATCATCAGGGAAATGCAAATGAAAACAACCCTGAGATTCCACCTCACACCAGTCAGAATGACTAAGATCATAAATCCAGGTGACAGCAGATGCTGGCGAGGATGTGGAGAAAGAGGAATACTCCTCCATTGCTGGTGGGATGGCAAGCTTGTACAACCACTCTGGAAGTCAGTCTGGAGGTTCCTCAGAAAATTGGACATACTACTACTGGAAGATACAACAATACCTCTCCTGGGCATATACCCAGAAGAAGTTCCAACTGGTAATAAGAACCCATGCTCTACTATGTTCATAGCAGCCTTATTTATAATAGCCAGAAGCTGGAAAGAACCCAGATGCCCCTCAACAGAGGAATGGATACAGAAAATGTGGTACATTTACACAATGGAGTACTACTCAGCTATTAAAAACAATGGATTTATGAAATTCTTGGACAAATGGATGTATCTAGAGGATATCATCCTTAGTGAGGTAACCCAATCACAAAAGAAGTCATTAGATATGCACTCACTGATACTTGGATATTAGCCCAGAAACATAGAACACCCAAGATACAATTTGCAAAACACAAGAAAATCAAGAAGAGGGAAGACCAATTGGTGGATACTTCATTCCTCCTTAGAATAGAGAACAAAATACCCATGAAAGGAGTTACAGAGACAAAGTTTGGAGCTAAGACGAAAGGATGGACTATCCAGGGACTACCCCACTTGGGGATCCATCCCATAATCAGCCACCAAACCCAGACACTATTGCATATGCCAGAAAGATTTTGCTGAAGGGACCCTGTTATAGCTGTCTTGTATGAGGCTATGCCAGTGCCTGGCAAATACAGAAGTGGATGCTCACAGTCATCTATAAGATGGAACACAGGGCCCCCAATGAAGAAGCTAGAGAAAGCATCCAAGGAGCTGAAGGGGTCTGCAATCCTATAGGTAGGACAACAATATGAACTAACCAGTACCCCCAGAGCTCATGTCTCTAGCTGCATATGTAGCAGAAGATAAGAGAGAAGAGAGGAAGAGAGGCCCCTTGGTATTGCAAACTTTATATGCCCCAGTACAGGGGAATGCCAGGGCCAAGAATCGGGAGTGGGTGGGTAGGGGAACAGGGCAGGGGGAGGGTATAGGGGACTTTTGGGATAGCATTTGAAATGTATTTAAAGAAAATATCTAATAGAATAAATAAATAAATATTCTAACAAAAGTAATATGTTGACTGTAATAAAAAATAAATATACTAAACTCATGCAATACATCAAATAAAATGAAACAAAACTAAAGAAAAAAGAAAAGAAATATATCCCTTCCTTTCTATGATAACCTCAATAACAACAGCATTAAAAGGAATAGCAATATCTTTTCCTTCATCTAGTGTTTCTGGCAAGTCCTTCCCCACTGGCCAATCATATACATTTTTACTCACCTGTTTATTACTTATGTGTAGTATTTCAGGACACACTGCTTTGATTATTCATAGTTGCAGTATCCTGAGTAGTAAGTATGTATAATTTCAAATACTCTTCACAGCTCTGTGAGATAGTACATCTTACCATCTCTGTCTTAGAAACCAAAGCCCCAGGGCACTGAGAGTTCTGCAGTGATATGTTTGGTGACTATGTGCTCAGGTGGGGATCCAAGCCAAGTCGTCTGGCAATGGAGCCTATACATTGGCTCCCATGCTGCTCCAAGACACTGCTTTGTCTACTTCCCATCTACATGGGAATGCTATTCCAGGATGCATGGCTAGGAGTGAGGGTCAAGGAGCAATGAACATGGCCTTCCAGCTTCGAATAAGATGAACAACTCACTAAGGTCATCCGGGTTACCACACTGCTCATTTCCAGGCAATGCAGAAGAAAACTGAACACCCATCAATTCCTCTTTCTTCATCTTTCTATAGCAGTGGTTCTCAACTCTCCTAACACTGCTGTTCTTTAATGCAGTTCCTCATACTGTGATGACCCTCAACTATGTTATTTTCTGTTCCTACCATCTAATTGTAATTTTGCTACTGTTAGGAATTATAATGTAAGTACATAGGATATCTGATATGTGACCTCTGAGCAAGGGTCATTGGACACCCAGAAGCTTCATGACCCATAGGTTGAGAACCACTGTTCTATAGCTTCTACGGTTCTAGAATTTGCTGACGACTGCATTTGGCTTTTGAATCCTTTCATCAGCATGGAATGATGTCAGAGCCATTGATAAATGACCCTGTTTTAGTTCTCTGTATCAGGCACATTATGGAGTTTTGATAACCCAAGAAAGCATTTCATTCTATTAGCGTATTCATTAGACAGCGATACTGAGTGCTACCCCTGGCAAACTGTTCTTCAGGGGCAATGGACAGCTTTCCCAACCTACATCAGCATGGTAGCCCAGACCTGCCACATAAGACCTCAGTTGTCTACCAGCCACATAATTTACTCAAGTAAAATGCCAGCACAGTATGATAAAACCTAGGAGTTCATTTTGTCTTCTATTTAATATCAAGTTTAATTCCATTTCAATTTTGAGATGTAATATGAAATAGTGAACTATATGAACATTTTGTGCTTGATTTAAATCAGTAAGAAATAATTGTCTGGACCAGGAAGACAGCACAGCAAGATTAAAGTGCTTGTCACCAAACCTGACTACCTCAATTCCATCTTTGAAACCCACATAGTTAAAGGAAAAGAAGTAACTATAATCAGAGCATGATGTCCTCTGACTTCAACACAGATCCATAGACACACCATAGATACACACACACACACACACACACACACACCACAGACACACAATAATAAATTCAATAAAAACATTTTTTTAAAAAAACAACAAAGTTATTTTAAGGAGATAAATAAATTAAGTGAAACACTAGCAAAGGCGATACATATGATGGCACTGGGTGAAATACTCAGTAATCTTACTATTACCACAAGCAGTAATTCATAGGTTTGTGGTCTCCTTTGGGGGTGTCCGGAGTCAGGACTCACTGAGCCAGAGCCAATGAATCCAAAGGTTTCAGCTGAGGTCTGGAGAGATGGCTTAGTGAGTGGAGCACCTGTGGCACAAGCGTGAGGACTCGAGTTCGTATCACCACAACACACAGAGCTATTGGTAAAATGTCTGTAAAACCAATGCTCCTGCTTCAAGTTGAGGTGGAAATAAGAGTTCCTGGAGGCTTTCAGGCCAGCTAGTGTCATATTTAGCAGCATTTTTAAAAGACCCTGTCTCAGCCAAGGTGGAACATAATGACCTACCCTAACCTTGCTCTCTGACCAAACCTGTTGTGTGCCACAGCATGTGTGTGTATGTGTGTCTGTGTGTATCTGTGTGTGTACAGATACACACACACACAGAGAAACACAAATAAATAGAATTTTTTATTAATTAAATACTTATTTAATTTACATCCCAACCTTAGTTTCACCTTCCCCCATCTCTTCCCAGTCTTCCTCCCCCACACAATAAATAGAAAATTTAAAAGAAGACGTTAATTGGCCACATGCTACATGGGGATCCAAGAGTGAAGCCTCCCCTCTGTTTCTGGTTTAAGTGCTGACACAGAGCACATGTCTTCTTCCAGGAGGGAAGCCAGTTACAGCAGACACACAAGGAAAGACAGAATTCCCGACTGATTCGGCCTAAGCAGACCACTATTGAAACTGAGAAATGCAGTTCCAAAGTCAGAAGTCTTAAAAGCAATCCATCGCTGACTTCCTCTAAAATATCAGAATAAGGCAAAAGCACGGAACACCCTATTCCCGGCCCCCTCTTACAGTACCAACCAGAAGGAAGAGTGTTTATTCTGCAAACACTCCTCCAAGCCTTTTTCAAGAACAATCTTGTGAGTCAAATAAATCTAATAAACTATTCCATGGCCTTTCTTCCAAGTCAGCTCACGTTGCCCACCACTGTGGAATCTTTGGTAAGCAACCACTCATCTTTCCCACCTTCCTTCTTCCATGCTCACCTACTCACCTGTGCGTGCCGCACGCACACACACACACACACAGTCTCTCAGGTTTCTAGTCACATATCTCCTCACCTTACAAGACAGGCTCTCCTCACTCTCTCCCTCGAGGGCTTTGGTAAATTCCTTTAGTTCATTTGAGGGCAGGTGGTGAGTGGACTGTTGTTGCCAGCAAACATGTGTGATTTGTTGCTAGGGGACAGGTCTCCTCTCACTGGAGGTTTTATCTGGGACCTGAGAGCAAGAAGAAAACAGTGTAAGAAACAGCTGAGATTGTTCACATGAAAACCAAATGAAGAAGAGCTGGCTGTCTTTGAAGCCAAGTACAAAAAAAAAAAAAATGCCCATCTCATTTTTTTTCTTCGTAAACAAAGCCATGGAAACCCTGAGGAACCAAAAGCCCCAAATTCAGATTTGAGCAGGGTAGGATCACCCTCAATAAGCTTTGTGCTGAAAACACTAATTGGAAAGAAAAAAACAAACTATAGAGAATTTTTACATTCAACTGATAGTTAGTCAGTTCTGGGGAAAGTTAACAGAGAGCTTTATTTAAGAAGTAACTCCCAATCTCCATTGAGAGGATTTGCCTTTTATGATATAATAGTGCAGGGGGGGAAAAAACCACCACCCACAGAGAAACTCTCACGGTTGCACTTTGAGACATGCCAGTTAGTCATGTAGGCCATGCCCAAGGAGGTTTGGGTTCAAACTCCATGCTCCATTTAAGCTCTTTAAACTACCTAGGATGTAGACATTAAAGTTTATGTTCCCCTCAAGATGGTAGCCATCAGAATTTAAGACTGTGGATGCTCCATCAGTCTCCTTGACTGATGTCATCAAGCATAACACTCAGCTACAGAACCACAACAAAAACACAGCATGAGTTACATAACTCAGTTGACTACTGCAGGAGCATGTCTCAGGCCTTACTAACTAATGGAGCGAACAAGACTCCAAGATTCTGAAAGTTCTTCAAAATGCAGTCAACTAGGATGGCACCCCAGTACAGACTGGTAGTTTCTGGTTTTACCCTTTCCTAAACACAGTGCTGTGTCCTTATCTGTAAACACCCTCGCTCTCATCTGCCTGCCCCCCCCCCCATCAACACCCTTCTCTGACATGCTTAGTAATTTGCAAACATAAAATCCTGCTCCTGTCAATGATTTCAGTCATGCTTGGAACAGAGAGAAAAAAAAGGAAACTATGCCCCATAAGCATGCAACACACACCTTATCAAAGCCATTTTATTTTTCTTTCAGTAGGATGCATTTTATAGAATTCTATATTGTTGTCTCCATGTTGTAAAAATAAAAATGATGGCTTATTCCTTAATAGATTATATGTTGCATTAATTCAAATCTCATTAACTCTGTGGAGCATCTCCTGTCCAGCATGACTTAGAATACACAGAATTTTTTTTCTTCTTGTTTCTTGCTTTGTGTTTAAAGAGGAATTCTGTTGGGCTTGTCTCTGATGAGCCATCCATAAATAAATATACAAACCATTACACTATATCTTGGTATAAGGGGAAGGTTTCTCTGTTTTTAAAAGATTTATTTTGCTTGTAATTATGTGTTTCAGAGAGGGTATGTACATTGGTGAGAGCTGGATCCTCTGGAGTTTAAAGAAGTCGTGAGATCTGAAGTTGGAGCTACGTGCAGTTGCAGGCTGCCCAGTGTGGATGCTGAGAACCAAATGCCAGTCTTCTGCAAGTCGAGTAGCACGTGCTCGTATCCAGTGGGACAACTCTAACCTGAGAAGTTACCTTTTGAAAGACTGATGGACCTCACAGAGACTGTGGCAGCATGCACAAGGCTTGCACAGGTCTAAGCCATATGAGGCCCCAGCACGGAGAAGGAGAAATAGACACAAGCTTCCATTCCTAACCAAGAAGCTATCTGTCACTGATTCCCACTGCAAAGGATGGGGTCTCACTGGACATATTAACCACATTTCAGGGTAGGCCTCAGGCCCAGGAGTAGCTGGACAACACAAAAGATATCAATGGTATTTTTATAGACTCTTTGTATCAGTTTTCTTTGTTTTGGATTTGTTTACTTGTTTGTTTATTTACTTATTTTGTCTTATTGGATTTTTGCCTTTACATTTTGTTTCATTGTTAATGAGTGTATTTCTCTTGGTTTGTTTGTTTGCTTGCTTACTTCCTCACTTGATATTTTTAGAGAGAAAATAACATAAAGATGGGTGGATAGAGAGGTAGGGACTATCTGGGAAGGACTGAAGAAGGTGAAGACATGATCAAAATATATTATATGAAATTTTTTTCCAAGAAAAAAAGAACTGACATGAAGGCTCTCTCATTGTGCATACATGTGCGTGAACACACAGAATCTGCAACTCTGGTGATTTAGCTAACTGGCAAGCTGCAACTGGCTGGTTGCTTCCTATCATAAAGAAAGCCCCCTCTTTTCTATTAGAAAAGAATTACCAGCCATGAATATAGTCCAAAGCAAACTTGAAGTGTACCATGGGTAGTGTTCTGTGAAACACTGTTGCCAGTCTTTTTGTTCTTGTTACAATTACAAGGTTAAAGCTTTAGGTATGCATGATCTACAGGAGAGTATGCCACTGCATAGTGACAAGTGCTTGATTTTCAATTGTGTGTATTTAATTCTTTTCAAGGCCACCCTTGTAATTTACTTCTAAGATCATGTGACTTATCCCAACATCCTTATCTTTCCTTAGGTCCTCACTACCTTATAACCCTGGTCCCATCATTCCTGACAAATAACAAACCACCTTCCAAGCAAGAGGAGAACAGAGTGCAAGGAAGACATAATGTAACCAATTCACCAAAATGTTTCCCTATTTTGGGAATCCAGTGTTCTCCCCATGCTAGCTAATCAAGTGCTCCACCACTGAGCTACATCGTAGCCTTCAAAATATATTTCTAAACAGCAACTTCATGTCAGGTGCTGTCACTGACTGTGAAAATAATAATAATGTATAAGGAAGGAAGGTGTGTGTTCTCGTGTGTACATGTGTGTAAATGTGTATATGTGCCCACGTGGTGTGTATGTGCATGCCATCTGGATAGCCATCTGGCAAGTTGCAGATACCATCTTGATGCTGCCTCCTCAGTGTTCCGATAAAAGGAGCGCTCCATGCTGTCCTGTCTGCCTTTCTAATGTGGGTGCTGGGGATCAAACTCGGGCCCTCATGCTCATGTGTTGAGTTTACGGTCTGGGCCCAGATCCTCAGCCCCAGACAACTGAGAAAATGTACTAAAAATCTTGCTTTCTTTAAAAACCCAGTTATGTTATGTAAATAGGTTTGTGTTTTAATCCCAGGTGTGGGATATGGGACTGCTTCAGACTTTTGTCTACAGCAGCTGACTATGATTTGCCTCGTGCTCTGGCAGGGGCATCACTCTGCCAGCTGAACAGTTTACTTTCAGAATTCTGAAAGATTCTTGAGACAGTACATAAATGGCAGAACCTGGAGAAGCCGCTGCTCCCCCTGCTACTGCCCCCCACTGCTACCTTAGCAGCTGCTGGTCCCTGTTGCCTCTTGTCCCAGCTGCTGCTGGTTCCTGCCTCTGCATTCACTATTTTGTTGCTTTTGTTGTAGGCTGGATTGCTGATTGGAGATATCCTGACAACAAAGGAACTCTGACACCCCTAATCAGCAGGAAGTAGTCTAAAGAGATGTATGCCCCCCCTTCCCCCTCTAACCTTTTTCTTACCTAGCTCATGTTGGGTTGGGGGAATTGGAAGGGATTGGGGTGGAGAAGGATGTTAGGCGAAAGAACCCAATAAAGTAGCCAAAATGTAAGGAGTGAAAGAAAGATTCTACTCTCCCAAAATGTTCTAATGAGAAACAGATACAAGATTAGATCATATCGGGGCTTCTAGGAAGACAAAGAGAGTGTTAGGATCCACTGAGACCAAGGACAGCAAAAGAAACCTCTCTTAAGAAGACCTCAGAGAAAGCCAACGAGGAAGCTGAAGTGACAAAGAGCCTAGCCCAGGTAAGGGAAAGAAAGGGCCAGAGAAAGAAGAAGGAAGACAGAGGCAGCTCAAGGGGAACCACATACTTCAAGGCTGAGACTTGTTCCGAATCCAGTAGTATTACATAGGAAAATGGCAATAACTTAGATCTGGGAAGTACTGCCCCAAGCATCAGGCAGAACTGCTCAGAACTCTACTTTGTTGTTCCATCAGGAAAGCACAGGGAGAGCTTCCTGAGTTTTGAACAGGGAACCCCAAATTCCCAGGCTCTCCTCAGGTTTCAGTGCTCAGATTTGCTGCTACCTAAAACACACCTACTACAAGCACTTAAGGGCACCAGTTCCCTACCAGTTCCCTAAGACTCACTCTGTCAGAGACAAGTGTTAGCCAAGCCAGGATCTACCAGACAACAACTGTCAATTCCTCTATGGGAAAGGAAGAGAAGTCTGAAGAGGAGAAACTGAGAACTTCATCACTAAAGATCTGGCAACTCCATGGGATCTTATGTAACCTCTTCAGCAAGATACTGGAGAAAGTACCAGCTCTATTGGGAACTATTGTATCCTTTGAATCAAAATACAGTGTGAAATATAAAGCATTAAATGCTATTATATACTACTGTAAAACTTTGTAACATGTTTCATTCTAACACTAATAGAAGTTTGTAAAACTTTAAAAGGTTTTCTTGCATACACTCAGTAAAATGTCATTTTTTTTCTTAAGCAAAACAAAAACAAAACGAAATAAAACCTTTATGAACCATACATTTGCCATTTCTGTGAGATGCCAGCTCGATTAAAAGTTGCCTAAACATGCTTTCAACTTAGCAGAGACCCATTGGCACTCAGTCACTGGAATAGGTGGCTCTCCTATGAAGAAAGTTCTCGTGTCTTCATATGAAAGCACACCATTTCACATGACCCAATATTTAAACTTAGCATTCACAGAAGAGCCCTCCCCCCTCCAAAAAAAAGCAGAAACATGAAATCCCTTCCCTCTCTGCTCTTCAATGGCAATCCCAAACCCTTTAGTTAACCCACCAAGGGCCACACAGTGAAGTCTTGCTTAGGGAGATTTTGAAATAACCCAAAACTGGGGCTATTGTACACTGTCCAAGTGATGCAGCTACTCTATGCTGCAATGACAGAAGGGTGAAGCGATCACAGTTAGAGAAGGGATCCTCAGGTGTTATGATGTAGGAATGCATATCTGAAGAATACACAAGTATGCATGCACACACACACACACACACACACACACACACACACAGAGAGAGAGAGAGAGAGAGAGAGAGAGAGAGAGAGAGAATGAGAAATGCCAGAGAAGAGGTAACTAACACTAAACCACTAAAGAATATCATTTCCTCACTTTGGAATGTAACAAGAAGGTGTTTTGCAATGTTGTTGCTGTAGCCATTTTTAAACATTTGAGTTGTATCTTAATATTTATTAATTAGTATATTTTCACCTTCTCTTTAAAAAAGTCCAAAGTACCCTGGAGCTTTACACTTTTTTGGTTTTTTGAGACAGGGTCTTTCTGTGGAACTAACTCTGTAGAGCAGGCTGGCCTCAGACTCACAAAGATTCACCTTGCTGTCTCCCAAGTGCTGGAATTAAAGGCTTGTGCCACTACTACCAGCCTTGTACTTGCTTTTCTTGAGGAAAAAAAGAAAAAAAATGCACTCAGACTATGTAACTGCCCTTCCCTATGGAGGACTGATCCCTCCTCTCTGAATCATTAGCAGACAATAATTGCCTTCCCAGGGCACCCAAGATGTCTTTGATGCTAAAGGATCAAGTTTTCCCAAATGATCAAGTTACACAGTAGGCCTGCAGGCAACACGTGTGCTTAGATTTTAGAGCTTCTAATTGTTCTAGTCTTGAGATGAATGGAGTCAAGCACAGCCATAAGTAGTGCAGGGTACCAAAGATTGTGGCCACACCTAAAACTCTGCATCTTAGCATCATTTCCGCTTGCCCTGCAAAACAGCACCAAGAACTTGAGGACCTACGTGGTCAAGGAGCCCCGAAGTCCTGAGACACACAATCCCCACCCCACGAATGCCTTTCCCCTTGCTTAGACCTAAGGGGCCTATAGGTCTAAGCTCTTTATGTTTATTTTGTGAAATACCAAACAATGTGATGTACATTTTCCTTAAAGTATAACCTTAAAACATGCAAAAGTGTAAAAGAGCAGGGTGTGTATACAAGATAACTTCTAGTGATGGCCATTGCTGTCCCTTCGTGCATGAGGTACTCAGGTAAAGTACAGCATGTTCCTACTAAGTTGTAAAATTCCCAGACTGCCATTTATAAACTAGGTAAGTCCATGAAGCAGTGTACCAGTCATATTCCAAGCTGATCATAGTACCAAAGGTCTTAGGAGCAACCAGCTTCTTGCTAGCTCTTTGAGCATCTTTGTGTAAAACAGGAAAAGGTACCAGTTCCTTGGCATTAACACAGGCTCCCAATACAGCAAGCAGTTCAGCTAGATGACTATGTCTGCCTTTCTACCTCTACTCATGCCTGAAGCCCAATCTACTTGTTCAGTGAGTGATCTGCATTCATGAATCGATGCAAGCACACAGCCCAGGAAGCAGACTTTACTCGACAAAATAAACACGGAATAAAAAGTTCTATGAAGCTGGGCGTGGTGGCCCCACGCCTTTAATCCCAGCACTCGGGAGGCAGAGGCAGGCTGATTTCTGAGTTCGAGGCCAGCCTGGTCTACAAAGTGAGTTCCAGGACAGTCAGGGCTCTACAGAGAAACCCTGTCTCAAAAAAAAAAAAAAATCTATGAAATTCAACCAAGGGGATGTCTTTGACAAAATAAGAAATTAAAAAACAAAAAACAACAAAACAAAAAAACATGAAAGCTTGGTTTTTTGTTGTTGTTATTGACTATTGGGTTTTTTAATCTCTTGAAAAAGGGAAACTTGATGAGCATCATATAAGAACAAGAGAGGTGAAAAGGAAATCTAAGCCTCAAGCACTCATTTTAACCTCTAAGATCATTGTGTCCTGCAGCACATGCCTCCCAGAGCAGTAGAGATACAAAACATGTAGAAAATCAATTCCTCATTTGCTGGGTGATAAAAATAATTGATAAAAATTTGTGTTGACATATGCTTATACTGAATAAAGTGCTTAAAATATATTTTCTCTTTCCCTCACTAGCTAAATAATGCTCCCCAGACCATCCCTCTCATTCTCTGAACAGAATGTTAGTTTCAACATGCTGTCTCAGTCTTTCTGACCTGTCATTTCTTCTGTTCTGTCTCCGGTTAAATGTCTTGTTCCCTCTCCGTTTTGGGACCTGGATGACCTGGCTGTTCGGTGGGAGGCCTGATGCCCTGGTTCAGTGTGTTCATGCTTACAGGCTTCCATGCTATTTAAATCTGAAGGCTAAACACTTAACACCAAATTGGTTTTCTCCTGGCCCATTGGAAATACATGTCAAGTGCCCTTTGACTCTGTAGGAAGGATGAGTAGAGTCAAGCCTTCAGCCCCTGACATGACCCTGTGCTTCCACTTAGGAAAATTAGTAGGCCTGCCCTGCCCTATAATGAGAAAGAGCTATCTCCTACCTCTCTAGAGGTGCTTTTAAATTACTTATGTCCTTGCTGGAAGATTTGGGGGGAGGGGCATATAGATAATGAGTATAAAGGAAGTATGATGGAGAAAGAGATTCATTTTGTCCGCCTGATGTATTTTTTTTATAATCTTAAGTCAGTTTTGATTTTTTTTCCCAAGCTACAAATATTTCAAAACTGGTAGAGGCAGCAGGCACATGAAATGATCTCTACTCCAGAATGAGCACAGGATAATAAAAATTTTCCTTATGTAAATACCAAGAGCAGGGAGCTCTTCTGAGGACTGGGGGCTCACACACTGCACCTGACTGGTGACAGGGCAGTGGCTTCACCTTTCTCAGAGAGGCATTACGGGTTATCCAGGATGGTCCCCGTGGCCTGTAGAACACTGAGTGGGAACGTTCTGTCCGGTGCGGGCTCCGCGTTACATGGCAAGGTTCTATGGGTAATATGGGGTCCTATGTCAGGGGAGAGAAAGGAAATGGTGGGAAGGCGGTGATGTGGGGTCACCGCCAGCACCTGCTGCCACTGATAAGGAGTTGCTCTCACTGATTCTAGGGGCCACTTGCTTCCTGCTACAGGAACGGAAGGGAAATGTTCGCTTTTTGGAAAAGAAACAAGGTTAAGCTTATCATATCTCAGCAGGCAGCAAGTCTCCATTGTTTACAGTGCTCTCTTTCTCCCTCCCTCCTTTTTTTCTACGCTGCCCCACACTCCTCTTTTTTTTTCCCTATGCCTTTTCCCCCTTTCCCTTCTAGGTTTTCCTGCTGCTACCTTCATCTCACACTTCCTTCCACTCTGACCACCAGTCTGAGAGCACAAGGGATCCTTGGTCCACTCCCTAAGGCCCCTGGGTTGGCCCTGCTGCTTTTGGTGGTGCTGGAATACCGGGAGGGGAGAAAATGGAGAGAGCACAGTGGGTACTACACCCCAAGGCAGCACACAATGCTCTTCTGACTTCCCCATCAGTTCAGAACCCACAGGAAGATGAGAGGGTGACTAAACACCTAGGATTCCCAGCCCCTTGAATGTCAGAGAACAGAATACAGAGACAGAACAGAGGGTCAGCTGACCAGAGAGCCCAGCAGGAGACAGGCAGGACATAGCTGGGCAAGATAGAACAGAGCTGCAGAGAGAACCCTACCCTGAAGCAAGCAGTACAAATCACAGTGTAACCTAGATCAAGCTACTGCTTACATTTGCTGCTAGAGATTCAAAGAAAAGCCCTAGGCTCCTGAGACTGAGATTTACCTGCTCAACCATGAGACTCTAGGAAACAAAGACCTACTCCAGAACAGACCAGGATGGGACAAAGATCATGGAAGACTAGGAGTTAAGAAAGTGTATTTGAAAAGCCAACAGGGAAGAGAAGAAAAATCAGACCAGACATGAACAGAATCAGTGTTAGAAATGGCCACTGGTCATGGTCAATAAGACAAAAAAGACAACCAACAGATTGGGAAAAGATCTTTACCAATCCTAAATTCAATAGAGGGTTAATGTCCAATATATACGAAGAACTCAAAAAGTTAGATTCCAGAAAACCAAATAACCCTATTTAAATATGGGGTACAGAGCTAAACAAAGAATTCTCAACTGAGGAATACCGAATGGCTGAGAAGCACCAAAAAAAAAAAAAAGTTCAACATCCTTAGTCATCAGGGAAATAGAAATCAAAACAACCCTGAGATTCCACCTCACACCAGTCAGAATGACTAAGATCAAAAACTCAGGTAACAGAAGATGCTGGCGAGGATGTGGAGAAAGAGAAATACTTCTCCATTGCTGGTGGGATTGCAAGATGGTACAACCACTCTGGAAATCAGTTTGGCAGTTCCTCATAAAATTGGACATGGTACTAACTAAAGACTCAACTATACCACTCCTAGGCATTTACCCAGAAGATGTTCCAATGTGTAATAAGGACACATGCTTTACTTCGTTCATAGTAGCCTTATTTATAATACCCAGAAACTAAAAAGAACCTAGATGTCCCTCAATGGAGGAATGGATACAGAATATGTGGTACATTTACACAATAGAGTACTACTCAGCTACTAAAACCAATGACTTTATGAAATTCTTAGACAAATGGATGGATCTGGAGGATATCATCCTGAGTGAGGTTAACCAGTCACAAAAGAACACACATGATATGCACTCACTGATAAGTGGATATTAGCCCAGAAGCTCAGAGTACCGAAGATACAATTTGAAAAACACATGAAACTCAAGAAGAAGGAAGACCAAAGTGTGGATACTTTAATCCTTCTTAGAAGGGGGAACAAAATACCCATGGAAGGAGTTACAGAGACAAAGTGTGAAGCAGAGACTGAAGGAATGACCATCCAGAGGCTGCCCCACCTGAGGATGCATCCCATAGACAACCATCAAAACCAGACACTATTGTGGATGCCAACAAGAGCCTGCTGACAGGAGCCTGATATAGCTGTCTCCTGAGAGGCTCTGCCAGTGCCTGACAAATACAGGAGTAGATGCTCACAGCCATTCATTGGATGGAGCACAGGGTCCCCAATGAAGGAGCCAGAGAAAGACCCAGGGAACTGAAGAGATTGCAGCCCCATAGGAGGACCAACAATATTAACTAACTAACTCCAGAGCTCCCTGAGAACAAACTACCAGCCAAAGAAAACACATGGAGGGACTCATGGCTCTAGCTGCATGTGTATCAGAGGATGGCCTAGTTGGTCATAAATGGGAGGAGAGGGCCCTGGTCTTGTGAAGGTTCTATGCCCCAGTATAGGGGACTTCCAGGGCCAGTAAGTGGGAGTGGGTGGGTTGGTGAGCAGGGGTGGAGGGGGGAGGGATGGAGGGTTTTGGAGGGGAAACTAGTAAAGGGGATAACATTTGAAATGTAAATAAAGAAAATATCTAATTAAAAAAAGACAGGAAATAGGAAAAAAAGAAAAGAACTGGTCACTTGTAGATTTTCATCAGGCTTTTCTTTAAATTATCATTATTATTTTACTTATTATTGTGTATTTGAGTGCATAATATACCACAACACTCTTGTGGATGTCAGAGGACAATGTGATAGTGACCTCTACTTCCACCTAAATTTAAGTAGGTTGCAGGAATTAAAGACAGGGCACCAGGCTTAGGCAGAAAGTCTTTACCCATTGAGTTCTCTTGTCAACCTCTCACAGGCTTTTACTAGAGAGGAACCAGAAAGTGGTACCTAGAACCCAACCTTCTGTATCCTTGGATGGATTTTATCATCAAGCTTTATGGCTCTATCTAGTTTCTAGTGTTGGGTCCATTTTGTTCAATTACCGTCCCTATAAAGTCTCCTGCAGGATCCATTCTAGGAAGGATTTCTTAATCCCTAGAGGGCAAGTGGGAAAGCAACTTCCAGAGCAGAGCTTTCCTAAGACCAATTCCCACCTAGGAGGCTCTAGGTAGAGTTGCCATATATTGCTATCTGCCCAAGAGAGTAAGTACCCTAGAGTAATTATTAACAACATCATTTGTTAATTGCAAAAGGTCTTGATTTGTATGTTGAATTATACAGTCTCTTTTCTATGTACCCTGTAATAATAGCACATAGCAAACTTTAATTGTAACTCATTATGAGTGTCTTAAAAACATGTCATTGGCTGCATCCAATGCAACAGTTTGGAATGAAGGAAACTCTTACGTGAAATAGCCTAGAAACTATCTTCATGAAATCTGAGGCAGAAAAGCAATATATAAGGAAAGGCAAGAATACAGATCAACATTGGTGATAGAGAAGCAGCAAAATGAAAGAGAACTCAAAGCTTGAACTTAATTTCCATTCTTCTCGTGCACAACGGTTGTGAGACTTGATCAACAATGACATTTGGAAAGC
This sequence comes from Mus caroli, assembly GCF_978045245.1. Taxonomy (NCBI): domain Eukaryota; kingdom Metazoa; phylum Chordata; class Mammalia; order Rodentia; family Muridae; genus Mus; species Mus caroli. Next base: position 12,755,558 of record NW_028227270.1, read on the forward strand.
AATCTTGGAAATGATCCTTTAAGAGCAGTCTTTACTGTTTTTGATTCATAAGAAAAAAAAAATCCTTCCAAAGACAAGGATCCCAAATTGAGTTGTCTGAGTTCCAGAGAGACAGACACAGAGAGAACTATTAGCAGCATTTGTCAGAATAAGAAGCTACTGTCTGCTTGATTCTCTCATATTTACCCTCTATTTCTGCAACCTTGATGTCTCTAACTTCCCTCAGTCCTTCTATCTATATAGTCAGGGCCATGTCCAGTTTTCGCAGCTATCTTCACCAGCAACTTCCCCAGTGATCTGTCATATTATACACTCCTCCCAGGCCAGTTCTTTTCTTCTCATTCTTCTCTATTCAACCACATACAGGCATGTGCATACATGGGTATATTTCCAAAAGGCTGCTGCACATAGATGACAAAATACTGAGAATGAGAACATGTTCTGTCTGCCATCCTGGAAGGCAACCATCATCCTGGCCTGTAACACCAAAGGTTTGAGACTACATTTTTCTATGAATAAAATCACACTCCTTTTCTCCTTTGATTGCAGCTTCTCTGCCAACCTTATTTACAAGATTCACCCTATAGTGCTTGACCAGGTCAGTCTTGATCTGTGTTTAATTGTCATAAATACATCATTAAGTCATTCTTTGTTTTCTCTTTTCTATTACAAATATTGCCATATTTGTCTGATACTCAAAGATGAGCACTTTTGCATATCTTCTGATGTACAGATATACACATTTCTCCCTAGGAACAGAATTGCTAATTTATAAGCTCTTCCATGTGTTTAATATTCATAGACACTAAGAAGAGTTTTCCATTGTCAATCTAGCAACCAATATCCATGCCAACAGCTGGCAGATGTTCTGACTACTGCACATTCTCAACAACATGTGGGATTGTCCTCCTTTCCTTTTCGCTATTCTGGTAAAAGTGGAGAGCTATCGATGTAAGACTGTAAATTCTATGTGCATTTCTGGTGACTACTGAAGTTGAATTACCATATTTCTTAGACTTTCAACTTACACCAGTCCTTGGCCACTAAGCTTCTCTCTGAACACCACCTGTAAGTGACACTGAGTAAGAGCCAAGGGCATGTACACTTATTCAGCTGGAAGCAAATCTTATAATCGGGTGGCCTCTATCATTGTTCACAGACAATTTGCATATCATGTCTTGATCTCTTATACAGGTTACTCTGGTGACTGGCTCCTTCTCTTCTACAGTAGTTAGTCTGACCCACTTCCTCCTTATAAATGTGCTTCTGGATGCCTTAGACAGCCCTGCTAACTAAGTCCCCCATGCTGCTTGTTTTTAGTCAACTTTATACAAAGCCAAACATATCTGGGATGAAGGAGTGTTTAAGAAAATATATCCGTAAGATTGGCCTGTTGGCAGGCCTTTGGGGAATTTTCTGGGTTAATAATTGATGTAGAAGGGCCCAAGTCCTTGTGGTAGTAGCAGTTCTGGGCAGGTGTTTCTGGGTTGTATACAAAAAGCCAGCTGTGCAAGCCAATAAGTAATATTCTTCTACAGTTTCTGCTTCAGTCCCTGCCTCAAGGTTCCTGCCCTGCTTGAGGTCCTTCTGTGACTTCCCTCAGAGGAAGGCTGTTCTGCAAGTGTAAGATAAATAGACCCTCTCCTCTTCAGCTTGTGTTTGGTCATGGTGTTTTATCACAGCAAAAGAAACACTGAGATGCCCCTACTGTGTAAGCCTGGCATAACCAAGTAGTCCTAAATATTTCATTCTTTCCTCTTGCTTCAAAGGAAGCATGGCTACTTTACTTCTGCCAATACACACAACCAGGAAGAAAATCTGGGGTTGTGCTTCCTGCACACGTCTCACCTGTGTGACCAAGTATGATTTATCTGGCTTTTTCTGGTCCAATTTCTTAGCTAAAAATAAGAATGCTCCTTACCTTATATCATTGATGTGATATTTAAGTTACATATAGAAAAATCTTTGACCTAGTGCCTGGACTATAATGTGTGCCTGACAAATATTAATTATATTTCTTCCATTTCCCCACTTACAGCCCCACTGCTATTCATCATTTCCTTAGAGGCAGTAAGACAGGAGGAAAAAAATTATGACAACAACAACATCCTGGCTTTTAAAATCAGGCATACCATGACTTAAAATCTGATGTTTACCATTGACTAGTTCAATGATGAACATCCTTAAATTAGTTTCTTGCTGTCTAAAAGAATCTGGGGGTGTTACTCAGAAATGTAAGGATGACACATCTCTCTGGCTGACTATAGGGCTGGAATCTGAAGATTCCATGGGCTGAACATTCATGGGCTGAACATTCATCCCTTTGTACTTGAGGTTTAGACATAGGATTTATTTGATTGGCTGTTGGCTGAGTAGTATTCAAATGGTCTAGAGTTAAGTACTAGGGTAAGTTTTATTGAAATCCTAAAACTCAGATTTCATTTGAAAATGGGAGGACACCTAACAAGCATACTCATCTTTGCTCCAATCATCTGGGGCTTAATGCCAACATCCCCACTGGCCTTGTCACTTTTGGTCTATTCTCCTCCCCAGTCTGGCCACATCCCCATAGTCTGCCACACTGCATTCCTCTATATTCTCCCCCTGACTATATTCCCCTCCTCTTCCCTACTCCCCTCCGGTCCCCATTCTTGTCCACTAGGCCAGTCTCCTTCATTGATACTACCTTCATAGGGCTTGATCAGTTTGTTGTGATACTAAGATCCACAGAATAGTTTCCAATATTTTCCTTTACAAATATAAACCAAATGTTCTGTAGATTCTTACCGTTTGCAATCATCCACTTCTTTGTAGAGCTCCTATCTTCGTTTCCCATTGCCTCTTTAAGGAATGACCACAAATTGGAGGATTTTAAAGACTTACAGACTTATCCTGCAGCTGTGTATTCAGAAGGCCAGAGCCACATCTTACCTGCTTAAACTAAATATGGACTTTTCTGAAGGTGCAGTCTCATCTGAAGGCTCTAGGTAAAAGTCTGGTTTTGTCCCTGATCCAGGCTCTAGAGCTATGTTTGAGTCCTGGGTTCATAGCCAGCTATTTCCAACTTAAAAATCAGCTATACTGATTAAGTATCCCATGTGACATAGTGTGCTGACACTTAATCATCCCCTTTTCCCATTTGAGGGTCCTTTATGAGGATGCTGAACCATACCAATAGACCAGGGTAATCCCCCACATCTCAGCTGACTAACAACCTTAATTCCATCTTCAACCTTTGTTCTTATTTACCAGGTAATAATGTAACATATCCACACGGCCTAGGGATCAAGTTATCTACATCTTTGGGAGCCACTAGTCTGATTACCATAGGCTTTAAAAGATCCCAGATTGTTGATTGCCTAGATAACACTGCTAAACATCATCCTTCAGTTCAAGGACAAAATCAAAGCCCCAGACACAAACCACCCAGATCCTGCAGTGAGGTGACAGCAGAGCACCTATAACTGTCTGTATTAGTGCTCAGCACCTCCTTGGCTATGTGTGTTGACACTTTGTGTTATTAGGAAGAAGGCAGGAAAAAAAGAGGGGCAAATAGGATTGGTGCTTTCTGCAGTTTCCAGTGCCTCTGGGCTTCGGATAAAGAAGGAAAAGAGTAGAGATGCTCAGAAGCAGATCAAAGAAATGCCTAGAGTCCTCTAAAGCTCAGCAAAAACTCTGAATAAGAATCCAGACTGAGAGTCTTCCTAAAGGAATGTAAGCACTCCTGAGTATTCCACTGTCTCTGGCTTTTGACAATGCTTTCCTTTAACCACTGGGGAAGCTTAGCTGCCTTACAATGGCATCAGAATTAAACAGGATGAAGCAAGAAAAACACTTGGGGGTATGATCATTTCTGTTTCTTCTCCACAGATCATTGGGGCATTGTTTCAAGGCTTTTTAAATATGATAAGCCAAATCCAATATTTGGATGCCTTTAATAAGCTGGGGTGCAGACTTCATTTGCTACCTCAAAAATTCACATAATAAATCCAGGAAGTTACAAGTTAAGATAAACTAAATATCCTTTTTCCTAAATGTATCATTTTTAGTGAGCCCAATCAATTCTAGATGCATTGCTGTACATCTTATCTGTCAACTAGGCATACTGATTCATTCTCAGGATATAGCTAGGAACTGAGACCTCCCCTTCTCCTAACCATCTATCTCCTCGGGTCTTATCCATTTATTTATAAACCCTTCAGCTTCCTCCATCCACTTCATTTCTTAGTCATCAGTTTGGTTATTCGCCAGGGTAAATTTTTGTTTCTTCCATGAGGACAGGGATATTATCTATCTTTCTTCTAAACTTCAGCCCAGAACCCAGAACATAGCTAATTTGTACCAGCCACTAATGTGTTGCATATATAAATATAGATATAGACCTAATCACCAACTTAAGTGTGTAGGAACCATTATTATCCTTCATTATTAGAAAATTGGGCATAGAAAATTTCAAAAATTTGTTCATCCATACAGCAATTAATAGCATAATACTTATTGAACTTTTAACATGCAAGGCTATTATTTAAAGTGTAGCCATCTAAAGGGCCATGCTACTTTTAGTTTAATGCAGCCAAGAGGTATCTCTTTTTTCAAAACATCTGGACTGACTACAAGGTCCCAGGGTTTTCAAGGAGAACAGTTTTCTACCTCTACCAGACTCACCTCCATCCCCAACCATAAACCTTTAGAAGGAAGAACAGACTATGAAAAATATTTCATGGTACAACTACCAAGGATTTCACAGTGACTAGCCCACAGCAGCCTGTGAGACTTCATTATTATCACCCCCAGTTTAGGGAAATAAGAAAAAAGGGCAGAGAAGAAAAGTGATGGCCCAGAGTTGTTCTATGTCATAGGATGTACTTTAAGTATATTTCTCCCCAACATTACTCTTACCTATACTCACTAAACACCTTGGTTCCCCTAGATCATTTTGATCCTGCTTTCACACCACACATGCCATTATTTTTACCATAATAAAGTTCTAAGGATCTTCCATGACCAAACTCTTTCCATAGCTCCCCCATCCTCCTCAAGATAAGGTCAAAACTATTTCCAGTGGCTGAGCAAACTCTTTACAACAGGACTGTCCCTACCCTTCCTTCCCTTGTGCCCCTTATTGCAGCCAGTGACAGAGCACTACCAAGCACTCTCCTCTGAGTCTTAATGTCCTTCTTGACCTCAACAACGAGATGTGTTTTCTGGAGCCAGCTCTATCTCTCCTCTTTTTTACCCAACTCTCACCCACATCTCAACTCTTAGCCTAATGTCCTTTCAACAACCAATCAAAGTCGCACCCCCAGTGGACCTCATGCTCATCACACTTCATGCTTTCCTTTATAAGAATATCACATCTTCACATGTTTGTGCTCATTCATCCAATACAGGGGTCCCCAGGAACAACTTTCACTATGGCAAAGACAATGTCCACTGAGTTAATTAATCATAAGTTCAGCTTTGAACTGTGAAAGCAAAGAATTGCTATTCTTCTACCTTTGTGTGCTTCCCCACCAAAGCTCTGGTCTCGACATAGTGTAGCTGTCTGGTTACTTCTCTATCCCTCATTAGATTGAAAGTATTTTAACCACTATAAAGTCAAAGACTATAATGACCTTGACTTCACTGCTGTCCCCCAGCATCAAGCAGTGTCCAGTACCAGTTGGTACTCAAACAGCTGAGAGTAAATAAGCAAACAGACATCAGTAGCTGCCCCTTTAGCACAAACCTGCCATGAATTACATCAATGGATTGTTTTACTTTAAACACTTTAAAGAAATAGAATTTATATGGAATCGAGAGAAAGCTGTCAGCTGTGAAATCTCACCCAGTGTTGTTCATTAGCAACAGGCACCAGGGGACCAGCTCAGGCCTAGGTGAAAAATAACTTGTCAGCTTAGTCAAAAGCATCATGAAAAGCCATGAGGACACAGAAATCCCCTGAACGGATAGATGAGTGACTTCCCATTATTCTGAGAAAGAAAGAGATAAATTCAGGAAGAGAAAGCCTAAGTAAAATTAATTCCCCAATAGGACAGGATGAGATGGAGAAAACTATCCCTGAGGAGGACCAGCTGCTCAAAGAAGGAAGAGCCTTCTCTAAGTACAATATTGGAAAGGAAGATAACAGTAAGCTATACTCTGTCCTGGCCCCAGAAAGGACTCAGACTTTTATTTATTTATTTTTATTAGGCATTTATTTCATTTACATTTCCAATGCTATCCCAAAAGTCCCCCACACGCTCCCCCACCCACTCCCACTTCTTGGCCCTGGCGTTCCCCTGTACTGAGGCATATAAAGTTTGCACGACCAATGGGCCTCTCTTTCCACTGATGGCCGACTAGGCCATCTTCTGATACATATGCAGCTAGAGACACGAGCTCTGGGGGGTGGGGGTGGGGGCGGTACTGGTTAGTTCATATTGTTGTTCCACCTATAGGGTTGCAGATCCCTTTAGCTACTTGTTTACTTTCTCTAGCTCCTCCACTGGGGGCATATAACCAGAAGATGTTCCAACCGGTAAGAAGGACACATGCTCCACTATGTTCATAGCAGCCTTATTTATAATAGCCAGAAGCTGGAAAGAAACCAGATGCCCCTCAACAGAGGAATGGATACAGAAAATGTGGAACATTTACACAATGGAGTACTACTCAGCTGTTAAAAAGAATGAAGTTATGAAATTCCTAGGCAAATGGATGGACCTGGAGGGCATCATCCTGAGTGAGGTAACCCAATCACAAAAGAACTCACACAATATGTACTCACTGATAAGTGGATATTAGTCCAGAAACTTAGAATACCCAATATAAGATACAATTTGCAAAACACAGGAAACTCAAGAAGAATGAAGACCAAAGTGTGGACACTTTGCCCCTTCTTAAAATTTGGAACAAAACACCCATGGAAGGAGTTACAGAGACAAAGTTTGGAGCTGAGACGAAAGGATGGACCATCTAGAAACTGCCATTTCCGGGGATCCATCCCATAATCAGCTTCCAAACGCTGACAACATTGCATACACTAGCAAGATTTTGCTGAAAGGACCCAGATATAGCTGTCTCTTGTGAGACTATGCTGTGGCCTAGCAAACACAGAAGTGGATGCTCACAGTCAGCTATTGGATGGATCACAGGGCTCAGACTTTTATGTGAGGTCTAGATGCTCCCAGAGCCCTAGAACCGGACTGTGGCTTTTGTCTTCCGGGTCAAGATGGCTAAGTAGAGATAAGGAGATTCTAGGAACCCAAAAAGATGAAGCATGATCAATCATCATGGTGATCATGATGATCCCCAAATGTGACAGACACTAGACCATCTCACTAGTCAGCCACAGCATGAAAAACTATTGTGATTTCCTACCAATGTGTCAGGTAAATAAGCCTTCATAACTCATCAAATCCCCATTTCTATCCAAAGACTCGCTTATTTGTTGTTTGCTTGTCTCTGTGGTAGAGGGGTGGTGCTCATGACTGAATCTAGGGCTTTGAACATAGGCAAGTGCTCTGCCACTGAGCCATATCCCCAGCCCTCTTTTAACCTCTTGTGACTACCTCACTAAATTGCCCAGACAGGCTTCACACTCATTCTCTAACCAGACCTTAAGCTTGAAATTATATCATCTCAGCCTCCAGAGTGGCTGGGACTATAGGCCTGTGCCACTGGTCCTAGAGCACAGTATTCCACACAAAAGAATCCCAAAGTGTGTCTGCTCTGTGAACTTTTCAGTGGCTTTCTGGTTATTGTCACTTGGTCAGCATCTCAGTACCAAAGTCTGTCCTTTCTATAAGTGATGTGGATTTTGCTTGGCTTGGCTTAGTCCCTCAGGTTCTGTGAACACCTTTGCCCAAAATAGAAGCATAAATAAAACATTGCTTACAGAACCTGGAGGGTCAGCTTGTTGACAGCAGTGCATGCAGACATGATGCTTGCTCAGAGTTACTGTAGTGATCTTGACTAAGCTTTGCCTTCCACACTGAGGCACTTCTCAGGCTTTGGTAACCCTCTTTCCCTGCTGTCGAGCCTGGGACAATCAAAACACTTGTGCATGGCTGTCTATTTCTGACTATTGAGCCTGCCAGTGGGCAATATTCCCCTTTGGCACAGAATTTAGTACAGACTGCTTTTGGAACGGTTTTGAAATCTGTAATGAGGGAAATACCTTAAAAACCATTCAACCACTAAAAGTCATTGTGTCTGTTTGCCGTGTTGCCGGGGGGTTTTATTTTTAGGAACTTTTTTTTTGTTTTTTTTTTTCCATGAAGCCAGTGCTTTACATCTTATGAAGCACAGCTGATCTGGTTACTTTTTTCTTCATCTTTATTTCCAGTCTGATATTTTTGGCCCCAAGAGCTACTTTCTCTAGGAAAAGAGGTTCTGTACCAGAGATAAATGAAAGCTGGTTAGAAAAAGAGGTGGGTCCACAGATCCAGTTTACAAAGCCCAGAGCAGTTCTGCGGGCCCACTCTTGTGAAGATGCCATGAGTCACATACATCTGAAGAATGTGGAGTAGGTGGATGGTGACTTGTGGATTCAGGGCATAATGTGACAATTTCAAGAAATCAGAGCCAAAGCTGCAATCTCCCCCAGATGTGATTATTTCCATAAATATAGTCCTTTGGGGACACCCAGTCCCTTTGTAGACAGTGTCCTTTGAACATTCAAAGACCCTTAAGAAAAGGCCACTGTTGCAACTGTTCAGAGCTTGTGGTGAATTAGCAAAGGATAGCCCTTCTACCACATCCCGCTCTGGACTTGCCTTGTGAACAAAGCATGAATTGGTTTGATCTCTCATCCCATCGTCACTGACCAGCACTTGGAGCTCTCTGAAGCAGTATAGCAGAACTCATCCATCCATTCACTTGATGCTTCAGGCATGAAGCTATGGGTAAGGTATTTGGGCTCTGAAGACTTAAAGCTCAAAATAAGAAGTCTCTTCAGAAATTGCCCCACCATCTCAGTGCCTTAATATCACAAGAGAAATCGCAAAAAGGTTTGCTAAAATAAAATATGCCTAGGGCTGGTGAAATAGTCTGGTCACTAAAATATGGGAAAGTCAAGAGTGCTGGAGCTTAAAAGGGGGCTACCCAGAAATTGGCACTAGAGAAGGGAACTAGTTTGCCACCACTGAGCTCAGAAGGCTTTGGGCTTGGTGATGATCAACAGGACAAAGTAGAGGAAGGCTGTTGATAAGCCAGTAAGAGGCTGGGATATTTTATAATTGGTCAAACATCAAGCTCCATCACTCCAAAGGAATATGATACATCCTTAGTGCGTTGACACCAGGCCAGGAATTGGGACATTGGAAACAAAATGGGAACAAACAGGACATATACCATCTCACACCAAAGCTTTAGAAGCCATTGTTGAATTCGATCGTGTAGAGTTTCCTTTTTGCCACAGTATTTCAGCTTGGGACTGTTTCTTCAGCCTGAACCCAGAATGATGATATGGAAGAGAGCTACAGCTAGCTCACAGTAGAAAAGTAGTCTCAAGACAGTCTCTATAAGTCTTGTTAACTATTCAAAGCTTGGCTTGTTTATGAACACAGTATCACATCCTAGGCCAACTGGCATGGGAATCAATACACAAAGAAGATGAAATGATGTAATACTATATTAAAAATGCACAGTCGTGGGCTGGGTAGGTGGCTCAGTGGTTAAGAGCTCAGCTGCTCTTGCAGAAGACCCATGCTTGTTTCCCAAAGGCAACATCAGAAATCTGACAACTGTCTATAACTCTAATTATAAGGAATTTAATGCCCTCCTATGACCTGTGAGGACATGTATTCACAGGACTATACCTGCATGCATATACATAATTAAAAGTTATTGTAAAAGAAAAAGATACAATGGTAACACCATAATAAGAAATTTCTGCCTAACCTTACTTTTTGTACTTATGTGTCCAGCATTCTGACAGCCATATCTCACTTAAATCACATAGAATTAGAACCCAAATACATTTGATAACCACCATACTACATATTCTTTCTCACTTTTCCAAATAGTTCATGAAGTTGGCAGTTGTATGCTCCTGTGCAGGTGGATAGAGTAGGGTTAACTAAGCAAACTCATGTTGCTCAAACCACACATTTCCAAGAAAGATCTTTCTTCAAGCCTAGAATTTGAACAGCATCGAAGAATAAGCCCTCTCTGAGCTCTCTAAATTTTTTTTTATCTGCTAAGTGTTGTGTGACTAAGGCCTTGGGGTACCAATGTGATCAGGTAATTTATGCTGCCTACATGATTCCTGGTAGATGCAGAATGCCTGCTTCTGAGAATGGGGATCAAATCTGAGTAGTTGGAGCAATGCCTATATGTGGTGCATGCCCATGTAACTGACCCCATTGAGCGTCCCACACCAAGGCTCAGGAAGCTCCTATACCTGACAATCTGTTGCCTGTGCCTTGGAGAATTAAACCTATCTGCTCAACATCCCTGGGAAGGAGCTTTTGGCAACCGAAGCCATGTTTCTCTTGAGCTGTGATCTATGTGGTTTTGCCCCTTTCTGGTTTTAAACTGTATCTATTTTTGTTATAAAAGCCCACAGCCATAGGTGAAAGCTTTTCTGAGTTTTTTGAGTCCTTTCTGGAGTCAGCAAGCCTTGTGGTACACTTGGCAGAACCTGAGATAAGATAGAATAGGAACCAGATGATGAACGCAAATGTCGAAGCCTCTGTCATTCAAGAAATGATGCCTCAGAAAGCAAAAATGAAAAGGTGAGGGAGAGTCAGTGAGGTTTAGGGTGGGATAGAGAATCGGAGGAGACAAGTGGAGAACAATAGAAAAATTGGTGGGTGACTTGTTAAATTTGGCTTCCACATCCAGGTAGGAAATGTTCACTGACCAACAGGACACACAAGCTTGAGCCTACCACAGTAGCTCAACACTGAGATGTAGCTGGTGGTTGAAAATATGAGGACAAAGTATATCATTGAGAAACTGATTACACAAAAGAAGAACAGAGACCTAAACTCTGAGGGCACAGGCTGCCATGAGGAGGAAGGCATGTTTTAATTGTCTCTGAGTCACCATGAAGGACGATCTGATTACATTTATGCAAATCGGTATGTAGTCTCAAGTATCTATGGTGCCACTTGCCAATGGGGCTGCCACTGTTCTTTTTATATGTTCATTTATGTGTATAACCATCCAAAACCTGAAGTCAAAGAGAGACCATGATAAAACAGCCAAGGTACTATGAAGTTGTATTTTATTTAATCCTGTACTTTTATGTATAGATTTCTTTTAAATGGCAAACAGAATTAGATCCCCAAAGCCGCGGGCTCCTCTTAAGGCAATCATTTTGTGTCTGCTTCTTCCATGTATGGTTTACTTATGTTCTCATGAGGTTTTAGATTTTTTGTTTCCTTTCTACAGAGGGATACTACTGGGGCTGTGCTTGAAACTTCTCTGAATAACAGCTCAATGAAAATGTCAGACTGACCTGACCTCTCTCACCTGCAGAGGTAGCCCTCCCCCAACACCCAATGTTTATGGCTCTAGAGTATCCTGTGTAAGCGTGTGCTGTATATCACACACTGGTGGCTCATTTTAGAGAGAATTCTGAGACATAACCTCAGACTTTGCATCAGACAGTGAACCCTAGAGAAATCCGTCAGCCCTGTAGCTGTTCATCCCCATTTTTTTTCCCTCCATGTGACAGAAAATTTCAATCCATCACTTAGGATCAAAGTGCTGCAAAAGTCACCAGAACGGTGCATTCAAACCAGTGTCTCACAAGCTCCCCCATGTGCACATGAGAAGGATAACCATCAGAGGAAAAGGTCATCGGAAGGATTGAAGAGTGGGAAACAAGGGGCCAATTTTCAGGTTTTAAAAAAAAAATGTGCTAGGGTACAAGAAGACATCAATTATGATTTTATTTGCAAGTGTCAAAAAAGGATAATTTATTTAAGTGGGTTGAATTTCAACTTCAGCAAATAAAATGAATACCTCCAAATACTTATTTTCCTATGAGAAACATTTTTAAAAAAAATCCACAACAGAAGGAGGAGAGGGAGGTAAAGGAGATGGATTTGTTCCCACTATAAATACTCTGAAGAAAGGAAAGACAGGGGGTCTGGATAGAACACAAGCAGCTGATTTATGAGTTTGAGCCCAAACAAATGAAACAAATTATATAAAAATAAACCAAATCATTTGTTGTACTTTCCAGAAACTATTTGCCTAATGGAAATGTTTTCCAATTTCTCTTCTTTGAACATTTATCTTTCCCTTAGGGAAAAACATGCTATGGTTAAGAGTGCTGTTTAAACCAGTACTCAAGGGGGAAAAAAAAAAGTTTGTCACAATGTTCAAAAAAAGCCTGGACTCAAAAGATTTGCTCTTCCAACCTCCACATGTTAAAATTGAGAAAAGTGAATTTAAAATGAGTGGACCTGTCCAGTCCCACATGGTTGACAGAGGAACTGAGAGACAAAGTCTGGTCTTCTGTGTAGTGGTTGAATCAGTATTCCTTTACAACAAATTGTTTCTTCTTTTTCAGTAGCATTAACAAGTGATAAATATGAGAAAAAAGATCCACTAACAAATAGTTGGACTACTAACCATTTTTCTACTCCAGTCAGTATTTCAGTATTAGCTGTCTCTTTGATTTCAATAATAGTAAGGAGTAATAAATAGAAAAAACGAACACATGTAATACTAAAGCAATGAGATATAAGGAAATAACATAATTATTAAGGCTCTTTGACAGGTAAGTTTTAATCACATTATATAAATTAACCTGTATCGTACTACAATAACCCACCAAGGTTATATTATTACCCCCGTTTTACAAGTGAAGAACCTTGGGAACAGAGAAGTAAGAATCTTACAGAATAAGCTGTGGAGGCCATGATACTAGTCAACTAAAATCAACTCTTGATATAGATCTTCCTGCCTCCGTTCCGCCTGCTCCCCGCCGCACCCCTGCAAAATCACACTAAGTAGACTATAGAAAGTAGAATTGCTATTCAAAAGTAATAGGACCATCAGGCATGAGATTAAACCTTATTTTGGGGGCAACATAAAATTAAAATATGTGCTAATTAAAGCAGAAATAAAAATGAGCAACACCACCAACAACAAAAGCTTGGAAAGAAAATTCTTACACAATGGCTAGAGTAAATCTAAAGGCTTTTTAAGTGTCCAAGTTCACACAAATCTCCTAAATGGAGGGCAGCACTCTTTAGTGTGCCAACCAAGTCATGCTTATCTATAATTAGAAATTATTCTTATCTCGCCATTAGAACCATCCTTCTCCTAAGCAATGCTTGGTTAATCTGTTTTCAAGTAATGAAACTTTTTAAGTGGGGGAGACACTCCTGTATTTCTTTTTTTTTTTCAATTTTTTATTAGATATTTTCTTCATTTACATTTCAAATGCTAACCCAAAAGTCCCATATACCCTCCCCCTGCCCTGCTCCCCTACCCACCCACTCCCACTTCTTGGCCCTGGCGTTCCCCTGTACTGGGGCATATAAAGTTTGCTAGACCAAGGGGCCTCTCTTCCCAATGATGGCCAACTAGGCCATCTTCTGCTACATATGCAGCTAGAGACATGAGCTCTGGAGGTACTGGTTAGTTCACATTGTTGTTCCACCTATAGAGTTGCAGACCCCTTAAGCTCCTTGGGTACTTTCTCTAGCTCCTCCATTGGGGGCCCTGTGATCCATCCAATAGCTGACTGTGAGCACCCACTTCTGTGTTTGCCAGGCACTGGCATAGCCTCACAAGAGACAGCTAATTGGTCCAAATTAACAGGGCAGCAGCTAAGATTCTCCTAATGCAAGCCTTGAGGCAGCTTCCTGCTGCCTATCTCCTCCCCCTCCTGACACAAGTCTCTCTCTATTGGGTTTCTCTCCTATGTGCCTTTAGCCAGTCTTCCAGACATACCACACTTCCCTTTGGCAGGTTCTGCCTTATAAGTTGAACTTTATCCCATTGCAAAGTCCCTGTGGGGTCCTTTCTCCCATTCAGCATCTGAGTGAGCACACCCATCCCCACAGCTACTCTGAATTCTGTGGTCTGAGACTCAGTTTCCAGTGTGGCCCCCAAACTAGCCTGTCCCCTGAAATCTGCATTACTACCTCCCCCAGGATCACAGATCCAAATCCCTCATATTTCACCAAAAGCCCTATTAACTTTCTACATTCTTTACATAGTCGGTTCTCAGACACCCCCCCACCCCCCAAATACCGTATACCTTGAGCAATCTAAGATTCCTTTCCTTCTATTCAGATTATACTCAGATTGGTCATCTCTACACACTTTGGAATTGCTCTTGAGTCTGGTACTATCTTGCTGTGTTCCCCCTGGCACCCAAAACCTGTTTCACCAAAACTAGATCCAGAGTTAATCATTCGAGAGCAAGTATTTTTGGAGAAGCAATTCCAGGAGGGAAATGCCAGGGCTGTGGAAGCACGGCAGAGCTAGGAAGGAAGCCAGGATTGGTGTGTAAATGATTGAATAACTCTCGTGTGCAGTGGAACTCAATCCCTTAGGGTCATTCAGACCACACCAAGCAAAGACTCAACCATGGATCACTCCCTCCTAGATGGCTGCTCTCCAGGTGTCAACTCCTGGTGTCTCAGACCTGCCTTAATATATAGTTCTTTATCCCTGTAGTTGAGGTAACATTTAGCTGTCACCTTCTGAAATAACCGTGACTGCCAAGGGAATACGCGGAGCAAAATCCTCCTAAGGCTCACACAGGCTTTGGATAAGGGTAAATACCTCTGCGGTGCCCTGCTTTTGTCACAATAATTGGCTAGAATTTCCGATCTAATATTTCTGTTCTCCGGTGCTTCCCATCTACCAAAATGCCTTAATGCCAAATAGTACTATGTTTGGAATTTACTGTCACTGTTTGCCAGAGTTGTCACCCACCACCCAACCCCATCTATGTCTAGCTGGAGTGTGCCATCATTTTGACACATGATAGAGCACTCTCATAGTGCCCTGTCTCAAAGCCCCGCTTCATTCTCAGCACCCAGTGGGACACACCCACCTTTCCCATTCTTTCACTCTCCCTTATCAAACACCATAGTACTCACTGTCTATATGACCAAGCCACCAGAGTGTGACCCTTGACAGGCCACACCTGCTTGCTGGATCTCCAGCAACAAGCCGAAAGCCGAGAAGAGCAAAAAAAAAAAAAAACTAAAAACCATCAAATAATTTCTGTACTGTCTACATGTCGAGTGTCTTACTTTGCTTTCTACCACTCTGATCAACACTGTGACCAAAAGCAACTAGGGGAGGAAAGGGTTTATTTCATCTTTCATCGTGAAGGGAAGTCATAGCAGGAAATCTGGAGTCCAGAACTGATGGAGAGACCACAGAGAAACATCTAGCTTACTGGTGTGCTCCTTATGGTTTGTGCAGTTTCTTTTTTATATAGCCCAGTGCTCTCTGCCCAGGAGTTGGTAGCACCACCCACATTGGGCCGGGCCTTCCCATATCAATCATCAATCAAGAAAACATCTTTTTCCCCACAGGTCAATCTGATAGAGGAGGCATTTTCTCAACTGTGGTTTTATCTTCTAGGGTAATTCTGCCTTGGGTCAAGTTGACAGGAAAACAACAAAAGCCAAAACAAACCCAAAACACCTAATCAAAACATCGTGAGAAACAAATAATACAAGTCTCTAGTTAATCTGGTAAACAAAGATAAACCAAAAGGAAACATTTGGAGAAAATTCTTTAATTTTCCCTCTAATACATTGACTTTTGCACTTGCCACTTGGAATTCTCCACCCCCACCCAAGCAACAGACAGGGCACAGATCCGTTTGGTTCACCCTGCTTCAGCTTCTCCAGTTATATGCCTCTTGATTGGCACGCATTCCATTGCAGAGACTCTAACACGTAAAGACCCTGTCAGGAAGCCCTGAGAATAAACTTTGGGCATTAAGTACTCAAAGATATTTCATGACTACATTTTTGCTTCTCAAAATGAGGGTCCTGTGTGCAAGACACAGAGCTGCCTTCACAGTGAACCCTACCAGACAACCTTACAAAGGAGGAGGATAATTATCCCCTCTGCCTCCAGGCTTACTTACAGGTTCTGCAAGGTCACCAACTTCTGTCCCCACACAGGTGACTTCTGTCGCATTCAGTGCTGATAGACAGAAAGTCAATGTAACCAGAGACAGGTAGGAAAGCCCTGTTTTGCCTGGACTCATTTCAAGCCACACATTTCCATGCAAATTATCCAGCCCTGAATAATTATTAAATTCACATTCTGGAGATTATTTTTTGAGACAAGAGAGAAATAAAAAAGGAAAAGGGGGTAAGAAACAATATTTCCTGAAGACCAAGTGTTTTTATCCAAAATTGACTCTACTTATATTATGCAAAAAAGAAAAAAATGAAATGTAATGTGGTACATTTTGATCTGAGAGCTTATGGCACAATTGGTACCAAGCAACTGCTGAGATATTTGCGTTCTCTGATCATTGCCATTGATGAAAACGAAGTTCACACTCTGGTTTTCTCTGCCTCATCCCAGGGCAAAGGAGGAACAACTACACCAAGCATTGCTTGTTGAACATCTTAACATTGAACTTTGCCCCTCATTGTCTGTGCTTTGGGGTTCTGTCTTCCCAAAGCAGTAACAGTTAACTCAACAGGTAATCTTTTCCTCTAAGATGACAGGAACCCACAAATGCTCTGACAAGGCAGTCTGTTACAGCTGGAAGCACAAAAGGAAACTTGGAAGACCCAGTTCCTACGTCAGGTCTGCAGTGTGTGTTTTATTTCATATTTTCAGACCCACTGCAGGCAGCCAAGTCCTTGCTATTCAAAATGTTTTTGCTGACCTCATAAGGCACAATGTAAATAGACTCCCTGCCCAATGACGCCAATGCTAAATCTAATGTCTTATGTGCTTTTCTATTTGGTGATATTCTTGTGTATACTGCTTCCAAGCCCTGTGCTCACGGGCAGTTCTGCTTTGGTGTAAACTGCTGCCCATCTTTACAGGCTACTGTTTCTCTTGGTTGCTCTACAGTAACTATGAAAATGAGGAAAGCAGGGACTGGGGAGGAATTGTGGGTGTCTGGACTGCACTGCCTTTTCCATTCCTACATTCCTTGGATTTCTTCTCCTTGAGCCAGTATCCCAGAATAAATTCTTCCCCTTAAAGGGTGGGATACCTAATCAAGCATAAATGGTGGGTAACAGCAGCTAACAGTTAACTCAACAAATATTCTTTGGGGTCGTCAGGGCACACTCTAACTTTCCCAAGCATTTTATTACCACCCTTTCCCTACCTTTCTTACTTCCTCCATTTCCTCCTCCTTCCTTCCTTCCTTCTTTCCTTCCCCTCTTTTCTTTCCTCCCTCCCTCCTTCCCTTTTTAATTTTTAAATTTATTTATTTATTCACTTTATATTCCAATCACAGCCCCCTCTCGCCTCTCCTTCAAGTCCCACTCTCCCATCCTCTTGCCCCATTCCTCCTTCCCCCTTCTCTTCATAGAAGAGGAGACCATTCTCCACTCCTACATACCAACCTGACCTGGTACCTCAAGTCACAGCAGGAATAAACACATCCTTTCCCAATGAGGCCAGACAAGGCAGCCCAGCTAAGGGAAGGGGATCCAAAGCCAGGCAACAGAATTTGAATCAGAGACAGGACAGCCCTCACTCCAAATATTGGATGACCCACATGAATACCAAACTACACATCAGATACAAATATGTAGGGGGCCTAGGTCCAGTTCATGTATGTTCTTTGGTTGGTGGTTCAGTCCCTTCTAGCGCCCATAAGCCCAAGTTTGTTGGCTCTGTAGGTCTTCTTATGGTATTACTTGGCCACTCCAGCTCCCTCAATTCTTCCCCCAACTCTTCCACAAGACTCTCTGAACTCTGCCTACTGTTTCATTGTGGATCTCTGCATCTGTTACCATTGGCTGCTGGAGGGAGCCTCTCAGATGACAGGTAAGCTAGGCTCCTATCTGCAAGTATAGCAGAGTATCATTAATAGTGTCAAGGGTTGGCTCTCTCCAAATGGGATGGGTATCAAAATGTTACACCGTACCACAAGGATACTTGCTCAAGTATGTTCATAGCAGCTTTATTCATAATAGCCAGAAATTGGTAACAACCCAGATGTTCCTCAACTGAAGAATAGATCAAGAAAACGCAGTACACTTGCACAATGCTATACCACTCAGCTATTAAAACAAGGACACCATGAAATTTTTCAGGCAAACTAGGAAATATCATCCTGAGTGAGGTAACTCAAATCCAGAAAGACACTCATAGTATGTACTCACTTATAAGTGGATATTAGCCGTAAAGTACAGAATAACCATGGTATGTTCCACAGACCCATAAAAGCTAAATTAAATAATAAGGAGGATCCAAGGGAGGATGCTTTAATCTCACTCAGAAGGGGAAATAAAATACACATATGAAGTAGATGGAGAGAGAGAACTGGGTGAGAGAGGGAGAGAAGAGAAACAAGGGTAGGGATCGACTGTGGTGTGGGTAGGGATAGGGGGAGGGCTGGGAGAGAAAGGGGAATTTAGTTGGGGAAGGCATTCTCTAAGACAAGCCAGAGACTTGAAACAGGAGACGCCTCAGAGGATATGAGGGTGATCTTAGCTGAAACTCCTCAAGTGGCCACCTCCTGTAGCCAGGCAGAACTTCCAATAGAGGGAGAGGGACACCAACCCACCCACAAAACCGTCACATAAAATTTGACCTGCCTGCAAGATGCGCAGGGATAAAGATGAACGCAGCAGAGATTGAAGGGATGGATGGCCAAACAATGGCTTTCTTTCTTCAGTAATGTCAGAATTCTTTTGAGAAAAAGAAGGGCAGAATTTTAATCCAATTTTACCAACAAAAAAAAGTACAATCTAGAGAGGTTTATATTTTATCCACTGTCAAAGAGCAAGTCTGTGAAAGTATTGGAATAAAATGGAGCCCAATAACAGACAGTCTATTGTTCTTTCCCTCATCCATCCTTTAGCTTATGACAATATTCCCTTCTTAGCAAGCAGTAATGAAAGAGATCATCAGGAACTGACATCCCCACCCATGTGAAGAGGTGGGTGGCCCTGAGGACTCCTGAAACTCTGTGTATGATGTATAGTAAGCACTTGGTTGGGGGAATGGAATTCTATGTATGATGTAATAAACATTTGGTGGTGGAGGATGAAACTTTGTATTGTGTGCATTTGGGGATGTGTGGAATTCTATAATGCATAAGCATTTGGTGGGGAAAGGCAAAATTACAAATGGTTAAGAGTTATTCTAATCATGTAATTTAAAAATCACATACTTCAAATAAGAAAGCATGCTCTCACAGAAATGACACCTGATCCTCTCTTTACTGGTCAATTAAATACACTTTATTGAAAATGTTCATGTATAACAAGCTACCTCAAGATTTACTATCTTAAAATGCCAATAGCCTCTTTGTCTTTCCAGAAATCTACAGCTATTTTATCACAGCTCTATGAAATATCCATGGGGTTATTGGGCCAAGGCCTGAGGAGACCTGTCTCCCAGATGGCTCCTGATGGAGGTTAGCTATTGGTTCTTCTCTGCATGGACCTTTCTTTGAAATGGGTGCAGCTTTCTGAGAATATGGGCCTATGTTCCTAGAGCAGAAACAAACTAACTATATTGCTTTCTTAAGACCTGAACTCCAAAAGGGACATGGCGTCATTCGGTCCTTCAGTGAGCTATGTTACTTTTCTCCCGTGCTTTGCCCTACTACTGCCCTCCCTCCCTTCCTTTCTCCCTCTTTACTGTGTGAGAAGCTCAGTTGACATTTCTCACATTTCCAATTACCCAAGGAAAGTCTGGTCCCAGCTTCTCTATCCACTTGGCTGCCCTTCTCTGATTACATTGGGTTCCTTCTGGGTTCATGCGTCCAAGTCTTAAAACGTCCACTGCTAGCCACACAAAGTATTCTACGTGTTCTGTTTGTTTAAACTAAGCTAGCAAATAACATTGATATGGGGCTGGTGCTGTAGTTATAAGCTGTGCCTGAAGATGCCGAGATAAAAGTTAATCGGGGGTTTATATCAGACACGAGCAATGGAGGCAGAGGAGTCTCTTTCTCTCACACTGCTTTGTGAATGCAGGTAGGGTTTAGAGCACCCCCCACTATCCCTGAGAGCTAACTAGCCTCCCAACCTCTGCATAGAAAAAAAAATGCAGAGTAAGAATTCATTGAGTAAGAAATTCAAGGAAATGTCAAACGAGACTTAACATTTTTTGCATCATGTCTCCCATGCACCTTATTAATTCAAGTGACTGATCCATAAAAGTGCTATTCAGCACTGAAACATTCCTCGCCTCAAGCTCCCTCAGGCAGGCTTTTGGCAACAGCCTGCATATTTTCTGTAGTAACAGGAGGAAGGCTCCACGGCTAGGCTAGTGGGACCTACAGCCACTGTTCCTTTGCTCAACCTGGACCTCGGGGAAGATTTCCATCTGTGCTCACTCAGGTGTTGCCTTCTAGGGATCTGCACATCACAGCACCCCACCTCAGAGCCTCTGCCTTGTGTCTGCTTGGAACATCTTTCTCTAGAAAGCCATGTTGCTGCTTTCTTCTTCCATGGAGTGAGTTCTTAGGTACCTGTTGCATATCACCTTCTCAGTGAATCTGTCCCGGAAGCCCCATCTCCTATACAATTAAGTGCAATTGCACATCCGTGCACACACACAGCACATTCCATCTCCTCTCCCTACAGTTTCAACATCATGTACCACTTACTAACAATTTTTCACGTATTTATTGCCTGTTTCCCCCTTCAGCAATGTAAGCTTCATGAAGGCAGGAATTTTTGTATCTTGATTACTCTCTGGACTAGTACAGTTTCTGGTATCAAGTAGGCATGCAATAAACGCTCATTAGCAATTGAATGAACCATTGATTAGCCCATAACTATTCTTTCCACTCACAACATTCAATGTGAAGCCAGTTAGTTCAAGAAACACCCATCAATGTTACTCACCTATTACTACATTAACAAACTACCACACTCTTAGTGGTACAAACACAAAAGTTGATCATCTACATTTCTGTAATTAAAAAATCCAATATAGTCTAGTGGCCTAAAAGGTATTCGCAGAGCTGTACCCCTTCCTGAGGGTTCTAAGGAGTCTATTTCCTTGCTTTTGCCAGCTTGCAAATGTAGGAGTTATACACACTAGGTGGCTTGAACCTTCCTCTCTATTTTTAAAGATAATGATGTTGCATCCCTCTGATAATTCCCTTTACTACAACTTTCCTTCTGCCATTCTCTTTTAAGAATTACAATGGGACCCCCTGGATAATTCATATTTGAAGATGATCTAACTCTCAAGCTTAATTCCCCCTTGATCCTATAATCTAGTACATTCATGGATCCCAGGGATAAGGATGGGGACCACCTGGGTCTGGACATAACTCTATTCTCATCATCCTCTTGCACAACCTAGATGTGACAAAGCCTCCTTTATTGAGATGACAGCTGCAGTGTTTTTCCCAGAACCACATTCGGTGCTCACATTTGGCCCTGCATTGGTTCTGGTTGGGATTCAGCACAGGCATTCCCTGCTCACAGGCAGAAGACTTTCCATTTAGGATTCTCTCTAAAATCATTGCTCCTTTAACCTAGATGACAAAATCAAATTCAGTCACTAAAACTCAATCTTCTGCATAGAAATTTGCAATAACCAAACCACTAACAGGAATTTTATGAGAAATATATATCATATATATATGATATATATATATGAAAATTCTATAAACATCAAATGCACAACACAAAAACTCATAATCACAATAGGCCTCTCCAGCACCAAGGACACCCTGAATTCACTACTGATTGGTAGTTTGACTGCATTAATTCCTGAGGAAAAAAATGCATAAATATTCACTGGCATACTTTAGAAAAGTCAAAAGTTAAAATGGACAATGTCTCTCACAGCTCAAGCACTTCATTTCATCACCTAGTTTGCGGGTAACAGCATAGAACAGACATAGCAGGTGTGAACATGAAGTTTTTTGTTTTTTTTTTTCAAAACACCAGACTGGGAACCAGCTACTCCTTACCTTTGATCATCTGAGAAACAATTGCTGAAGTCATTTGTCAAGCTCCTTGTATTCTTTTTTTTTATACACAATTCTATTTTATTTTAAAATTGTATAGGAAGAGAAAGTCATAATCATGATAGATGATAGATGATAGATGATAGATAGATAGATAGATAGATGATAGATAGATAGATAGATAGATAGATAGATAGATAGATAGATAGATGATAGATAGATGGTAGATAGATAGATAGATAGATAGATAGATAGATAGATAGATAGATGATAGATAGATAGATAGATAGATAGATAGATACATAGATACATAGATACATAGATACATAAATAGATACATAGATAGATACATAGATAGGTAGGTAGATAGATAGATAGGTAGATGGGTAGATAGATAGATAGATAGATAGATAGATAGATAGATAGATAGATAGATAGATAGATATGCATATATACATATATCAAAGCAATTGTACATCTTCTGTGCACTGAATAAGAAATATCAAGAAAGGCTTTCTAGTGTGGGAGTGTGTGTGGGTGTGGGTGGGTGGGTGTGAATGTGGTCAAATGGAAACAGGGGATAAGAATCCCAGTTGGATATCTCTTGTCACCAAAGTAAACCTCTACTTCTGAGAAGAGGTTACATCTAATGGAATTGATGGACAAAGCAGCCCCATGGGAGATCCCAACAACCCACACTACTCTAAATGCTGTTGATTGCTCTCTACAAACTGGTTACAAGGCCCTATTGCTGAAGACAACACCTACACAACTCAGTAAACATGGAGAATTTGAGGTGGTATATTGCCTTTACCCTAGTGATTATTGTTAAATGAACTGGAAGATACTCCGTACATTGCCGAACAAGAAAGGTAAGCACCAACATAGCTACAAACTTTTCTGTAAAGCATTTATTTACTCTCCAAAGTTAATTGTCATCTCTGAGACTTACTGCCTCAGTCTGATAACCTGGTCCTAGTACTGAAAGCTCCTAGCCTCTATACAATCTTATCTAGGCCTAGAGTGTTTTGTGCTTCTGAGACTTACTTTTGAGTAAGCTTACTTCTTCTTGTGCTTTCTGAACTCATGCTGGCTGGTTCAGCTCAGCTATTCTGGCCCACACCCCTCTCCAAGATGACTTGTTCAATCTGGCTTCTCTCTCTGCCTCTCTTGAACTTCTCTGCTAGGCCTCCTAGAAAATTTATCAATATGTCCTAATATTCTGGCTCCTTTTCTCTCTCCTTCTCCTTCTCTGACTCATTCTTTCTCTCTGCAATGTATGCAATTCGCAAACCACATGAAACGCAAGAAGAACGAAGAATAAAGTGTGGATATTTTGATCCTTCTTAGAAGGGGGAACAAAATACCCATGGAAGGAGTTACAGAGACAAAGTATGAAGCAGAAATTGGAGGAATGACTATCCAGAGACTGCCCCACCTGGGGATCCATCCCATAAACAACCATCAGACTCAGACACTATTGTTGATGCCAACAAGATCTTGCTGACAGGAGCCTGATATAGCTGTCTTCTGAGAGACTCTGCCAGTGCCTGACAAACACAGAAGTGGATGCTCAAGCCATCCACTGGACTGAGTGCTGGGTCCCCAGTGGAGGAGTTAGAGAAAGGACTGAAGGAGCTGAAGGGGTTTGCAACCCCATAGGAAGAACAACAATATAAACCAGCTAGATCACCCAGAGCTCCCTGGGACTAAACCACCAACCAAAGAGTTGATCCATGAGTGATCCATGGTTCCAGTCACATATGTAGCAGATGTTGGGCATCAATGGGAGGAGAGGCCCTTGGTCAGGTAAAGGCTTAATGCCCCAGTGTAGGGGAATACCATGGCAGGGAGGCAGGAGTGAGTGGGTGAGTGGGAGATCACCCTCATAGAAGTAGGGGAAGGAGGGATGGGATAGGGGGTCTCTGTAAAGGGAACAAGGAAAGGGGGATAACATTTGAAATGTAAATAAAGAAAATATCCAATAAAGGAAAAGAAAGAGGCGGGCGGGGGGAGGAGACAGTTTTACTGGGAGAATTTTCTTTGAATTCTTTTAAAGGAAAAAGGAAACTAGGTCTCCTTTACCTTGTAACTCTAGTGCCAAAAATTCACCTGGCAGAAATGTTTAAAGAATATTTGTTAAATTAATGAGCAAATTAGCACATTAATGACTAAGTAGTTGTCTAACTAGAGATGCACAGTAGAAGCTTGCCCACACTGGTAAAGTTATCTTCACTATAACATAATAATTTATAATATCTTCCCTTTATAATATCCTAAAAAATATTTCACTTCAAGGTTTTCAGTTCCAAAGGGAGAATTGTTTTTTTCTTAACTCTACAAATCTACTAAAACTAGTTCTTTTTTTGTATTCTGTGATTCCAAATGCCTTTATTGGGTATATTCAGTGTGATATGCTGTCTTAGACATAAGAAGAAAGAAAACACACTAGAAAAATCCATTTTTCTTTGAAGTTGAGATTTCTACATCAAAATTAGTTCTTTTTAAGGCAATCTCTTTAAATGGAGACTATTAGCCTCTAATAATCATGAAGATCTGATGCTGAATATCAATGGAACTGATAGTGGATCTTCCCTGGTGAAAAACATACATTGTAGAAGTCAGAATGATTTATCTTTAGATGTGCTCTAATAAGTCAAGTACCAGGAGCCAATAAGGAGAAGCTAAAAACTAGCAGGTAATATTCCTAAGATGGGTCTGCCTTGAATTAAAATCTACAATGGATTTGCTCCTGTAGGAAATTCCCAGGAGAATTTTATTTTATGAAATATTCCTGCTATTATTATGATATATATATATATATATATATATATATATATATATATATCCACATATCCCCACAGATTTGAGCAGATCTCTGTAGATCAATGAAGATGTACTGTCTTGTAGTGATGCTATATAAATAGATTATTTCTTAATTCTTAATCCTGTAAGAATTCCTAAAATTATAGGAATTATTAAGATCTTTTCTGATAATCAAAACTGCAATGAGAACTCTGCCAGTCTTCAAGTGTCATGAGTTAATTGCTCATGAGATAGCAAGAAGGCATCTACTTCTCAGAACACATTCCATGAGGTTGTAAAACCATTAACCAAAGATCATAAAAAGGGAAATAATGATTTACTATAGGTGCAAGGACAGAAGATAAAAATATTGACTGGGTTTATCTACACAAAACTTCACTAATATCTTAATCACAGAAGTTATGGTTTTTAACTCTCCATAAACCCATAGAGCTGGTAACAGATGATGAATGTTTAGCCAGATAATTGTTCCTAATGGATGTGCATGTAAACATTCTCTGCTGTAAACTTCTTATTTGATTTGTGATTTGAATTTATGTGTAAACTTGCACTGAACTTTTTACCATGTGATCATGTATTCTGAAAGAGGTATAAGTGCTGAGGACAAAGAAAAGAGACAACCCTTATCCCCCCTTTTTTTAGAAACCCTTTCCCCCTTTTTCCTTAGAAATCTTTATCCCCCTTTTTTTAGAAGCCCTTTCCCCCCTTTTCTTAGAGAATATTCATAGAAAACTTTTTAGAGAGAACTTAAAATAAAGATTAAAATCTTTTTTTCAAAGTGTCTCTCCTTTCTTCATGAAACTTCAACTAGCAGGCTGGAAGTTAGAGGCTGCGCAGTTCCTGCAGGGATAGAACAAAAGCTATTTTACTTAATTCCCCACTGTTTTATGATGAGGTACTAAACAGTTTCTTGCCTCCGAGGAACTCAGAAGGCAGGCCAGCTACTGAAGCAAAGTGACTTAGACTTGAGATAGGTAAACGTTTTATTATTATACAGCAACCCTAAATGTCTCCTAAAACTGAGTCTTGCCCCCATTGGTGCTCTTCCCCCTCCACTGCCTCAAGAAGAACCAACAAGAAAGAAGAACAGCTAAGGATGGCCTCCACAGTCAAGGCCTGCGCTAGAGAGATGGATTAGCAGCTAAGAGCACCAGCTACACTCACAGAAGACTAGTGCTCAGTTCCCAGCACCCATATGGCAGCATACAACCAATTGTAACTCCAGTTCCATGGTAGCCAACACCCTTTTCTGGTCTCTGTAGGCAATAGGCAAGCAAAAGATCTACAAATTCAATACAGGCCAACATTCATCATATGAAAGGGGAAAATAAGTAAGTAAAAGACATACAAATCCCAGGACCTGGGCCCATGGGACTAAAGATAAAACCAATTAGGGTACCATGTATAGTAGAAGCAACTTATAATTGACCAACTTCCCAAGAAGGCAGTGGGAGCTGCATCCTTGCCCATTCTACCCTGAGTAGTTGAGGAAGAAAGATGGTTTTTCTAAGCTACAAGAATCTTCACACATCACATATTTATATCTAATATTAGGAGCTGGATAGTGAAGCTCAGTTGCATGTTTCCTCTTGAAACGGAAAGACTGGTGAAAATAATTATGCAAATAGCGTTCTGAAAACAGAAAACACGAATAATTTGATCAAGAAGTTCAAAGAATAATACAGTTGATGAACTTAATTTAAAATATTCTTGGTACTCAGCCATAAATGAGACAACTTTATCAACAACCTCCCTCCCCTCAACCAAAGTGCACGAAACAGGATGGGAGGCAGAAAAAAACATACAAGCTCAGGGATGGGGAGGAATGCTATGAAATGCTGCCTTCTGAACATGCCAAGGCTAGTACACTCATGAACTCATAGCTGCTATGGTTTCCCACACAAGATCAGCACAATACAAAACCAGCCAAAACTTCTGCCTATATATAGGAGATGTTATCCAGAAGAAAAACTTGGAGCTATTAGAAGTTTATAACTACAGAGAGAGTGAGAATCATTCTCCTTTGAAGGTATGAACACCAGTAAGCTTATGCTCCGGTGGGTGGCCTTACACCCTTGCACAAATACAAAGAACTCAGTGGGTTTTCAAAAAGAAAAATAAAAAAATATAAGGTTTGAAGAGGCATGTATTGGGATAGGGAGTGCAAGAAGAGCTCAAGGGAGAAAGCGCAAGATACATGTAATATTTTATTGTATACGTGTATGAAATTCTTGAAGAATTATAAATATAATACATACAATACTCCTCAGTTCCAAAGATAATGAGCTATTTCCTCATGTTGGTATTTCTGACAACAGAAAATTCCAGTCCAACAGACAGTCCCACATTCATAGCCAACAACTCAGTTCATCCAAATCTAAAACAAAGAGGCAGTATGTAAAATCATTTCTCCCTCTTTAGGTGTTCACTGAACATTACATGGTCAGGGCAAGTGATATGCTGGGTAGCAGAAACTCAACAGTCCCAGGTTAAAATGAGATTCTGGTACAGAAACAAATAGTTTCACAGTAAAAAGCCTTCATTGAATCATGCTAACGAACTAATTCATACAAGGTAATGAAACACCTTTTATGTAGACTCAAAAATGACTTATCTTTCAACTATACATTTTCTTAATTCTTCTAAGGCTGTGTATTATTTTGCATGTATCAAATTGCATGACTGATGCAATTTTAAGGCCCAAGCAAAACTCTAAGCAGCAAAAAGTTAACCAGTTTCTTCACATAGGCTTCTATTTTGTCAGACAAACATTAATTCAAATCTGGGATCCCCATTTTTGCTTAGGAAACTTGGGTTACTACTTTACACCACACTTAGCTAATTCCAACTACCAGCTAGAAATCCTGAATTCTAAGTCACTTTGCCTTTTCTTGTATGCTTGGGGATTTTGTTTAGGGATGGGGCTCTATCAGTGACTCCACCATGCATGACAACGCCATAGGTCTCTTCACTTAGCCCTTTGTCTGTGCTTATCCACGTATCACTCTGGACTAGACATTTTCCTGAAGGCAATGTAGGATACTCCAATGCAAAAAATTCCTGTAGAGAAGGTCAGTCCTCTTGTATCTTCATTTTCAGAGCAGCTCTGAAGGCTAACAGTTGGTGTTTGAGGACACTGATGTTCCTGGACTTCAGGACTCCTTGGTCCCTCAACCCAAGACATTTTCTAGTGCTCCAACTCAGTGGGCAGGTACACAGGAATCCCTCTGCCCAAGTTCCTGCTCAAAATTCTATGAACTCACATTGTAAGAAGTCTTATATTCATGGAAATCTGGCAGCCTATATTTGCCTTATAACTTATTGAAAACCAATCAACCAAAGGCTGCTGATTATTCTTCAATCCTTTCAAAATGTAAGGACTTTCATTTTAATTTCTTAAAAACTTGACTTTTGCTATTTAAGATGGCCTATTCCACAACAATGGTTCATAATTAGATCTATTTACGTTTAACAGTCCATAGCTCCTGATAAAAAGCCATCTGCAACATTTTCAAATTAAGGAGTTTCCCTATAAAGCACATTAGTATTAACCATGTGAAATATTAAGCTCCGGAAGGGAAGTACAATCAAAGACCACAACATAAGATTTCATTATCACAGTGGCTGAGTTTGCCTCTGCTCTCTCAATTTAGGAAGGAAGCACTAGAAGGAGGTGCAGTGAGTAGTGAGGCACAAAGAATGGGAAATGAAGTTGCTGGGTTAGATTGCAGACGTCTTAGAGCACAAATTATGTCTCTTCTTTAACTTTCTTTTGTGTCTGAGAAGCAGGACAGAATCCACACTATCATATTAATTAATACAAGGTCTCAAGGTAGAAAGAAAGAAAGAAAGAAAGAAAGAAAGAAAGAAAGAAAGAAAGAAAGAAAGAAAGAAAGAAAGAAAGAAAGAAAGAAGGAAAGAAAGAAACAAAGAAACAAAGAAACAAAGAAAGAAACAAAGAAACAAAGAAACAAAGAAAAGCAAAGAAACAAAGAAACAAAGAAAGAAACAAAGAAAGAGCAAACCCAACTCCCTTTAAAACCTTCTGGCCTTTTGCCTCAGCTGCCCTGAACCTTACTTAAGTGCCCATTTCATGAGTGGTTTGAACACCCAGTATTAATGCTTTTGTGACTACCCATTGCCATAGTCAGTAGCATGTATTGTGGTTGAGGCAAGAGAAAGCTGACCCCCACCTCATGGCTGTTATGAGAATTACCTATGAATGGCCAGATACAAAGTCTAGTTAGACAGCTTTGGGACTTGCTTTGAGAAAGCCAAAGCTGTGTGCCCTCATACTTGCCTCTTCTCTTTCACATAAGACCACCTATCTGCTGCTCAAATATCCATATTTATAGTAGAGCTGATAAATGGACCACTTGTATTCTTTCTGATGTCACACTTTCCAGATGGTGAAAGTCAATGGAAAGTCAAGGTCAGTGTCCATCTGAACTAAGCCTCTTAGGTCTTGGATCTTTCTTTATCAGTCAGTGAGGGAAAGTGAGCTGTACTTCTCCTATTGAGAAAAGACTCCATCAAATGTTTCTGTTTGGTTTGTTCCTTTATTTTATTAAAACTAGTAAACAGGGCTATTAGTCCAGATTCTGAGACACCTTCCCTTGCTGGTTCTATCTTGGCCACTTCTTCAAGGAGGGTGAAGAAGTGAAGGTAAGGCTGAGACACCAAGAAGGAAGAGCATGCCAAAGGAAAGCTTTTCCCCTCATGCTAATTAGAAAGCAGAGCACAGTTAGACAGGAAGTGGCCCAGGACAGAATAGACCCTTCAGAAACACCACTTCAGACACCCATTCCCCACTGTTCCCATCACCTCGTAGTCCATTTACCTCTGAGCTCATTCATGATTCACTCATCTCTCAGTAGTATGAAGGTATAAACTGTCATCACCTGGGGGCCACACCTTCACACACTAGGCTTTTGGAGGACATGTCATATCCTAAGCATAAAGCTAGACAATGAAATTCTATTCATTCCTGAAGTAAAGAAAGGGTGAATTATATCATTTGTAGCAATGAGGTAGGATTAGACCCAATTGTCTACACTATTAAGTCAAGTGAAATAAGCCAGGCAGAAAGAATAACAATTTATAATTTCATTTATATATGGAATACAAAAGAAAAATGTCAAAATCATAGGAAGAGAGAATAGAATGGCGGTAACAAAAGTCTAGACTCTGGAGACTGAGTTACAGAGAGTGGTCAAAGAACATAAAATGTCAGATAAATGCAATGAATATTTTTTCAATTTTTTATTAGATATTTTCTTCATTTACATTTCAAATGCTATTGTGAAAGTCCCCTATACTCTCCCCCTGCCCTGCTCACCTACCCACCCACTCCCACTTCTTGGCCCTGGCATCTCCTGTATTGGGGCATATAAAGTGTGCAAGACCAAGGGGCCTCTCTTCCCAATGATGGCCAACTAGGCTATCTTCTGCTACATATGCAGCTAGAGACACGATACTTAGACATAATAAAAGCAATCTACAGCAAACCAGTGGTCAACATCAAAGAAAATGGAGAGAAGCTGGAAGAAATCCCACTAAAATCAGGGACTAGACAAGGCTGCCCACTTTCTTCCTACCTATTCAATATAGTACTCGAAGTCCTAGCTAGAGCAATTTGACAACAAAAGGAGATCAAGGGGATACAAATTGGAAAGGAAGAAGTCAAAATATCACTATTTGCAGATGACATGATAGTATGTATAAGTGATCCTAAAAATTCCACCAGAGAACTTTTAAACCTTATAAACAGCTTCAATGAAGTAGCTAGATATAAAATTAACTCAAACAAATCAATGGCCTTTCTCTACACTAAGGATAAGCAGGCTGAAAAGGAAATTAGGGAAACAACACCCTTCAAAATAGTCACAAATAATATAAAATACCTTGGCGTGACTCTAACTAAGGAAGTGAAAGATCTGTATCATAAGAACTTCAAGTCTCTGAAGAAAGAAATCAAAGAAGATCTCAGCAATAAATAATTTTAAGGGAACTAGTGTACAGTATGATAACCTTGGCTTGTATACTTGAAATGTAATAACTATATTGTGTATTTGAAAATTACCAAGAAGAATTTACTAATTAATTTTTTTACTTTATAGCCTGAAAATAATCTCCTTCCTCCTCTCCTCCCAGTCCCACATTCATAAACCCCTCTTTCCATTACCACCCTCCCCCCATAACAACCTACCCTGACACATCAAGTCTCAGCAAGATAAATCAAATCCTCTACATTAGGATCAGACAAGGCAGCCCCTCTAGGCAAAAGTGATCCAAAAGTAGGCAACAGAGTCAAAGACAGACCCCACTCCAATTATTAGGGGACCCACATGAAGTCCAAACTACACATCTACTACATATGTATAGGGGATCTAGGTCTAGCCTATGCATGTCCTATGATTGGTAGCTCAGTCTCTGTGAGCCTTCCCATGGGCCCAGGTTAGCTGACTTTCTTGTAGGTCTTCTGGTGATGTCCTTGACCCCTCCTTTGGCTCTGCTCCCTCAATCCTTCTCCCGACTCTTGCACAAGACTCCCTGAGATCTCCCTAATGTTTGGCTGTAGGACTCTGCATCTGCTTCCTCAAATTCATCCTCTATCATGTTGAGTCCGCTGTCTTGCTGGAAAAGCATCAAATAATAACCCCTTACAAAATGACAGCGTGATACTGTAAGCAATAATGTACCTGTGTGAGTATCAAAGACTCTAGAGTTTGATGTTCACATGTGTGCTCAGTGTACATGTTTATAGATACCATACTTTGCAGAACTGCTGGACAGAGTAAGATTAAGAGCAAGAATTCCAGGAGTAATTTACAGGATAAATGGCATGTTTGAGGAAAGGAAAACACTATTCTTTTTGCCATTTGTTTTCAATGTTGTATTAGCAAATATTAATTATATAATAAGGGCTTTCCTTATGACATTCTTATACATGTATATAATGTATTTCTGTTATATTTACCCCACTACCCTCTCTTGTCTTCCTCCCATTCTTTCTATGCCATTCTTTGCAACTTCTAATTTCCTCTCCTCTCTTCCCCTCTGTCTTTCTCTCTTTCCCTTCTTCCTCTCCCTCTCCCATCCCCTTTCTTCCTTTCCCATGTGCCTGCAAATCTATCCCAATGAATTTTTATTAGAGTTGTTTATAGGGAATAGGGGAGGAGTTGTTCAGGTTGAAGAAAATAAAGAATTACCATTGTTTGCACCCAGTTTGAAAGGGTGCAAACAGTAATGGTATTTATGGGCAAGTTTGCAAGTGCTAGATCAATCTCACCTTTATTAAGGATTTGCTCATGACTGCTCTGATAGCTTCTTCTAGCCACTGACCACTCAACACATTGGCTAAATCAAGTCAGGGAAGGTCCGAGTCAGAGTGGTCATTTTGACAGTGTCTGTCACACTTTTTAGAACCTTCTAGTACTTGGACAAAGCAGAAGCCTTCTATCCTGGTAAATGCGTGTCTCTTTCTAGACGGATGAGTGCTGATATTCTGGGCACAGCCAGCATGGTTAGTACTTAGACATCAAAAGCAGAAGGGGCTAAGTTCAGAAAACTAATTATTGTCCTGTTCTCAAGTAGTGTTATTCCAGAGTTAACCATGGAGGGGAAAGAGAAATTATACCTTAAAAGCCCCTTAGTTCATACTACCTGTGCCACCGTGCAAGATTCTCTCTACCTTCACCACATTCAAGTGCTTTATTTGGATGAAAATGGCCCCAAGAGTCTCACTTGCTTTCCTAGAAGCACCTTTTTTTCTCTGTGCTGGGGATTAGAATAAGAACTACCATCTACTGAACATTTACCAGGCAATTTGCATGAATTACCTACACCAACCCTCTGCATTAAGAATTATCATTGGCTCTTTAAACTCTCACCTTTCTTACTCTCATCTCTAGCCCTCCTTCTCTTTCTCTCCCCTCCCCCACCCCCTCCATGTGGTCATGGCCGGCCTCTCTCCCTCTTTCTACCTTCTCTCCTTCCCCCTGCCTTTCTACAATAATGCTCTAAAACCATAAAAATAAAAACATTAAAAACAACAACAACAAAAAAGAATTATCATTGACCTTTCTCAAGTGAGGATAAGAAACAATGG
Source organism: Mus caroli (assembly GCF_978045245.1). Lineage (NCBI taxonomy): Eukaryota > Metazoa > Chordata > Mammalia > Rodentia > Muridae > Mus > Mus caroli. The sequence goes on from NW_028227270.1 coordinate 12,788,560, forward strand.
AAAATGTTGCCTCTAGCCATTGATTGGAGTTAAGGTTTATGCCTAGTTCTGTCTGGCTCCCACAACAGGGAACCACCAGCCCCCTTTGAGTAATCCTCAACACACTGTTTACAAGCATTCCACTCCACTTCCTCTTGATAATCACCCATGAACTCTGTTACAGTGCCATAGATCCTCATGCTGAAATTTTTAGTGCCTGGAAATTCCAAGATCTGACTATTAATACAAATGAGGGGAGAAAAATGCTGTTTATACCAGTTTTAAGCCTTATTTAAATTACTTTCCATGTCTTTTCTGCTGCCTTTTAGAACTATGCTCTTGGAAGGCAAGTTCTACACATCTCCAGATTGCTAGTGTTATAATCAGCTAGGTCAAGAGGAGGTCCTGGGAGTGAAGGGGTCAGCATAGCATTTATCTCCAGGTATTGATTACAGAAACTTCAAGAAAATAATGTTAACAATTTTAATGTTATATTTTCTTCTCCTTCCTGAAAACAAACCAACAAACAATAAGCCATTTTAAAGAAAACAAGATGCCAGCAAGTATGAAAATGGAAGGCTTGAAAGAATGCCTTTAGATGAAATTGCTTGTCTATGTACAGCTTAAATTATGGGATCAGCTTCTGAATCCTTTCTTGTACTTGGTGAATTGCCCACCATACAAAGCTCAAATTGGACACAAAACAACTTCTTTTAAAGCTGTTTGAATAGCCAGACCTTCATTTCTCCCACTTCTACTAGTCATGGCACAGATCACAACTTGGTCATGGACAGATCACTACCCTTACGATTCACATCATGAGTCAATGACTCAGGAAGCAGGGACTTTCATTCTGGTGACTGTGGTCGCAGCAGCCAGGTACCAGGTCTGTGTGCCAGGCAGCAATGTCTGCAGCTAACAGCAGCTGTGGCCACGAAAGCCTCACATCTGGTACACAGCATGACTTTGACAATAGCTCACCAGGATGGCTCTCTGATGTGACTCCATGTGGTTTCTCTTTGTTCCCACTCTCATCCCCAGTGATCCCAGTAGATGGCTGGAATCTCTTAACAAATTCCTTTTCTGTTTAGCCAGCCAAAGGCAGTTTCAAGTGTCTGCCTAATGACCATATGATGTAAATTAAATCATTTGTATTAAGTAAGAGCCATGGTGAGGGCATCATGTCATTTCATAATTACCATTAAGTCCACACCAGCATCTACGTCTTACCTAACTGTACATCTGGAAAATCTCAAGGATGGTCAGAGTCTCAACATTTTTCATGACTGAATTCTGCAACAGTCACTACCCCGAGTCTCACTCCCTACAGAAGAATGTGGATGGGAAAAAATAGCAGTGGATGACACCATTGGCTCCAAATTTTTATATTCATTTTCTGCTGTATAGGCGTGAAATTTCTTATCAAACTCTAAGCACATTTAATAACACAAATTTATTCTGCTAACATTTCACTATAAAACATATTCTCTCATGGACTAAGAACAAAGCCTATGTGGTATTAGTGGACAGAAAGTGTGTGTGTGTGGTGGTGGTGGTGGTGGGGGTTAAATGTATAAATTTCTTTACTTTATTGTATATCAAAGAAACATCCAAGGAGGACCACTTGGGATATAGCCCTCTTTGTTAATTTAGAGAAAAGACAGTTTTTGTAAGCACTGGCACTCTGTGAAGCTGCTATTATATACATGAGCCTTTATTAGACAAAGCAAAGCTTTAAACAGAGAAAAGGTAAATAGACAACACCTGCAATAAGTAGCAGGGTGCCTAGGAAAGAGAGCATATGATAGCCACAACCTTCGAAGAGTACTTCCTGGAAAGGACTGAACATGGAGAGAGCTTCCTGCTCTGATGAGCAGTATGTGCTTGGGTAGCTTAATTTAATACTAGGCTTTAAATTAGATATGACATAAGTTCTTGAAAATATGGCATTTTCATAATAAAAAATGCAAAGAAATGGGAGATAGTGATAAAAAGCCATATTTCAAGAACTTCTTAAGGTGACTCAATGGGTAAAACTTCAAAGAAGAACCAGCCCAGCTAGGAAAAGACATAGTCCGAGAAAGAATTCATCCTCCTACTTTATCCTAAGACAGAAGAGGGAGTCTACATCATCCGCTCAGCAAGATCACTTCAGAGAAAGCCTCTGCACCTGATAATGACATACAGTTGGTGGCGATCACACAACATTGATCCTTGCTGATATTGATCCATAGCTCCCTCACAGTGTCCCACTCCAGGCCCCGCCTCAGGAATCTATAAGACTACGTGAGTAAATGTGAGGCTTAACTCTTTCCTCATCTTAATTGCCACTGTTCAAAAAACTCCCCCTGTTTGCCCAGCTACCTTCTCCTGAACACAGAAACTGTTCCCAAAACTTGTTTTTAGCATCCACTTCAACCTCCAGTTACACCTGGCACAGCACAGTGGGGCATTCTGTGCTCATCTTTGAGACACATGGATAAGAAACCCAGAGAGCTTCCAGCCTCTTTCTTAACCTTTAAGAACACTGCAAAAATAGGTCACAATAAAACCTCAATATCAGTTCCCATAAGCTGGAAAGAAAATAAAAAAAATTCTAACTCCCAATCTGTGATATAGAATAGAAAAATATCAAAAAGCAACAACAACTTAAAAAAAAAAACCCACCAACAATCTTAATTTGGAACTCTGACAGCTGAAGAATACAAACTGATGATTTCAAGAGTTCTCCCTCAGAGTGGACGATGACAGGAGCTGCTGGGAGTGATTATTTATTTCTTCCAGAAGTGCCTGAAAATAGCAATAATATGAGAACAATAATTCCATCCACAATGCCCATGGGCAAAGAACACTGAAGTTTAACAGCAATATCTGAAAAACATCCTGGAGGCTGCATGACACACTTGGAAAAAGTCTGAACGTAGGCAGCCAGAGATCTTACATTGAACTATGACCTCTACTGCTGTTTTCTTTGAACCTCAGTTTCCTTTGATGATGGTGATAATGGTGATGATGGTGATGACGATGGCAGTGGTGGCAATGGTGCTGCTGCTGCTGCTGAGACATGATGATGATGATGATGACGATGACGATGACAATGACAATGATGATGATCATTTGAAGAAAGCCACATTATTCCCTAGATCTGCTTAAGCTAACAGAAAGCCTCTAGGGTATCTGCCATGCAGATGTTCAGCAATTGCTGATTCTAAGTCTGTTCCATGGGATACCTACAGCCCCAAAGAGCAGCTTCACTGCTGCTTGCTGTGGGCCCAGCCAGTGTCCCTATACCCACCACTTATTGGTGATCTACCGCTGTACCACTGAATTGACACTCATGACCAGAGGCATTTGCTGAAATGTCCAGAAAGGCTTTCTGCAAAAGGATGACATTGTGTTTAGATCAGTTGACTGGCTTCATGCCAGATGGCCATCTGTTAGTGGTTATCCAGTAAGATGTATGCATGGTGTTTGTGACCCACAATGGCTTCAAACAGTACTGTGAAACACTCCTAAAACAACCATGATGATTCCTGTTCACTATTGGTCCTTCTCCTTGTGTCCTCCTTGTAACACAGAGCATGACCATCCTGGGTAAATGCTCCTCTTTCTTCCAAGGCTATCTAATCCCTTCACTGTAGCTTTTCCAAGTTCACTAATCTGAGCATCCCCTAAGCATTACCACTGAACTTAGCTGCCTGGTGCCCCACTCACAAAATAAATAATCTTCCATTTACTGGAAATCTACTCTAATCTCCCATGTAAGCAGTAGGAAAAATGAGGTCCTGGAGCCCAGGGATGTGGTTCTACCTGCTGACAGAGGTGTATCTAGAGACCAGAAGCCCCAGATTCCAGGCCAAAGCTGGTTTCACTTTGCTGCCATTGATGGGAAGCTTGGCAGCTAGATCAGAGCCACGTTGCACAAAAAGCTTAATGTATTCCTATGATACTTGCTTATAAAAGGGGCCTTGACAAATGGATGGATTTGGAGGATATCATTGTGAGTGAGGTAACCCAATCACAAAAGAACACACATGATTTGTACTCACTGGTAAGTGGATATTAGCCCAGAAAGTTAGAATACCCAAAATACAATTTGCAAAACTCATGAAATTCAAGAAGAAGACCAAAGTGTGGATACTTCATTCCTTCTTAGAAGGGCGAATAAAATACCCATGGAAGGGGTTACAAAGACAAAGTTTGGAGCTGAGATGGAAGGAAGGACCATCCAGAGACTGCCCTACCCAGGATCCATCCCATAAACAAACACCAAACACAGACATTATTGCATATAACAACAAGATTTTGCTGACAGGACTCTGATATAGCTATCTCCTGTGAGGTTATGTCAGTGTCTGGCAAACGCAGAAATGGATGCTCACAGTCATCTATTGGATGGAACACAGGGTCCTCAATGAAGGAGCTAGAGAAAGTACCCAAGGAGCTGAAGGGGTCTGCTGCTCTATAGGAGGAACAATAAGATGAAGTAACCAGTACCCCCAGAGCTCATGTCTCTAGTAGCTTATGTAGCAGAGGATGGCCTAGTCGGCCATCAATGGGAGGAGAGGCCCTTGGTCTTGTGAAGATTCTATGCCCCAGTATAGGGGAATACCAGGGCCAGGAAGTGGGAGTGGGTGGGTTGGGGAGCAGGGCGGGTGGGTATAGAGGATTTTCGGAGAGAAAAGTAGGAAATGGGATATCATTTGAAATGTAAATGAAGAAAATATCTAATTTAAAAGGAGGGGGGCTTGAGCTGAAAAGAATGAGTAATGCTTGATTTATAAACAGCAGCCAGGTCCAGGGAGAAGATATTTGAGGTTGGATGAGTCTCAGCCTCCCCCACATCATCCCACCTACACTCCCAGGGAATGCTGAGTCAATGCTGGAAAGCATGGCTGACATTCTTCCAGCCAGCCATCTACTTAGCAAATCCTTGCTGAGGATATGTATGAGGCAGGGTGACACTGATGGTGTCAGTGTCCTCTTTCTTCAGTCACACTCTGCATACCAGGTAGCACACTTAGCACTTTGCTCTATACGTCTTGCTCCTTGCCACAATCCCATGACGTGGATACTGTGTTCTCTGTTTTACATGTAAGAAGACTGGGGCTAACCAAAGTCAAGCAAATCCCTTCCCTCTTGAAGCTAGTAAGAAGAGGAAATGGGATTTGAGTCCAATCTGCTCACCTTCAGTGCTGGGCCTTGGCACTGCTCCAGGCTGTCCCTCTCCAGCAGGTGCACAGCTGGCCCTTACTGGAGAGCCTTGTAAGACTCCAACAAGGAGACGAAGGCAAAGCAGTCAACACAACGCTTGGCACACAGCGAAAGCCGTCTTGTTTTAAGGCTGAAAAGGACATACCTTTTTTATAAACTCTTTTTAAGGTTGAACAGGACATAGTGTTTTTATAAAGCCTTTGTTTAGTTTGGAATCCAATGATTCTCTGGCTTGTAAATTGCAATAAATGGCAATATTAGTATATTAATGGCAGAGAATTTCATCAAGGTCTAGTCATTTAAACTGTCTATAGTCTTCCAAGTAGGAATAAAAGATAGACATTTTCTTCTCCTTGCAGTTTAATCAAGTTGTTTTGTTTTGTTAGGGTTTTTTTCTCTCTCCCCCCCCGTTCTTCTCCCCCTCCCGTCTCCATCTTATTCATTTATCTAGAGACAGAGTCGCATTCATTCCTCATGTAACAAGTACACAGTGAGTGGGTGGTGTTTAATGAAACCATATTCACTGCATGACTAAGAACTCATCAGAATGGAATGCTGGGAAACCATTATTTTCATTGGAACAATGAGTTTATTAACCTGGGTGCAATTAAAAACTCAAAACTTTCTGCTAGGACTACATCACTCTTCTTAAATATAAAGGTCCCCTGAGGCCAGGTCACTGAGGACAAGGAAGATGGGGTTTCCAGAGAAGAGCTTGCAACACATGGGCCTTGATTGCTAGGATGATCTTCCTGGGTCAGCTCTTGACATGCTGAGAAGTACCACATGTGGGCAAGCAGGCATCTGACATAATGTTCGGAGAGAAGAACTAGGTTTATTTAATTAATTAATCTAATAAATGGGAATAATTACATGTAGCTGGTAGCCACCATAGTAGGCAACACAGTTCTAAAAGAATGAATCACAAGAAAATCAATTGGTGGAGGACAGAGTAAGTGATAACTAGGTTTCTTGATAGTCTCTTAACTCCCATGAGGCAGAGGCTCCTGTGAGACCCTAGGTCAAGTTTTTGACATGTCCTCTCCCTACCTATTTCTAACTTTTCCAGCTTATGTATGGATGACCATAGAGGACCAGAGAACAAAAAAGAGGAACGAGATTGTGACACTTGTTGGGCCATTGTGATGGTTGGTTTCTGTCAACTTGACTCAAACATAGTCCTATCTGTAAAGAGGAAATCATAACTGAGAAAACGCCTTCATAGACTGGTCTATAGACAAGCCTGTAGGGTATTGTCTTGGTTAATGTTTGATAAGAGAACAGGGGGCAGGGCATCTCACAATGGGTGGTGCCATCCCTGGGCAAAAAATGGTCTACCATTGTGTCAGAAAACTGGCTGAATACATCATAGGAGCAAGCCAGTAAACAGCATCCTTTGATGGCTCCATTTCAATTCCTGCCTCCTGATTCATGTCTTCAGTTTCTGCTCTGACTTCCATTCATGATGAACTATAACTATACCCTGAAATAAACTGCCCGCCCCACCACATCATGCGCCCTAACACAGCCATCTGACAGAAGAAGGAACGAGAGCAGAGATGAGGCTTCCCACCCTGGGTCCTACAATGATGGAACTACAATGATGAGGCCACCTGACAAACACTTCACCCTCTTCAAGAAAACCTGCCTGCCACCTCATAGCTCTCACTGTTGATAAACTTTGTCCTTAGCCTACTTCTCCTCACCCCTGCTAGAAATAACCTGTGTTACATAGCTTTCAGTTTGAGGAATTCTCAAACTCTCACTAGGGTAGAGATTCTGGCCCTGTTAGGGACAATGAGGTCACCATTTTCTCCCAGGACTCCTTAAACTATTCACAAAGTACTGACCACTATACCCAGACAACATCTAGTGAAGCATTTCATTGTATCTAATAAGAGTGCCAAGAAAAAGACAGCTTAAATGACCTTAAATGTTATAGGATGGTTTCATATTTCACATGGCCTGAATCCACTTAAATGATTATATTTGCAGGGTTTCTAATTAGAAAATCCAATGGTAGAATTTTTTTTAATTGTTAATTTTTAATTCCTAAAACGCCTACTAGCTAATGATTACCATTCCTAATTCTCTTTAAACACAGATTAGTGAAGTGAAGTGTCTACTTCAAGAACACAAAAGAGAAAAAGTCTAGAAACCAGATTAAAAAGCAATTTAGACCCCCACCCAGCAGGTCTGCCACATCCTGTCTTTATTGTCACAGTAGCAACGACACAGTATGAGGCTTCCTGTTCTTCCCAACACTTAAGTTTCATAACTTTTGAGTTAAGCCTGAATTGATACCAAAAATTGCATTGCCATCAACTAAAAAAAAAAAAAAAAGATATGCCTTGCTAAAACGAAATAACAACAAAGTAAGATTTTTTTTTTTTTTTTTACCATAAGTGGTAAGCATACCCTTTCTAAATGTATGCCACTTCTACAGTGAGTCGGGGCTATCTGTCTCATCTTGTCTTTTTAAAACTTGCTCTGTTGATTGTAAGCAACAAGTCATATATATTATTTGGTATATATTAAATATTTAGGAATATATATTCCTAATTATAACATGCTCAGTCTGTATAATGTTATTTGTATGTATTTTTTTCAGGGCTGATATTTTAGTATTGGAGTGGCAATTGGTTTTTCTCCTTGCTGTGACAAAATCACCAACAAAATAGTAACTTGAAGGAGGGAAGGTTTATCTGGGAGACTGGTTCCAGGATAGAATCCAAGGTTGCAAAGAAGGCATCTCAGCAGAAGTGACCTACAGCTGCATGGAGGGAGGGATTCTCTCATAGCTCAGCGAATCAGGAAGCAGCATCCACAAGTGCTGCCACCCATCAGGCTTTTCTGATGCCTCCCCAACTTCTATTCAGCCTGAGGATCTAGTTGGTATTTTATGCTTCTTTGTTTGCTCTCCTCCTCAGTTTAGCCTCCTGGGAAACATCCTCACAGACAGGCTCGGAGGTATGCCACATAAGTGATTATAAGTCTGGCCAGGTTGACAAAAAATGATTAACAAGAGAGTTACATGCGTATAAGTAATGTGTTATTGTTTATCTTAGTGTTGAGATTATAATACAATAACATCATTTTTCCCTTCACTCCCCCCCAACCTTCTCATATACTCCTCCTTGTTCCCTTTAAACTTCATGGCCTCTTTATTTAATTATTTGCTGTTACATGCATGCATGCATGCGTGTGTGTGTGTGTGTGTGTGTGTGTGTGTGTGTGTGTGTGTGTGTATGTGTTCCTTAATATATTACACACACACACACAAACACACACACACACACACACATATTCAGATGACTTGTTTAAACAAACTCACAAGCTTTAGGATGGCTGACTATCTTATTTTGACCTGCATCTTTCTAGAACTTTCTCTTTTGTGCTCTTGTATAAGATGCTTAAATTCAATAATCTGTGATCAGAAATTAAGAAATGATAATCATTCGATAGTAAGAGTGTTGTAGGAATTAAAATGTAATAATTTTAAAAATTCCTACCAGTGGATATTCTAATCAGAAACTCAGGAAATATAATCATCTAAGTGATTGCAGGTCATGATGAAATAACAAGCTATAGCATTTGAGATAGCATTTGAGTGTGCCTAAGCAACAAGCCTATATATATATACAACAAGCCTATATATATATATATATATATTGTATAACCTGCTCAGTCTGTATAATGTTACATGTATGTATGTTTTTCAGGGCTGATATTTTAATATTGGAGTGGTAATTGGTGTTTTCTTCCCCAGGGAAAACTATTTCTCCCACTATCATCGTTCCTTAATTTTTGTATGGGGTCGAGGCCTCCTGGTCTTTCCCCGATCCAGTTCAGCATGTCTATTATTTGTAAAGCTAAGAGGAAATAGAAGAGCCTGTGGTAGCTATATCTGCTATCTCAACTCCTACCATTGTTTTTTATATCTCAACTAGAAATCCCCAATACACTATTTATTTATAGCAGTCACAACTCTGCTCTGTTTGAGATGACAGACACATCTACAGTGAGTAATGGGCAGAGTCCAGGGTTTCGAGTACTGCCTGTCCTGGTGGCAAATTGATATATAGTCTCCAGCAAATTCAATTTGAGATCATGATTTTTCTGTAAATGTGCCTCAATACAGCTGCCACATTTCTGAACTCCAGGCAAAATTTATGATTAGACTTCAGGATATATTATCGTATAAGAGCTTAATATAAAACTCCCAAAATAGCAACATTATGATTACCAGTCTTCACTTTATTCCTGGATGCTTAATACTCTGTTTTCTATTAGCAGCCTTTTTAATGAAGATTAATTTCATTTTCTATCAGCTGTGTTAATAAAAAGTATTGTTGAGAAAATAGGACTACATGGTACAATTAGCTAATACCCATTCCTTCTATTTCTTATAAACACATTGAAATAAATGGCAGTATAAATGAGATTGGGGATTTCAATCTGTTCACTAGTGGCTGCTTGGAAAAGTACTATAAACTCAGCACAATTATCCCTCGGTGTTCTAAGAACCAAGAGCAGTTGGCTCAATGAAATGCTAAACAGACTCAGGAACAAGGTGGAGGGTAGAGGCCACAAGTAAAAGGGATCATCCAAATGGGCTGTAAAAGGTCTGTTTGAAAAAGCTCAGAGGAGTGGCCATTTGGAAATAAGGGCATGATGTCATATCTGAGAGTAACTCTTCCTGGTTTACTATGGATCTAAGTGATTTCTGGACAGTTTTCACCTACTGAACACACTAGAATGAAGGGAGGAAACTTCCTCAGAACTCCAATTTGGTCAGAAAGCTATTGATAATCACAGCAAATTTACAGTGAATGAAACCTGGATTTCTAGCATATTTGAAGCTTATCTCCTTTTGAAGGTACAATGATCCAACCTTCTTCACCAGTTACTTATTTTATTCTTGTAGAAGCTCATAATTCCAAATTTCTTAGATGTTCCTTGTATGAACAAGTAAGATGGTCTTCCCATTAAGAGGAAGTTTTCCCTCCTTGAATCCTGGTGAGCTTCGTGTCTTCTTGCAACCAGGATGATAGAAGATGGAAGACCATGTGGTTTCAAAGGCTGGCGATGAAAGGCCATGCGGCTTCCATCTTCTCCAATTGGATACAGGTCCTGGAAGCTCTGAGTTCCACATACACTGAGAAGCAGCCAAGCCTCTTGCAGAGGTCACGTGATGAGATCTGGATGCCTAACCTGTAATTAAGAATCTCCAGCTGGCCACAGCCTCAGCATCAAGTCTCTTCTTCCCTTCTGGTGCTCACGGCTGGAGAGCACACAGCATGTTCCCTGCAGAGCCCCACTGACTTCTTGACCCATATCCTCCTGTGTGAATATAACAAAATGATTGGCCTCTGCTGCTAAGCTCTCTGGTAATTTGTTACACAGCAGCAGTTTCTGGAACAATCCTATTACTGAATTGCAACCTCTGATCCTTCTCAGTGGAGATTCTAATCCTGAAATGAGAACATTTCCCTTAAGTCTTGACCCCAAATTCTCTTATGCAAATGAAAATCCCATAGATCTCGTGGTTGACAGAAGCTCCTCAACTCATAACTTCACCCTTCCAGAAATTAAATATGTGTCCCTCTATCAATCAAACAGCCTTCCCAGTTCAGCCTCCCTTAGAAAGTCTTCTCACTTTAATCACAGAAAATGCAATGGCGGGCAATTTTCTCTCACCAATGACAACTAACAATATATCTCCTGAATGACTAAATATCATTTTTAAAATGAGAGAAATATAAACCATGAGTCCTGTTCCCAAAGGGTTTCCTATTCTGGCTAAGAAGTAGAGCTAAGCTATTTTTCTACCACCACCTATAGAACAAAAGAATTGTGAGAGATCCATTTTCACCAATAGCATGACAACTATACATTGAGAATCCTATTCCCATGCTTCTATAGGTCATGTCATTCCATGAACAATGGAAATCAAATAGTAAGTAATAAAATAAGTAATAAAAGGTAAGCCAATAGTAGTAATAAAATAATTCTTTCTATCTAAAATAAAATAATCTCAATGTTTTTTTTCCTATATTCAACAACTATATGTTGATTTCTATATGTGCCAGCTCAGAGGACATAACTGAGAATATGACAGATATAATCCTGTCCTCTTGAAGCTTATATTCTATTCCAGTAGATGTACCATGGGCGTGTACACATTTCCAATGATTCCTGCAGACAGGGAAATAAAGAATGTGATGAATGGGGAAGGAACTGTAGCGGGAGGGCTACTTTGGATAGGTCGTAGCCACATTGAGGTTGCAGCATTCAAGACAGGACCTTAAGAGAAGGTTCAGATGGACAAGATGTAAAGAGTAGGGTTTCAGGACAAAGGGAAATTACAAAAGCTCCTAAATAAAAACATCAGTTTATCTCCCCAAAACAAAACGCCTGTGTGGCTAGAGAGACAAGGATGGAGAGTGAGGAGCAGGGACACAAAACATGGAGCTTATGTACATTTATAATATCAAAATTGCCATGCTCCAAAAGAAACTATATGCTTTCCAATGTAAAATGACCAGCAACAAGTAAAACCTTTCCACACCGGTACTTACTTACCACTAATCACCACGGCATTAAAGTTTGCACTGGATATCCACTAACTTCAGTTTCCTATTTTTTTTTATTGGATATTTTACTTGTTTACATTTCAAATGTTATCACCTTTCCCAGTTTCCCCTCTGCAAACCCCCTATCCAATCCCCCCTCCCACTGCTTCTATGAGGGTGCTCCCCCATGCACCCACCCACTCCTGCCTCTCTGCCCTGGCATTCTCTTACACTGGGGCATAGAGCCTTCACAGGACAAGGGGCAGCTCCTCCCATTGATGCCAGATAAGGTCATTCTCTGCTACATATGTAACTGGAGCTCTGGGTTCCTCCATGTGCACTCTTTGGTTCGTGATTTAGTCCCCGGGAGCTCTAAGAGGTCTGGTTGGTTGATATTGTTGTTCTTCCTATGGGGTCACAAAACCCTTCAGCTCCTTCAGCCTTTTCCATAAGTCCTCCGTTGGAATCCCTATGCTCAGTCCAAAGGTTGGCTTAGAGGATTCACGTCTGCATTTCTTAGGCTCCGGCAGAGCTTCTCAGGAGACAGCTATATCAGGCTCCTGTCAGCAAGCACTTCTTAGCATCTGCAATAGTGTCTGGGTTTGTTGTTTGTATATGGGATGGATCCCCAGATGGGGCAGTGTCTGAATGGCCTTCCTTCAGGCTCTGCTCCACATTTTATCCCTGTATTTCCTTTAGACATATTTTAAGAAACATCGTTGTACTCTATTTCTAGACTTTGAGTTCAAAACAACCTTAGAGCAGACAGAGGATGGGGTCAATGTTTAGAATACGAAGCTCAATATGAAGGCTATGCAAGTCTTGCTAATGCCTTGTCTTAAGGAAGAAGAGTGCAATTGACTCATATGGGAAGAATTGGTTCCAAGAGTCCTCCCTTGATCAAGAGAGAGATGTCCCAGGATAAGGACGTTTCTATAAGAAACCTATTACCTCACGCAAGCCAAGGATGATGAGGTGGTAGGAAGGAATATGAGCAGGGCAATGCGACGTGTGTCTTAAGACTAGTTAGGTGGCAAGAGGAGAGCTGGGAGGATGTAAGAATGCTCTGTATGTTCTTAATTAGGAGCCTAGAAAGATATGCCCTCTTGGGGAACCCCTATCAATGATTTTTGAAGATAGTATGCAGAAGTTCCATGTCTCTGATCAGTTCTTTATTCCCTATGGTAATGACTATGGTAGAGCTGAAATCAGAGGATTGTGGGTAAATTAGAAAGTAACTAAGCCAATAGCCAGTGTATCAGCCTGGTGAAGTACAAGAAAGTCTTGTAGCAGAGGCTGGGAACAAAGAGTCTGTCTAGCATCTCTTCCAGAAATGAGTGCTGGATTTATCATGTCTGGGACACACGGAGAGTGATTATACCTTAAGGTTCCAAAAGAATCAGGGAGACTGTGTGTATTGCATCTGGTCCCAAAGACACCAACTCCCATGTAACAGCAGTTAGAATCTTACAGAAGGAAGGCCCATCCAGAGACTGCCCCACCCAGGGATCCATCCCATAAACAGCCACCAAACCCAGACACTATTGCATATGCCGGCAAGATTTTGCTGACAGAACCCTGATATAGCTGTCTCTTGTGAAGCTATGCCAGTGCCTGGCAAATACAGAAGTGGATGCTTACAGTCAGCTATTGGATGGAACACAGGGCCCCCAATGGAGGAGCTAAAGTACCCAAGGAGCTGAAGGGGTCTGCAGCCCTATAGGTGGAACAACAATATGAACTAACCAGTACCCCCAGAGCTTATGTCTCTAGCTGTATATGTGGTAGAAGATGGCCTAGTCAGCCATCAGTGGGAGGAGAGGCCCTTGGTCTTGCAAAAATTATATGCCCCAATACAGGGGAATGCCATGGCCAGGAAGCAGGAGTGGGTGGGTTGGGGAGCAGGGCGGGGAGGGGGGCAAGGTATAGGGAACTTTCAGGATAGCATTTGAAATGTAAATGAAGAAAATATCTAATAAAAATTGTTTTTGAAAATAAAATAAAATCATTCTAACTGAATATGGAAATGAATTATATATACTTTTCAGTAGTTTGTATATAAGAATATGTGTTAAAATAAAGTCAACTGTATCATATATTTTGTTTTGAGAATAATGTTTCACAATAAATATATATGTAAAAAAAGAAAAGAAAAGAAAAGCAGTAGGCCAGAGGTACCTGGGAGAATAAGTGAAGCCATTGGAAAATATTTCTATAGGTCTAGACTCTTTCGTTCCACCAAGACACTACTTAAGCTTCCCTTCCCTATATACCCAGCCTCTATCTCAAAGAAGAGCCATTTTAAAAATGTCAGGATACCCAAATAGCACGGGGGGAGGGTGAGCCTCCCAGGAGTGCAGATAGGCCTGTGAGTGCAGGTAAACCCACCACTGCTGCTGTGGAACCCACCCAGAACCCTCAGGACACAGGAACAGAGGGCAGCCTGGAATGGCAGCCTTCTGGTTTCCATCTGCACCCAAAGCTGATCCTGTGCCACAGAGCTACATACTCAAATACCACCAGGAGAGAGCTGGTCTCCCAGAAGTGCCTACATACCTGGGAGCACAAGACCACCACTTCTCTTAAATTCCTGGCCCAAGAGGGACCCTCACACAGCCATCAGGACACAGGAACCAAGGATCAGCTGGGGACAGGATACTTCTGGTCTCGGTCTGCACCCCATAGCTGACCCTGTACCAGAGCTCTCCATACCTAAATTCCTCCCTGAGAGGACTGGTCTCCCAGGAGTACTGACACACAGGCTTGCAGGAGGGGCAAGTCAAAGTCAGAGACAGCAAGGCCAGCTAACACCAGAGACAACCAGACGGTGAAAGGCAAGGGCAAGAACATAATCAACAAAAACCAAGGTTACTTGGCATCATCAGAACCCAGTTGTCCAACCACAGCAAATCCTGGTTACCCCAACATACCAGAAAAACAAGACTCTGATTTAAAATCATATCTCATGATGATGATAGAGGACTTTAAGGAAGACATAAATAACCCCCTTAAAGAAATACAAGAGAACACAGGTAAACAGGTAGAAGAACTTAAAGCAGAAACATAAAAATCCCTTAGAAAACACAACCAAACAGGTGAGGGAACTGAATAAAACCATCAGGATCTAAAAATGGAAATAGAAACAATAAAGAAATCACAAAAGGAGAAAACACTGGAGATAGAAAACCTAGGAAAGAGATCAGGAGTCATAGATGTAAGCATCACCAACAGAATACAAGAGATAGAAAAGAGAGTCTCAGGTGCAGAAGATACCATAGAAAACATTGACACAACAGTCAAAGAAAATGCAAAATGTAAAAAGCTCCTAACCCAAAACATCCAGGAAATACAGGACACAATGAGAAGACCAAACCTAAGTATAATAGGTATAGAAGAGAGTGAAGATTTCCATCATAAGAGGCCAGTAAATATCTTCAACAAAATTATAGAAGAAAACTTCCCTAACCTAAAGAAAGATGCCCATGAACATATAAGAAGTCTATAGAACTCCAAATAGTTAGGCCAGAAAAGAAATTCTTCCTGTCACATAATAATCAAAACACCAAACACACTAAACAAAAAAAGAATACTAAAAGCAGTAAGGGATAAATGTCATGTAATATACAAAGGCAGACCTATCAGAATTACATCAGACTTCTCACCAGAAACTATGAAATCTAGATGATACTGGGCATATGTTATACAGTCCCTAAGGGAACACAAATGCCAGACCAGACTACTATACCCAGCAAAACTCTAATTACCATAGATGAAGAAACAAAATTTACACAATATCTTTCCATAAATCCAACCCTACAAAGGATAATAGATGGAAAATGCCAATACAAGGAGGGAAACTACACCCTGGAAAAAGTAAGAAAGTAATCTCCTTTCAACAACTCCAAAAGAAGATAATGACACAAACATAAAAGTAATATCAATAATAACAGGGAGCAACAATCACTATTCCTCAGTATCTCTTAACATCAAAGGACTCAATTCCCCAATAAAAAAGACTTAGACTAACAGACTGGGTTGGGGATTTAGCTCAGTGGAAGAATGGTTGCCTAGCAAGTGCAAAGCCCTGGGTTCAGTCCTCAACTCTGAAAAAAACAAAAACAAAGACAAAAAATCAGACTGGCTTACACAAACAGGACCCAACATTTTGCTGCTTGCAGGAAACCCACCTAAGGGACAAAGACTAACACTATCTCAGAGTAAAGGGCTGGAAAACAAATTTCCAAGCAAATGGTCCCAAGAAACAAGCTGGAGTAGCCATTCTAATATCGAACAAAATTGACTTTCAACCAAAAGTCATTAAAAATTTAAGGAAATACACTTCATACTCATCAAAGGAAAAAAATCTACCAAGATGAACTCGCAATTCTGAACATCTATGCTCCAAATGCAAGGGTACCCATAATTCATAAAATAAACTTTACTAAAGCCAAAAGTACACATTGCACCTCACACAATAATTGTGGGGGACTTCAACACCATACCCTCATCAAGGGACAGATAAGAGAAACATAAACTAAACAGAGACACAGTGAAACTAACAGAAGTTTTGGACCAAATGAATTTAAATGCTATCTATAGTCATCAAGGGAATTCAAATCAAAACAACCCTGAGATTCCACCTCACACCAATCAGAATAGCTAAGATCAAAAACTCAGGTGACAGCAGATGCTGGTGAGGATGTGGAGAAAGAGGAACACTCCTCCATTGCTGGTGGGATTGCAAGCTAGAAAAATCAGTGTTGGTGGTTCCTCTGAAAATTGAACATACTACTACCTAAGGACCCAGCTACACTACTCCTGGGCATATATACCCAGAAGATGCTCCAACTGGTAATAAGGACACATGCTTCACTATGTTCATAGCAGCCTTATTTATAATAGCCAGAAGCTGGAAAGAACCCAGATGTCCCTCAACAGAGGAATGGATACAGAAAATGTGGTACATTTACACAATGGAGTACTACTCAGCTATTAAAAATGATGAATTCATGAAATTCTTAGGCAAATGGATAGAACTAGAAAATATCATCCTGAGTGAGGTAACCAAATCACAAAAGAACACAAATGGTAGGCACTCACTGATAAGTGGATTTTAACCCAGAAGCTTGGAATACCCAAGATAAAATTCACAGACTACATGTAGCTCAAGAAGAAGGAAGACCAAAGTGTGGATACTTCAATCCTTCTTAGAAGGGAGAACAAAATACCTATGGGAGAAGATACAGAGATAAAGTGTGGAGCAAAGACTGAAAGGAAAGGCCATCCAGAGACTTTCCCACCTAGGGATCCATCCTATATACTGACAACAAACCCAGACACTATTGTGGATGCCAACAAGTGCTTCTGACAGGAGCCTGATACAGCTGTCTCCTGAGAGGCTCTGCCAGTGCCTGGCAAATGCAGAAGTGGATGCTCACAGTCATCCATTGGACAGAGCACAGGGTCCACAATGAAGGAGCTAGAGAAAGTACCCAAGGAGCTGAAGGAATTTGCAGCCCTATAAGAGAAACAGCAATATGAACTAACCAGTACCCCCAGAGCTCCCTGGTACTAAACCACCAATCAAAGAAAGCTCATGGACTCATGGCTCTGTATATGTAGCAGAGAATGGCCTAGTCAGTCATCAATGGGAGGAGAGGCCCCTGGTCCTGTGAAGGTTCTATGCCTCAGTGTAGGGGAATGCCACGGCCAGGAATCAGAAGTAGGTGGGTTAGTAGAGGGGGGAGGAATAGAGGGTTTTCAGAGGGGAGATGAGGAAAGAGGATAACATTTGAAACATAAATTAAGAAAATATCTAATTAAAAAAAGAAAAGAAAATGACATCATAAAAAAAAAAAAAGTATCAGGACCTCTGAATAATCTGGAAGCCTGTGTACTTTTCCTAGAGATAAGATGCTCTCTGAAAACAATGTATTAGAGCAGTATTTAAAATTTTACTTATTTGTATCTTATGTGCATTTATGGGTGCCTGCATATATGTACATGTACCAAGTATGTGCCAAGTACCTGAAGAAGACAGAAGCACTGGTACATGAAAACTGATTCCCTAAAACTGCTGTGAGTGCTAGGAACCCAATCCAGGTCCTGTACAAGAGCAGCAAGGTCTCCTAATCTCTAACATCACTCCATGCCTTTCACTGCAACTGGGATATTTGATCCCCCGCTCCTCCATGCCTGCCCTTCTAACCAACAGAAGTTTGCTTAGTAGGAAACTCCTGAAAACAGTGAAGGGCACTACTAAGAAGCCACACTTTCTCATCTCAGCTGCATGATATCAGGGTGAAATTTGTGAATTGGCACATGCCTTTACAAAGAGTATCTCGTTTCGTCCCCACATAACCACAGGAGGCAGGCACTATGACTCCTCCCATTTTAAAATGATGGAGGAGGGTCTCCATTTAAACAACCTACCAAAGCTCATGTGACAACTAAATGACTGACAAGGCCTTCCAAAATATGCACACTCAAGCATTGCCTGTATTGCCTTCGTGATCTTGCCAATTGCCTTCTAGCAAGACTAGGACATAAGTGTAAGAGCTCACACTTATTTCACAATGCCCATGAGGGACCTGCCATAAAGAAAATGTTGATCTTACTGCTTTACTACAATCATATGAGGTGGATAAGATCATACCCATTTCACATGCAGTTCATGTTTTAAAACGGATTAATAACAGGCACTCACTAACTTAATGAAAAAAGGAAATTCTTAGAGCTTCAAGTGCTTTTATCACAGTGAAGTTGCTGCTGGTTTGCTTTTGTTATTTCTGTGTCCTTTAGATCTTTTTTATGAATAGCCAGGTCTATATGCATTCTCAAAAAGACACCAACCACTCAACTATATATGTCCTCAACATATCTCTAGGCAAGTGACCTCACTCACCACTGTTTCCACGTCACCAGTAAATCAGCCAAGACACTGGGACATTAGGGGAAAGTAGATAGGAAGGAATATTTTCACCCTATAACACTCAGTGCTCTGTCACTGAAGGAATTCATGGCAGTACCTGGAGGCAGAAACTAAAACAGAACAGAGTTTATGGACTAGCTCTTATTTGTACATAGATATCTTATGTCTGTACTGATGTGGCACCTGCCCATAAGAAATATTTTCCCCATGGCTTAGGCAGGAAATAGAAGGTGGAACATTCGAGAGAAGAGAGAATTTTGGGATAGAGACATGTAGAAGATTCTCACAGGAAAACGTGGTGAGACAGATGCATGGTATCTGAGCACAGGTAACCAGTCATGAGGCACAATTAGGTTAAAATAAATGGGTTTTTAGTCATTATCTAGTCAGAGAAGAGAATAGTTGTATGGCCGAGGTATTTGTAAATATATTTTGAGTCCAAGTATTATTCCTGGAAGCATGAGGCTAGGAGGAAGATCTTTTACACTTATTAGTGTTATTAATCTGCTTTCTTATGTCTACTCAGCCTGATTCTTTGTACCATCCAGGACCAGCTCTCCAGGATTGTCACTAAAACCAGTGGGCTTGACCCTCCCACATCAATCATTAATAAAATAAGAAATGAAAGATAACAAAAAAATATACCTCAGACTTGCTCACTGGCCAGTTTTATAAACACATTGCTATAGTTAAGACTCCCTCTTCCTAGACACACCTAGGTTTGTGAAAAGCTGACAAAACAAGAAGTACACCTTCCAGTGTTGGGAAGTCCTCAAAGACTTGAACAGTACACCTATACACTACTTTATTGAACCTTGTTTTTGTCTTTCTTTGGTATTCATGGATCACATCCTAAGGCGTTGGAGTAATTTACATTATTCCCAAGGAAACAGAAGTTTCATCTCAAACCACCCTGGTTATTTCATGCCTGCATGTTTTCAATGTTTCCATGGGTATTTGTCACAAATGCATATCCCAGAATACTGTTCCAGTTCTAAGCAAAGTAGCATATCATTGTGCTAACGACCCCAGTCAGTCTCGGGTCTTCAAGCACACACTAGATCAGTATTTGTGTGTATCCCACAGATAAGAGCAGATGCAGAGACTCTACAGCCAGACATTACATGGAGAAAGAGTCTAAATTGGAGGTTTCCATCAGGTCCCTGCCCCAAGAGTTTAGGAATCCCACAGGAGAGGGGGTCAGAAGGATTGTAAGAGTCTGAGGGGATGGGGGAGACCAGGAGAACACCACACTGAATCAAATAAGCACAGCACATATAGGCTCACAGAGACTGCAGTAGCAAACATCAGCCTGATGGAGTCTGCATGGGTCTGCACCAGGTCCTCTGCATATAAGTTATGGCTGTTAGGTTGGTACTTTTGTGAGACCCTAACTGTGGGAACAGGTATGTCTTTGACGTGTTTGCCTGCTCTTCTCCCCCTGTTGGGTTGCCTTGTCCAGCCTCAGTGTGAGGGATTTTGCTTTGTCTTATTGTATTTTGTTTTGTTGTGTTAAAAAATGCATGTAATTCACATTGAAATAACAGCGAGCATGTGTTTATTAACTTATCAAAGCCTATAGCATTATTTAATATAACCCTTACAACAAGTTCTCTAGGAATGTTTGTTTTAGTAAATAATGTTTTTTGCAGATGAATAAAATAGGCTAAAAGATTATCTTGATTTCTTTTCTATTGGTCTGCTAAAGTATCATGATCAAGGCAACTTATTTTAAAAAGCATTTAGTTGGCTTTATGGCTTCAGAGGGTTAGAGTCCATGATAGTGGAGCAAAGACATGGCAGAAGGAACTGCTAAGAGATGAAATTTTGATCCACAAGCAAGAGGAAGACACAGAGAGCACGCTGGAAACGATGAGAATCTTTTGAAACCTCGAAGCCCACCCCCAGTGCCACACTTCATCCAACAAGGCCACACCTCCTAATTCTTAATACTAGACCACACCACAGCAAGCCTGAAAACCATCAGGGCAAGGACTGAATCCAGGTCTGATGCAAGATGGTTCCATTCCTCCAGCTTTGCTCCCTGAAATACATTTCTCTCCTTGGGCAAGTTCCCTTTCCCATGTGCAGCTCTCCTTGGCAGATATCCTATAGCTCTGGCATACCTAAAATCTTGCCATCTCCACCATAATCCAGCCTTCATATCCACAGCTTCACTAAATGGCCTTGGGACCTCTATGCACACACCTGACCTCATCTGCCCCCCTTACTCATGGATCCTTTATGATGTGACCCAGAACCCCGTGGATGATACTGTCAAGATCAGTTACCAACTTGGGGTAAAGCATAGCCCCGTGGATCATAACTGCAACAGCTTTGGTTTATTGTTGTTTTTGTTAGAAGCATAAAATTCCTTAGGTCTTTCCTTTTACACATTGCAGGATTATCTGGTTATCTGTTATCTGAGATATATATATTAATATATATATCCCAAATTGAAAAAGTTCTCACCTTGATATCCTTATCTCTTTCAGACTTGATTCCAATATTAAATTTTCTGGTGCTCCTTTTCTCTTTAAAATTCACATTCTGTGTTTCCTTTTGCCCCATTTGCTCTTCGTTCAGCCCGCATAACAGTGATGACCAATAACGTGATAGAGTCAATAGTACTCTGTCTTGAAATCACTAACAAAGAAATTAGTCCATTACCTTGCAAATGAAACTCAGATAAATTATTAGAATAAGGGCAGAATACAGCTACATTCTTTGCCAAAATATAACATGAATGACACCCTAGCTCAGTTGCCAACCTTGCTTCCTCTGAAACCTCTTGAATTTGGCCTTCACAGTCCATCCATAAAGCTCTCAGCACTATTTTCTTCAAAGAGCCTACTTAGATGTCTTGTTAAGCTCTTTTTTCAGAGTTTAGTGTCCCAAAGACCTCCACGTTTCTCCAAATATCAGCATGGCCATGTTCTTAACACAGCAATAGCACCTTACTATTGGTACCAGCTTCTTAGTTACTTTTCTACCACTGTGACAAAACATTACAACTAAAGCAACTTGTAAAAAACATCATTTAATTGGGCTTACTGTCTTGGACCATTAGAAGCCATGGTGGCAGAACAAAGGTAAGGCATTGGGAACAAACTCAGAGTGCACATCTTGATCCACAAACAAGAGGGAGGGAGGGAGGGAGGGAGGCAGGGAGGGAGGGAGGGAGGGAGGGAGGGAGAGAGAGAGAGAGAGAGAGAGAGAGAGAGAGAGAGAGAGAGAGAGAGAGAGAGAGAGAGAGAGAGAGCAAACAATGGAAAAAGTATGTCTTTTGAAAATTCAAAATCAATTCCCAGTGACATTCTGCCTCCAATAATATTTTGCCTTCTATCACACCTTCTAATCCTTCCCAAACAGGTTTGGCAACTCGGGACTAAGTATTCAAATATATGAGCCCATGAAGACCATGCTCATTTAAACCACCACAGATAGTACATGACAACTAAGACATGCTCCAAGGCTTTAAAACCAGTTTAGTCTGGCTTTACTTTTAAGCATGACATAATTATCTCACATCCCAGAGTTTCACCATGGTATACCTGTATACTTCACTATGGCTCATCAGCTGAGCTCACAAGCACACAATGTCTCTGCTAGCATGAGCTTCACTTGACACTGGGACATACTTTCTGCATGATGATCTCCCTGATTTAGCCCTAGTCTATCACACCACTCTTTCAAACACCATCAAGAATTTTAGAGAACAATATGTAATAATACTTCATTGAAGCCGCAGGCAAGAAAAGCTGGGGCATCCATTCCCTTTTCATTTCATCGACCTTTCGGGGAGGTGAAGCATCTTTTGCATCCATATTGCTCTGTGTTTTGTGTTTCTCCCAAAGGTACTCACGTGTAATAAGCTTCCAGACCCTTTCATATTCTGGCAAAAGGATCAATTGCATGAAACAAAAAGAGGGTAAAAGAAATAGGAACCAGGAAAACAACACAGGATCAGACACACAGTAGTACACAGTAAAAGGACACAGTTAAATCTCATTGTTTCTTATACCTATATAAAACCACATTCTACAAGAGACAAAAGAAATAATCTGACCTTATAAACTTGCAATGACACAGATTTGAGAGCAATCTGTTTAAAAGAATATTGTGAGTGGGGAAAAGACTGAATAACTTCATTTTGATACAAGTGCCATTGGGTTTTAATTTAATTGAAACTGCCCTGCATTAGATTTCAAAGCAACAAATTACGTTAATTTATCATTTGAGAAGACTGAAATACTCCTAACAAGTCATAAGGATCTCTTAACTCAAAGAATACATCTAGGGTTTTAGTGGTTTTATTGAAATTATCACTTTGATCCATTATCTTGATTTACACAGTCTCAGACAAAATAGAACTGTGTTCTGTCTTACAATGAGTTAATCTTATATAATATTGTTCTATCAAGCTTATTGATAGATGCACTGTCTGCCTTGGAAATTGCTTTGAAGGGGCCGTGTGTCTCTCAGCACTATGCTGACAGTCCTCTCTCAAATTTCTTATGGTCTATACTAAGACTAATCAAAGCAATCCAATCCAATTTCTATACACTGAACATCTCCTCTCCTTGGTCTTCATATCTCTAAGTTATCTTGTATATCATACTGCCAACAAGTTACTTGTATATTCACTGATCTTCCATGTTAACTAATTTTTCTTCTTTTTATGTGTATGAACATGGTGTGCATGGTGCGTATAGATTTTACATTTGTAGAGTTTATGTAAGGGAAGATACATGAGCAAGTTTCAGAATATATATGTGGAAGCCAAAGGTTGATATTGTAAATCTTCATTTATCATTCACATCTTACTCACTGAGCCAGAAACCCTCAACCAAACCCAGAGTTCACTGATGTAGCGAGTCTCCCTAGCAGTTTGTTATACGAATCCACTGTCTCTGCATTTTAAGGCCAGATGTTCATGTGAACTGATGTGCCCACTTGACATTCACTTTGGTGCTTGAGATCTAAACTCTACTTTTCTTCTTGGCACAGCAAATGCTTTAGCCACTGAGCAATCTCCCTGGCTCCAATCTTCACTAATTTTGATTACATAATCAATACATGTTTCCTATTCAACTATGAAGCCACTAAAAATCCAACTATGATCATAGTGAAGCAGGTTATGGGCAACTATAACCCATGCCCATTATGAGAGTTCTTCCTGCATAGCTCCAGAGGGCATATAGAAATAAAATATCCGTGAAAAGTAGCTTTGGGGGAGAGAGAAGATCAAAATCTGGAACTGCTTTTAATGGTGCACACTAAACGGTCATCCCACGGTCTAGGCAGAGCAAGCTAATCCTAAATACTTGCTGAACTTTTCTATTGTAAGCACTACTAATAAGGAATGCACAAAAAGATGTGATTTCTTGCTTGAAGATCTAGTTTTAATGTTATGACATCAAATTTAGCAGGCAGCTATCCAGTGTCATATTCATAACTCAGTCAATATCCCCACCCAAAGATACACCTGCCTATGCATGGAGTATGCCAATGTTTCTATTGCACACACACACACACTTCAAATACTCCTATGGCTAAAATGTCATTAAAAAGGACATAAAATTCATATCCTTTGTCGTCAGACCCACAGTGATGGACTCAATCAGGAGATCAAGCTTCAGATATATTTGAATTATAATAGACGAATTCAGTCCTATTTTGTCTGAGTTTGAAGAATATATATCATTCTTTCTTCAGAACATAAAATTTCTATGATGAACTATAATGGAAGTGAGGTGCACATATCTGGAGTACATTCCTCAAATCTCAACACTAATTCACGAGCACTCTTTTTTGTATAGCTTGCTGGCCAGATGCAGAGCACAATACAAGGCTCCATGCCCCTAAAAGATGGTTAAGCACCAGACAGAAATAGCTTGAGAATATGAGCAACAACATAGAGCACACTGTGCTTCATCCTCCTCCAGCCACAATGAACCACGTGATATGTGTCCATCGGACACTGAGCTGTAGGCTTGCTTTGTTGTACTCTTTGTAGTCCTGACTAATTACACACTGTGTAATCCTGTCTACAGATATCCAATATGGCTAGTAATTTTTATTCAAGGGATATAAAACAAATGACCAGGCTCAGTTTTACGATCAGCACATAAATCAGTCACAGAATAACAACAGTATTGGGCAGCCAGATTTTACAGACTGGTTAGCAACAATTGGAAAGACTACAAGAAAGCATATGTGTCCAGGGGATCAACCTGTCTGAGCTCTAAGGAAAAGCAACAGCTCCAAGGAAAAGGCTCCTCACAGATCTATTTTTACTTAAGTTCAGCTATTTGAATTAAGTGTGATCTAAGAAATTATAAATATTCCACATATGAAACAGCAGAGCTTTAGTATAACTCACTCAAGACTCTCCATTCCTCATCTGTATGACTCATATGAATTCTGCACACTTAACCGTTGCAATTCTTGACACTAAAAAGCAGATCATTATTTTCTTTTTTATTGGATATTTTTATTTACATTTCAAATGTTATCTGCTTTCCTTGTTCCCCCACACACACCCCTCTTCTTACTCCCTCCCCCTGCTTACTAACCCACCTACTCCCACTTCCCTGTACTGGCATTCCCCTATACTGGGGCATAGAGCCTTCACAGGATCAAGGGCCTCTCCTCTCATTGATGATGGACAAAGCCATCCTCTGCTACATACATGGCTGGAGCCATGGATCCCTCCATGTATACTCTTTGGTTAATGGTTTATTCCCTGAGAGGTCTGGGGGTACTTATTGGTCCATATTGGTGTTCCTCCCATGAGGCTGTAAACCTCCTCAGTTCCTTGGGTCCTTTTTCTAGCTCCTCCATTGGGGATTCCATGCTCAGTCCACCAGCTGGCTATGAGCATCCACCTCTACACTTTTCAGGCACTGGCAGAGGCCCTCAGGAGACAGCCACATCAGGCTCCTGTCAGCAAGCACTTCTTGGCATCCACAATAGTGTCTGGGTTTGGTAATTGTACATGGGATGGATCCCCAGGTGGGACAGTCTCTAAATGCCCCTACCCTGCCTCAGTCTCCACTCCACACCTCCTCTCTGTATCCCCTCCCATGGGTATTTTAATACCTCTTCTAAGAAGGACCTAAGTATCCACACTTTGGTCTTCCTTCTTCTTGAGCTACATGTGGTCTGTGAATTGTATCTTGGGTATTGCCAGCTTCTGAGGTAATATCCATTTATCAGTGGGTGAATACCATGTGTGTTCTTTTGTGACTGGGCTACTTCCTTCAGGATATTTTCTAGTTCCATCCATTGCTTTAAAATTTCATAACTTCATTGTTTATAATTGCTGAGTAGTACTTCATTGTGTAAATGTACCACATTTTCTTTATCCATTCCTCTATTGAGGTGTATCAGGGTTCTTTCCAACTTCTGGCTATTATAAATAAGGCTGCTATGAACATAGTGGAACATGTGTCATTATTACATGTTAGAGCATCTTCTGGGTATATGCCCAGGAGTATTATAGCTAGGTCCTCAGGTAGTACTATGTCCAATTGTCTGAGGAACCACCAGACTGATTTCCAGAGTGGTTGTACAAGCTTGCAATCCCACCAGCAATGGAGGAGTGTTCCTTTTTCTCCACATCCTTGCCAGCATCTTCTGTCATCTGAAATTTTTATCTTAGCCATTCTGACAGGTGTGAGGTGGAATCTCAGGGTTGTTTTGATTTGTATTTCCCTGATGATTAAGGATGTTGAACATTTTTAGATGCTTCTCAGCTATTCGGTATTCCTCGGTTGAGAATTCTTTGTTTAGCTTTGGACCCCATTTTTTTTATTACATCTTTTCCTCAATTACATTTCCAATGCTATCCCAAAAGTCCCACATACCCTCCCCCCTACTTCCCTACCCACCCATTCCCATTTTTTTGGCCCTGGCGTTCCCCTGTACTGGGGCATATAAAGTTTGCATGTCCAATGGGCCTCTCTTTCCAGTGATGGCCGACTAGGCCATCTTTTGATACATATGCAGCTAGAGTCAAGAGCTCCGGGGTACTGGTTAGTTCATAATGTTGTTCCACCCATAGGGTTGCAGATCCCTTCAGCTCCTTCAGTACTTTCTCCAGCTCCTACATTGGGGGCCCTGTGATCCATTCACTATCTGACTGTGAGCATCCACTTCTGTGTTTGCCAGGCCCCGGCATAGTCTCACAAGAGACAACTATATCTGGGTCCTTTCAGCAAAATCTTGCTAGTGAATGCAATGGTGTCAGCGTTTGGATGCTGATCATGGGATGGATCTTTGGGTATGGCAGTCTCTAGATGGTCCATCCTTTCGTCACAGCTCCAAACTTTGTCTCTGTAACTCCTTCCATGGGTGTTTAGGGTTATTTGGTTTTCTGGAGTTCAACTTCTTGAGTTCTTTGTATATATTGGACATTAGCCCTCTATTGAATTTAGGATTGGTAAAGATCTTTTGCCAATCTGTTCATTGCTGTTTTGCCTTAACAGTGCCCTTTTAAATCCAAACCTTGCTTTTCCTGTATGTTGAGGTATCCAGCACTTTCTGTTGTGGGAGAACTGGGTTCTGATGATGCCACGGAGCCTTGCTTTTTGTTGATAAGTTTCTTGTGCTTGCCTTTCACCATCTGGTTATCTCTAATGTTAGTTGGTCTTGCTGTCTTTGGCTGGAGCTTGTCCCTTATACAGACCAGTAAACCTGTGTCAGCACTCCTGGAAGACCTGCTCTCCCCTGGCACAGAGGACTGCAGTACAGCCCCAACTCCTGGATGCAGATGGAGACAGGAAGGACCCTGTCCCAGCTGCTCTGCCGTTCCTGTGCCCTATGTGTTCCTGGCCGGACCCAGCTTGGACAGTCACTAGAGAGAAAAATGGCGCTCTCCCAGATCATTATTTGCAATGTTTAGTTCCCCTAATACAGTACTGTCTAGACTTTAATAAATGCCAATAGTGTGAGTTAATACATTCTTTAAAGGAAGAAAAATGAACAGCATTAGGGAGGCCCCTTCAAGGCATTCAGTCACAACCATATGTAATAACTTTGTTCATTGGTTCAATAAGCATATTTGGCAGAGGTGAACAAAGGTGGTTGGAAACAGGAATCTTAATATGCAGGGGCAAGGAGAAATATTTGGAGCTTGGACCATGGAGAATAAATTTTCCTTAGAAAGACATTACCAAAAATATTTCTTTTTATTAATTCATTTATTTATTAATGTTGATCAGCATAGTTTATAATAAGCTTTGTGGTGACATTTTCATGCATCTATATCATCATATTTTGTTCTTATTTGTGTCTCTACAGCCTTCTATCCCCCTTATCCCATCTTGATAAGCATTCTGTTACTGACAGCCTCTCCTGTTTATGTCACATGCACTCAGTAACTCTCTTATTCCCCTTATTCTCCTCCCCCTCTATTTAGACATCTCCTTCCCCATCAGAGTCCCTTTTCTACATACATGTGCTCTCTCTCTCTCTCTCTCTCTCTCTCTCTCTCTCTCTCTTTCTTCTCTCCTCTTTCTCTGTTACAAATTTAAATGTATAAAAACCACATGATACTTATTTTTCTGACCATATCTTATTTTATGAACATGAGTTCTTTTCAGGATTGACTCCAAAGGCGCATTACAATACATCTTAGCATAGAGAACTCTGAGATCAAAACACCAACAGATATAGGGAATGATAAATAAACAAAATTTTCTTTGTTATGTTTAAACAGGTAAGGTTTAAATTTGATCCTGGGTGGGGGGAGGACCCTAGTTAGTATTTTTTAAAAAAAAAATACTTCTTACTAAAAATCCACAATTCACTATCTCACATGGAAAAAAGACAAGAACATGAAAAATCAAAGAGGCCCTTATGTTACCTAATGACAACTTTATGTTCCAGGAAGTAGGAAAGCTCCAGCCATCAGTGTCTATAGAAAAGAAATGATGCAGACTGCTCAGTGACTACCCACAGTTTGCAGCAGACACCCTTAGCCTCTCAAATTCAGAATAGTGAATGAGGTAAGGAAAAATAACAAGAAAGCTCAAAGGACATGAGCCCATGAAGAATGAATGAAGCCAGATGATGCATATGAAAGACATAATCAAGGTCAGATTGAGGAGCAGGCCAGCATATGCTTTACTCATATTGTCAGTGCACAAAAGGAAGATAAGTCCTTGGAACATCACTGAGACAGAAATAAAACAGCACATTCACAATGGGAATAATCATCAGCTACAATACCTGGCCAGTGAACCATAGCATCAATAATAATGATTAGTAATAATAATAATAGTAATAATAATAATGACAGCTCCAATTTCTATAAATTATGGTTGTATATTTGTTAATGAGTGTTATGTTAATAAAAGGGAGATTAATGATTTCGAATAAATATCAAATGACTATTTGATTATGCCACTTGTGTGTGTGTACTCGTGGAGGCAAGAAAAGGACCTCAGATCTCTGGAGCTAAAGTTACACATGGTGCTAAAACCTCAACCTGAGTATCTAAAAGAGCGGCAAGTACACTTAATAACTAAGCTACCTCTCTAGACCCAAGAATGTTGGTTTTCAAAGCTATTTTTTAGCCCTACCATGAAGAAAGTGGACACTGGAGACAAAAGAAATGTCAGTATCTCTTCAACTCATTTGTCAGATGGCTACAGGCACGATAGTGGAAAATCTGGCAACATTTTAAACAACATACATACCTTTTGAAGTATCAATTGCACTGTTAGGAATTTAGGATGACTCGTGCCAAATGGTAACTAAAGTAGTTCATGGACCATTATTTAAAATAACAAAAATGTTTACAAAATTGTATGGTCATTGTGGTTTGATAAAATGTTTATATAGACTCAAGTATTTTAAAACTTCATTTACAACTAGTGGAGCTGTTTTGGAAGGTTCTAGAGAAATGGTTTTCAACCTTGATAATCCTATAACCCATTAATACAGTTCTTCAGGCTGTGGTGATCCACAACCATAAAATTAGTTTCATTGCTGCTTCATAACTGTAATTTTGCTACTGTAATGAATCATAATGTAAATTTCTGTGTTTTCTGATGGTCTTAGGTGACCTCTTTGAAAAGGGTTGTTTAACCCCAAGGATTTCTCGAACTATGGGTTGAGAACAGCTTGTCCTAGAGCCTTTGGGATATAGAGTCTGGCTAGAAGAGGTAGATATATCACTAAGACTAGGCTTTGAGATTTTGTAACTGGGTTCCACTTCCTGCTCACTCTATACTTCCTAGCTATAGATACTCAGCTCCTGTCAGCATGTCTCCTTAGCCAGAATGGATTCTATCCCTTAAAACTGTAGACCAAAGTGAACCCTTCCTTCTTTAAGCTGCTTCTATAAGATATTTGGTCATAGCAAAAAGGAAAGAAAACAATATAATATAAAAATGGATCAATGAGATGAATTACAGTATTCTTGAACAATTAAATGCTTCTCCCACAAAAAGTAAGGAAATTATTTATATTTTAATACACATAGACTCAAAAATATGAAATTAAGAATGAAAATTTTCTTTACAATTAATAGGTGAATATGCTTATATAATTCATTTTCTTTCCAACCTTTCTGAACAAGGAATATTTGACAAGCAGATGGCCCTCAACTTAGAATTAGTTGTCTTATAATGTTTTGACTTTATGATGATATAAGAGCAATATATAGTCAATAGGAAAAGACTCCATATTTAGAAGTCAGACATCTTTCTGGACAAGGGATATGCAATATGATTCTATTTTACAACTCTGGGCAGCTGCAGTGAGACACAGCTCCCAGGTAGCCACAGGATCATGAGGGGCTGTCAGCGATGTTGCCAGCCTTTGGGGTTGGTGGGTTTTGGTTTTGTTTGTTTTTTTTTTAATTTTTTACATTTTTTAATACCTGTATCCAATAAAGTACATCATCTACTTAGCTTTTATTATACAATAAGCTCTACGCTTAACAATTCTGTCCAACTATAGGCTAATAAAACTGTTCTAATCATAGCCCTTTTGGAGCCCCATCTCATGTTAGTCCACACCACCATCTATATTCCTGCTAATCAGCACCCCAACCCCAGCCCTGCCTGCCTCCCAAGACTGCTCTAATCAGGAACACAGAAGGCCTGCTCTAACCAGGGTCACAAGGGCCCTGCTCTAACCAGAGACACAGCTCTTCCTGACTCCCAAGAGTCCTGCTTCAATCAAGGACACACAGCTCCATCTGCTTCCTGGGGATCCTGTTCCAATCTGGGACACACAGCCTAGCCAACACAAGAGACATCCAGATGGCAAAAGGCAAGTGCAATTACAAAATCAATAGAAGCCAATGCAATATGACACAATCAGAATCCAGCTCCCCGACCACAGCAAGCCGCAAATATCCTAACACACCTGAAAAGCAAGATTCTGACCTTAAATCACATCTCATAAGCCGGGCGTGGTGGCGCACACCTTTAATCCCAGCACTGCGGATTTCTGAGTTTGAGGCCAGCCTGGTCTACAGAGTGAGTTCCAGGACAGCCAGAGCTATACAGAGAAACCCTGTCTCGAAAAAAAAAAAAAAATCACATCTCATGAAGATGATAGAGGTCTTTAAAGATGATATAAACAATTACCTTAAAGAAATACAGGAAAACGGTCAAACAGGTGAAGGAAATGAGCAAAATGGTCCAAGGCTTAAAAATAAAAATATAAAAAATAAAGAAATCATAAATGGAGGCATCCTTGAAGATTGAAAACCTAGGATAAAGAACAGGAATTACAGATGCAAGCATCAATAACAGAATACAAGAGATGGAAGAGAGAATCTCAGGTGTAGAAGATACCATAGAAAAATTAGTAAATTGGTCAAATAAAATGCCAAATCAAAAAAGTTCCTAACCTAAAACATCCAGGAAATTTGGGACATAATGAAAAGACCAAACCTAAGCCTTGATAGATACAAGAAGATTGAAATAACCCCTTGCACTCTATCAGATCACCATGGACTAAGGCTGGACTTCAACAACAACAGAAACAACAGAAAGCCCACATACTCATTGAAACTGAACAACTCTCTACTCAACAATATCTTGGAATAAATAAAGAAAGAAATTAAAGACTTTCTAGAATTCAGAAAAAATAAAGGCACAGCATGCCCAAACTTATGGGACACAGTGAAAGCAATGTTGAGAGGAAAATTCATAGCACTAAGTGCCATCATAAAGAAATTGGGGAGATCTCATACTAGCAACTTGACAGAACACCTGAAAACTCTAGAACAAAAAGAAGCAAACACACCCAAGAGCAAATAGATGGCAGAAAATAGCCAAACTCAAAGCTGAAATCAACTGATTAGAAACAAAGAGAACAATACAGAGAATCAACAAAACCAAGAACTGATTCTTTGCAAAAATCAACAAGATAGAGAAACCCTTAGCCAAAGTAAATAAAAAGCATAGAGAAACTGTCCAAATTAATAGAATCAGAAATAAAAAAGGACATGTAATGACAGAAGTTGAGGAAATTAAAAAATAAAAACCATCAGGTCTTACTTCAAAAACCTATACTTAACAAACCTAAACAAAATGGATGATTTTCTAGAGAGATATGACATACCAAAGTTAATTCAATACCAGATAAACTAATTAATCAATGCCATTATCCCTAAGGAAATAGAAGCAATCATTAAAAAAACCTCTCAACCAAAAAAAAAAGTCCAGGGCCAGATGGCTTTAGTACAGAAGTCTAGCAGACTTTCAAAGAAGATCTAGTACTAATACTCTTCAAACCATTTCACAAAATATAAAGAGAAAAAACACTCTCTAGTAAATTTTATGAGGATACAGTTACCCTGATACCTAAACCACACAAAAACCCAACAAAGAGAACTTCAAAACAATTTTGCTTAGGAACATCAATGCAAAAATATTCAATAAATTCTTGCAAAGTGAATCCAAGAACACATCAAAAATATTATTCATCAAGATCAAGTAGGCTTCATTCCAGGGATGCAGGGATGGTTCAATATATCAAAATCCATCAATATGATCCACTCTATAAACAAACTTAAAGAAAAAAATCACATGATCATCTCATTAGAGGCTGAAAAACTCCAATACTCCTTCAGGTTAAAAGTCTTAGAGGGATCAGGAATTCAAGGTACATACCTAAACATAATAAAAGCAATATACAGCAAGCCAATAGTCAACATCAAAGTAAATGAGGAGAAAATTGAAGCAATAACTCTAAAATCATGGACAAGACAAGGCTGTCTGCTTTCCCCCTATCTATTCAATATAGTACTTAAAATTCTAGCTAGAGCAATAAGACAACAAAAGGAGGCCAAAAGGATACAGAATGGAAAAGAAGAAGACAAGGTATTTCTATTCAAGAATGATATGATAGTATATACAAACAATACCAAAAATTCTACCAAAGAACTACAGCTGATAAACAACTTCAGCAAAGTGGCTGGATATAAAATTGACTCAAAGAAATCAGTAGCCCTCCTTTATGCAAATGATGAATGGGCTGAGAAAGAAATTAGGGAAACACCCTTCACAATAGCCACAAATGTTATAAAATATCTTACTGTGGCTCTAACCAATCAAGTGAAAGACCTGTATGACTAGAACTTCAAGTCCCTGAAGAGAGAAATTGAAGAAGACATCAGAAGATGGAAAGATCTCCCATGCTCATGGATAGGTTGCATTAAGATAGTAAAAAGGGCCAACTTACCCAAACCAATCTACAAATGTAAGGCAATCCCCATCAAAATTCCAACACAATGTTTCCAGACCTTGACAGAGCAATTCTCAACTTTATATGAAAAAAATTATACCCAAGATAGGCAAAACAATATGAAGAATAAAAGAAATTCAGAAGAACTCACCATCCTTGACCTCAAGCCATACTAAAGAGCAATAGTCATTAAAAACAAAAACAAAACACAAAAAAAACACAAAAAAACAAAACAAAAAAAAACCACAAAAAAACAAAAAAACAAAAAAAACAAAAAAACAAAACACAAAAAAACAAAAAACACAAAAAAACAAAAAAAAAACAAAAAAACAAAACACAAAAAAACAAAAAACACAAAAAAACAAAAAAAACAAAAAAACAAAACACAAAAAACAAAACAAAACAAACAAACAAACAAAAAACCCACATAGTATCGGTGCAGAAACAGATAGGTTGATCAATGGAATAAAATCAAAGACCCAGAAATTTCCTGAACAGAACAACAATGGCTCAGGTTCAAATATCAACAATTGATAAATCAGATCTCTTGACAGTGAAAAAGCTTCTGCAAGGCAAAGGACACTGTCAATGGGATAAAACGTCAGCCTACAGACTGGGGAAAGATCTTCACTAACCTTATATCCAACAGAAAGTTAATAGCCAAAATATATAAAGAACTCCAAAAAATAAATAACCCAATTAAAACACAAACAGTTGTCTGAGGGCACACAGACTCACCAGATTAAATTCTAAGGTGTCATATTCTCTTAAATGAAAGAGTGAAGTAAAGAAAAAAGTATATATTCATGATGGAGAAAGGCAGTCCAAACAGAACAGCATGATAGTCATTTCAAGCAAGGAGGCAATGACCAATGTATAAGCACCTGGCTTGCCCAAAATCTAGAAGATAAGGCCCTATAATAAATAAATAAATAAATAAATAAATAAATAAATAAATAAATAAAAATTAAAAAGAGTTATTCAGAGAAAATGTCCAGAAGTCCAGATGTGGATCATAAACAAGTTGGTGACTAAGATCTTGGTTATAAAATTTCAGGATGAGATCCTGTGTGACCTACCAGATGAGAGACTTCATCTTATGAATTAAGATAATATGGACAGTGGAGACCAGGTAGAACTGGAAGTACAATGCTTCAGGACTCCAAGCACATAAGGATGGGAAGTCTCATCAATAAACACCTCATTACCATCCGTGCCATCCATAAGAGTCACAGGAACTTGGATGATATCTATATGTACAAGACATGCCCCAAAGGTAATACCAGGATCCATCCAACCTTTGTTGACACTGCTGAATATGGCCAAGTTGAACAGGCTTGGGAAGCACCTTAGATTTTCTAAAGATTTTTACATGACCAAAGCAAAAAATGAAGTTTAAGTATATTCAAGTTAATCACTGAACAACATGCTAAGATAAACACTCAACACTCTTTAGAAGAATATCACAGAATCCAGAGGCTTTATATCCAACTATCCAAACTGTAGAGTATTCATTTAAATATCACTGACAACAGGAGAATATGGCATATTGATAAGGAAACAAAGCACAAAACAAAAATGAAGCTCCGATTCATCTAACAAATATCTTAAAGTAGCTAACATGTAGGTATATTAACAATATAGATAGATAGATAGTCTTTAAAATAGTAAAGAAAAATATGCTCAATTTAACCGAAGTATAAGGTTAGTCTAAGCAGAGAAAAAAGGACAAAAAGAAAATTCAAAGACAAATGAAAGAACAATTTTAGTGGAATGGGATCACTGTTTGGAGATGGTAAGGGAAAAATAGGCAGAATCCAAAAATGATCCACAGGAATTTTTTTCAGTCTAGGAAACAGAGGAAAGAAAATTTAAATGAACAAAGTCTTAAAATAGGTAATATAGCTGTGATGTAGTAATGCACTCATGTTTGTAGTCTTAGGACCTTCAAAGACATCCTAGGATACATAGGGGGAACGTATTATGACAGAAATACATATATACAAATTTTAAAGGAAGGGAATAGATAGGATAATATCAAACCATTTTAATCTAAGTATAACTAAATTCCTAGAAGAAAAACAGAATACAAGCTAGACTGAATATATAAAGGAATAATGCCTAGTGATTTCTACAAATAACCAAAAAGATCCAAGAAGTTTAGTAAACATCTTGGAGTAAATATGAAGAGACCCAGGCATAGGGACACAGTAAGCAGAAGCAAAAGACAATAGATAAAATATGAGGCATATCCAATGAAGAGCTGTGCTATGTCCAGGAGAACAAGGGTTGCCACGGGTTGTCAGAAACAATAAAATAAAGTGACATCATTAAATTACTGAAAGGAAAAACAGACACAAAACCTATTAACTAATAGCTCTCTGCCCAACAATAATACCTTCAAAAATCAAGAAAAAACTAAACAAACATTCTGATAAACAAGAGCCAAGTAGTTGCTGGAGGCTTACCCAGAAAAAAAAAACAAAACGGGGGATACTATATAGAAATTTAGATTTATACTAAAGAATAAATAGGACTAGGGAGGTTGAATAAATTGGTAAGTATAAATGAGTATGTTTGCTTTGTTTAAATGATTACTATTTAAAGAAAGAGAATAATAATATTGTAACCTTGGTAAATAACACTGGCACAAAAATATTGTCCAATAACCTCTAATATATACTAATATATACTCAACCAACAACTGTAGAAAATGA
This sequence comes from Mus caroli, assembly GCF_978045245.1. NCBI lineage: Eukaryota > Metazoa > Chordata > Mammalia > Rodentia > Muridae > Mus > Mus caroli. The sequence goes on from NW_028227270.1 coordinate 12,824,691, forward strand.
ATTAATAGCAAAGAAGAAAATAATTGGCCTAAAATTATTTTTAAAAAAGCAGAATTTGTAATCAAAGAGACTTGGGCTCGGGTCCTTGTTATTAACAAGTGAGATTGCCGGGGCTATAACCCAGGTGAAAATACATTCAGTCTGCATAAGACAGTGTCAGTTTATGGCTATGTCTCAGTGTAAATCTCAAGGGTCCTTTGACCTACTCTTGAAAAACCAAAAGATGATGAGCTGCTCTCTAGATATAAGGGCTCATAGTATAAAGGCATAATCAGTAGTCTTGATTTAAGAGGTGATTTTTGAAGGTCATGTTTATATGATAAATGGAATTGTTAGACAAAAAGAAAAGATGAGGCTAAAGGGTAAAATGAGTTCTTTGGTTTAGAGAAAACATGATATATTAATTTGTAAATTACAGTGAAAATTTGCACTACAAGATATTTTTAAATTGAAAAACTATTGTCACAGCAGACTTCCATACGTGATAAGAATTGGAAGTCTAAAAAATCAGAAACCAAACAGAGAAGACAGGGAACTGAGATGTCTCTCTCTTGCCTCAATTTTGTGTGTCTTAAAAGGCACAGTGGATAGCATGAGTTATGCAACACACCCTAATTTTTAAAGAAAAAGGAAAAATACATGGTGAATGTAAATGGATACAGGAAAAGATAATCTAAATCAACCTAACGGTCAATTAGATGGAGCACAATTTTGTTTTACTTGCACAAAAATGTCAGTAATCCATACCCTCTGCAGGCAGAAAATTTCAAGGAAGCGAAAAAAAAGAAAGTCAAGATATCCACTTAGTGAAGTATTCAGCAACTTAGATTATTATCAACATATAATCACCATTGGTACATACTGCATCTGTTGAGCATTTAGCATGCACAAGATACTCATTAGATGTCTTACATTCCTCACTGAATCTTTATGATAATCTGGAACAGTAGTAGTATAATTCTATTGGATAGATGCAACATGACATGTACTCAGGCATCATGACAGTCATTAATGGAAGAATCAAAACACATTCTTATATCTCTTCAATTCCAACCATGTCTCCATCCTGGCTCCAGGTCTCAATGCACCAGCAATGATCCTTAATACTGAAAGTCGTCAAGATAAAAGAAAAAAAGTGTTATCCCTTCATCCCTAGCTGGTGAAGATGGGTCTGTCTGTCAGATGAAGGGACGTTGCTACTGGAAGGGAAATGGTAACAGTAAAAGAACAACAAAAAAATAGATTAAGGCAGTTAGATGAAGAACAACCACCTGTAGAAAAATAATGGGTTACACATAGGACCAGGGTACGCTTTCCCCAAAGCAGTGAATTTTGATATAGAACATGAAAAGGGAAGAAACATATGCTAATACAGTAGGAGGAAAAAATGTGGGGGACATCTGCAGATAGATTATATCAACACTTTCACAGTCATTGTTTTCTAAGAAATGCCAAAGCAGTTCCTCCATCTGTATGACTGAAAATTTGAACTTGAAACCTAAGCCCATCCTGCACAGATGTCGTTTGAAGGACGACTGTTGAAACTCTGACTGCAAAATCACTCCATGCTAAGTTTCTTTGGCAATCAAAAGAACATAAACGTTTACATTAAAAGTCTTTTCATAATGAAATGTAGAAATGACTGAGCCCTGAAAGTGCAGCACTGATAATGTAGCAGGAGTCAGAGATCTGGAACCAGACCAATGTAAGCAAAGCTGTTTGGGCAAAAAAGGTGACACACTGTGACAGACTGTGTGACACACAGTGACAGACTACAGCTTCCACGGCTAGGTGTTTTATGATGTTTTTAATTTTTATTTTTGATTTTCTTTTAGAGGGAAGGTTACAAGGGTGTAGGGAAGTGTATGGAAGGACTGGGAGATGAATGGGATTGAGGTACACATGTGAAATTCAGAAAGAATCAAAAAAATTACATTAAGAAAGTCTTCTCATTTCCTAAAATACCTGCTTCATAAATGTTTAAATTTCTGGAGAATCTTTTAAGCCACGTGATAAATGTCACTATTTTACTGTTGCTTTTATTCTAAGTAAAAGTTTCTATTTATCTTTAGAAGTTTTATGACAAGCTAAGGATTTAACTAAGCAGGTAAGTATGCACTGAATCTCTTTGTCTGAGAGTTGTGATTCAGGTTGCTTCCAAGATTTACTTGAGAAACTAAAGTCCACAGTATTGTTTTAAATTGGAAGCACCCCTATCTCATTTCATTTCTAGTTGAATAAAGTATACAATTACTTAGAACAAAAGGAGTGCCTTTTCTTAGCACATTTTCTCAGCATAATATTTAGTATTCTGGATATTAAGAATATATAGATCTTTGATTTTACAGAGTGTAAAGGGTTATCCTGTAGTCGTCAGGACAATAAAGCTAAGAAGCATACTAAGGCTGGTAGAGAAATGGAACACAGCACAAATAATTGTTACACAAACAATAGTTTAGAATAGATAGTAAAACTCTGAAGGGGCTATTGTTTAAATTGCCTGTCTCTCTGTCTCTCTGTATCTCTCTGTCTCTGTCTCTCTGTCTCTGTCTGTCTGTCTGTCTCTCTCTCTCTGTCTCCCTGACTCTCTCTGACTCTTTCTGTCTATGTGTGTGTGTGTGTGTGCATGCGCGTGCGTGTGTATGTGTGTGTGTGTGTGTTTAGTATTAGAATACATCTGAATCTATCAATACAGTTGATTATTAATAATTTGGGTATTAAAGCTCTCTGGACTTCTAGAAATTCCTCCAGACAAATGTTAATGTATGGATTTCTTAAGAATGACAAGTCATTCATTGATCTCAAATAATACCAATTTACCAGGGTCAAGAAATATGGCTGTATGTGTTGTTCTCAGATTGCATGTAGTGTTAGACAATGCAGAATCATTCATTAATATCCCAGACACAAAGTTAAGAGTCAGATTGTATCACAAGTCAATATTAATCTTCAGTAAAGATTTTAGGAGCCCACCAGCTTTCATTTACCTCCCTATGCTCTCTCCTACACAGAATCCTACACTTGGATAACAGCACTTGTATTGAAAAATGAAAAACGATAACCAAAAGTAACTTGTGATATGTTTCAATGTGGATAAAAATAAACGCCAGAATTTATCTTTGCCAGCTCAGCCTTCAAAGGGAAATCAGAAAACACCCCTCCACTCCAAGCTCCTAAGAATTGGCATCTGATTGCCCACTGCCTACTTAGAGGTGGCAGCCATCACTCATACATGTTTAGAAGCAGGCTAATACACGTTTAGAAGCAGGCACTTAGCACATTGCCGTACAATAAATACATCCTTACTGCTTCATATCTGACTTCAGACCACAGGAAAAGCTAAGAAGCCAGCTTATGGTTTCCATAAAAGTACATGGCTTGCACATGCTCCTATCATATGCACTGACTCAGACTCTTGTTCCCTAACGCACCAATAGCCTTCATCACTGCAGTTTGTTCTGCAGCCCTTGAATACTTTTTTTATATTTTCTTTTTTTTATTACATCTTTTCCTCAATTACATTTCCAATGCTATCCCCAAAGTCCCCCATACCCTCCCCCCTACTTCCCTACCCACCCATTCCCATTTTTTTGGCCCTGGCGTTCCCCTGTACTGGGGCATATAAAGTTTGCATGTCCAATGGGCCTCTCTTTCCAGTGATGGCCAACTAGGCCATCTTTTGATACATATGCAGCTAGAGTCAAGAGCTACGGGGTACTGGTTAGTTCATAATGTTGTTTCACCCATAGGGTTGCGGATCCCTTCAGCTCCTTCGGTACTTTCTCCAGCTCCTCCATTCACAGGACCAAAGGCCTCTCCTCCCATTGATGTCCAACAAGGCCATCCTCTGCTACACATGAGGATGGAGACATGGGTCATCCTGTGTGTATTTTTTGGTTGATGGTTTAGTCCCTGGGAGCTCTGGGGTTACTGGTTGGTTCATATTGTTGTTCCTCCTATGGAGCTGCAAACCCCTTCAGCTCCTTGGGTCCTTTCTCTAGCTCCTCCATTGGGGACCCTGTACTCAGTCCAATGGTTCACTTCTGTATTTGTGAGGCACTGGCAGAGCCTCTCAGGAGACAGCTATATCAAGCTCCTGTCAGCAAGCACTTGGTGGCATCCACACTAGTGTCTGGGTTTGGTAACTGTATGTGGGATGGATCCCCAGGTGAGACAGTCTCTATTATGAGATTTCTTATCTTGGAGTCTCTGGGCAACAGCCAGAACATAATTAGTGAAAAACTAGTTAGAGCAAAGAATTAGTGGGATAAATAAGAGATAGTGACTGTGTGTGCATTCAAAATGCATATACTCATCATTTGTTACTGGTTTGATAAGGATGATTATACATTCAATATCCACACCATTCCATGTGTGTTTATTTTAAAACATTACTTTGGATTATCAGAACATCATATAATATGAATTCACATGTAACCATCCCCAAAGCCAGCATGATTTACGTGAATAGGGAAAGATAAAAATTATACTACTTGGTTGCAGAAAAGTAAGCAGCCATTCTTGATTGGTAAAATGGGCGAGGTTATCAAAGTTTATTTGCAGTTTACTTGAAGAGCAGGTAGGAACTAAAAGATTCAGAATGATAGTGGTTGGTGAGAGGTTGCTGGCAGGAGCAAGGCAAAGTGTGGGAATTAGAAAATGCACAGTGTATGAAGGTTTGGATAACTGGAAATAGGGAGAGTCTCTCTGAGCATGGACTCCATCATTCCTTCCGCAGGCTGTGGTCCAATCACAGGAGAAACAAATCTGAGTAGAACCTTCCACTGATTGATATGATGGGACCAGCTCTGGCCACCTTGCCTTCCCTGACATGATGAATGACACATCTGAACAGTGAGGCAGAATAAACCTTCTCTTTCTGAATATGCCAGGTGTCTTGTCTCATCACAACAGCAGCAACAACAATAACAACAATGTAGCTAATAAACCAGCTGAGGCAAAAAATAAATTAAAATAAAAACTGTTGAAATGTATTGCTATGAAGGAAGAACTGACAACTATAGCTCATTCTAAAATTTTAAGTCTGCATGGACAAAAATATAGTTGAGCCATTGAGGGAAACATTTAAAGTAAAACTTGAAATTGGTCGGGGGAAAGATAGAAATTTGGCCACACACACACACTATTAGTTGTGTTTTTCTGGAGAACAATAACATGTGGCCTTTTAATAATTTGGTGACTGGAAGAAGAAACCAGGTAATAAAGTACTCTACAATACATGACAAGAAGATACAAATAATGGGTGAAGGTGGATCAAGAGAGGTTTGCTGGTTTGAAGAAAAAATGAAAATTATGATGTATGATTGGTAAATTCAAGCCAGAGTGTTATTGGCTGGGTTGTTTCTTGGATGGCAAAGTCTACGAATACTTACAAACTGAAACCTAAAAGCAATAATGGGAGAGAGAGAGAGAGAGAGAGAGAGAGAGAGAGAGAGATGTTAAACTATAAAAAGTTGCTTAGGCACTTGGAGAGAACCTCTTAGTATTGTTCTGTGAAAGTAAAATAATATTAAAGCAACTCCTAATGACTTATCAGTATTCTCCAAGATTAAGGAGCCTCTCAGCCTTCATCCGAGAAGCTTCTGTTTGTCATAAATGATGGTCAACACAGAGACCCACATCTAAGCAAAAGGCAGAACACAACAGGCTGCAGATTATTAAGGGACCATATATATCATACTCCATCCTCAAAGGTTGTAGCAGAGAACAGAGAATGAGGGGACAAGCCAGAGATGAAGGATAAGGACAAGGGAACATTGTCTTCTAGACACAGCTGTACATATAAACTCACAGCAGCTGTGGCTGCATACATAAGACCTTGCAACACAAATCCAAGCATGGAGAGAGGAATGGTACACAACTTTCACCCCTGCCAAAGAACTATTAGAAACTGTTAGATATGGGGAAGGCAAAGCCCCTGACATCAAGGCTCCATTGACGTTCACACACCCACGAATATTTGGGTGGTACATATTGATCTTGCTGGGAGTGAGGAGGACACAAAATGGGTGGGAAGGGAAAGGGCATAAGTGGATCTAGGAAAAGTTGGGGAAGGGAGGGCAAATATGATCAAAACTCATTGTAACATATATATGCATATGTATGTGAATATTATATATGTATATGTGTATTCATACATATATGTATAAATATACAAACATAAGTGTGTGTGTATACACACACACACACACACACATACTAAAGAAAAGAAAAAGAGGTCACAATCTTGGAGAGAGGACAAGAGAGGGGAATGTAGGAAGAATTGGAGAAAGGAAAGACAGGAGAAAATATGTAATATTTTAACTTAAAAAATTTAACGCTCCACTGCTTCTACATCATCTACATAACTCATTGAACATGAAGAAGTCAAGCTGATGCCTACCTATAGCTTTCACCCCTACTGACTAATATTCATGGTACTAGATGTACTCTGTACACTGCTGAAGGAGAAAGATAGCCATCACCCCAACTATAAACCTTTCCATTGTCAGTGGTGACCTGCCTGCAAGACATGCTGACACAATAGTGTCACAAAGCTTGTAGGAATAAACAATCAATATCTGACTGGATCTAAGGCCCTCTCCATGAAATAGAGCCCACACCTCACACTGCTCGGGTAGGTGAGAACCTAACACGAGATAGGCCAGGGCCTAAGGGAAGACCAAATCTTATCATTCTGCAAAAGGAATATAGCAATAAAATGTCTAAAATTACTCCTAATGGCATTCTGCTCTGCTAGTAGATATATGTGCCATGCTCACACAGAGAAGCTTCATCCTGCAGTACACAGAAGCAAACAGAGACCCACAACTGGGCAACATGCAGATAGTAACAGTGACAGTCCAAACTGGGATAGCTCCTTCTAATCTCTCCCCGTAAGAGCTTAGGGGACTCTGTGGAAGAAGACTGTAAGAGTCAGAGGGGATGGGGACACCGAGGAAATAAGGACTTCCAAACAGTACAACTAGCACACATATGAGCTCATAGACTGATAGCATGTCAGGACTGACACTCCCTGCGTGGGTCTAAGCCAGATGGGGCCCTGGTGCTGAGAGCGGAGGTGGGCACAAGCACCCGTTCCTAACCCAGAAACTATCTCCAATTGATAACCACTCATGAAGGAAAAAATTAATTTCTTTCCAATGGAGTCTCACTAGGTATACAAACAACCCTTAAAGACAGACACTATACATAGCAATAGATGGCCAAAATAAAATAAACTCAATATTTTTGAATGTTCCTTGTCTCATCATGCTTTGTCTGATGTTATTTTTATTAATTTTTATTACTTTTCTCTTATAGATTTTTGCATATGTATTATTATTTCCGGTGTTATGTTTTTGTGTGATTTCTGTGTGTACAAATGTGTGTTTCTATGTGTCTTTATGTATTTCTTGTGCTTTGGTGGGGGCTGTCTTTTCTCCTGGTAGCTTTTTTTTTTTTTTTGCTTCATCCTGTTCTATCACATTTGCTTTAATTTTATCTTATTTTTACTGTTTTTATATGTCTGTTTTTATTCGAATGAGACTGAGAAAGAAAGGGTATAGATCTGGGTGGGTGGAGAGTTTGGGAGGATCTGAAAGGTATTTGCGGAAGGGGAAACTGTAATCATAATATATTGTATGGGAAAAAATCTATTTTCAATAAAAGGAAGAAAAAAAATCTGCTGCTTCCGATCAACAAGAACTCTCGGTAACCAGCTCCTAGTTTGACATGTATCAGGGCCCTAGTAACTCAGGAGATGGGTCCTCTATGCCACACATATCACTGGGGATTAGAAGAGATATGCTAGTCCAGCATCAGGACCGAAGGTAAAGTGCAGTAAAGCAAAACATGGGCTAAGTTGTTAAAATAAAGGAGAGGGCGGGGACCGGACAAGGGTTCAGAGAAGAAGGTCTTAGATTATTGTTTGGTGGACATACAGTAAGTCTCCCGATGGGTGAGGTATTTGGGGGACGGCAATTCCGCAGACGGAATAGCCCGCACAAAGGCGCTGTGGTGTGGAACCTGAAGACCTCTTTAGGAAACTGTAAAACGTGCATGTTGGGCAGAAAGCAGGAAGGTTGTAGGAGAGTACTAGTGAGGTAAGAACAGACAGGAGACAGAGTCACCCACAGAGGCACTGCTCCACATAAGGTCTTAGAGCAGACTGCTGCCTTTGGGTAGCCCAGGGGTCATAGCTCTTTCAAGATCTAAGCATCTAAGAGGGGAATAAAAGAAATAATAAAACAGAGTAGAGCTTCCCTATAAACATCCTGAAGCTGAGATACTATTGCATTTTAGATGTAAGATCCTGCCATAGCCAAAATATTCATCTTTTGCTTTTAAAAAGTAGCTGAAAGTGGGATAGAAGAGGTCACGTGGTGGTTAAGAGCACCTGCTATTCCTGCAACAGATTGGAATTCAGTTCCAGCACCCACATCCTCAGCGTATAACCACTGAAAGCTCTACACTCAACCAATCTGGCCCTTTCTTCTAGCTTTTGTGGCCACACACACATGTACATATTCACAGTCACACACAGAGGTACACACATTTTATACATTACATAAATATAATTATATATACATATATAATTTATATACATAATTTTAAAATAATAAAATAGCAGGAAGTAATACAACAAACAGAGGAGTCATATGACCCAGTTTCTGAGTAAGAACAATTAGCCAATCCACACTGTTATAAATGGATTAGGATCAGATAAGACTGGTGGAAGAATGTAACATTACCTGGACTAACGAAACTGCCTGCCAAGAGATTATCAAAAGAGATAAGAGTGATTCAAACCATCAAACATTTAAAGGAAGCATTAGTTCCAGCCAACCAGAGATAGAAAAGTCAATGCCATTTTAGATTGGTTTTTCAAGGTAAAACTTGAAAAGCAAAGATAAATTTCTTAGAGAATTATTGTCAGGATAAATAGAAAACCATCTGGAAGACACGTGCAGTTAAACTGTTATACTGTTAAACACCAGGAAAAAACATTCCAGATAGGTTAATATTTAAATGTAAAATAAGCAAAAAAAAAAAAAAGTAGTGGGAGAAAATGTAGAAAAGGTGTATATAATCTTGGGAAAAGCAGAAACATCAAAAGGGAGTCACCCTGGGCTAACCAGGAGGACATGGAAGGACACTCATCAACTCCTGCCAAGTTCCAAATGTGCACAGTGGTGAAGGCACGGGGGTCTATCACACAATTCCACACCCAACACACATGAGTCTATACATACTACACATACAGCTTAGCACTCAGCATGGTGGCACACTCCTGAGGTGGCAGACAGGGGCAAAGGAAAGAAAGCAGCAAGCTGTGGACAGCCTACATCATGCTCTATCTCAAACAATGAAGCAAAACAATGCTTAGTCTTCATGCAATTCGTTTTTAAAGGCAGAGGGGCAGCGAGTGGCTTATCCAGCAATGGCCCTTGCAGTACAAGTCTGGTGACTTGAGCTGATACACTGAATCCACACAAATGTCCAAGGAGAGGCAATGCCATGACACTGTCCTGTGACCTCCCCACATGTGTTGCAGCATTCGTGTGCCCTTCTATCGTATAAACATACATACATGGAATAAAAATTAATAAAGTGGTTTCCTTCTTAAACAAAAAACAAAAAAGATTTAACTCCATGTAAATAGACTTCACAGGTAAAAAAAAATTGTTTAAAGGAAAAATGCCGAAAGTAAAGATGCAACTGTTTACATTGGAGCCAATCCACAAACAGATTTTTACTTGTGTTATCTTTAAATGTCAGTAGAATTAACTCGAAAATAAGCCTCCCAAGAGCAAAATAGACAAAGAACATTAATAGGCAAGTCTCAGGAGGCAAAAACTGCCCAGTCTCATTAACAATTTAAGAAACACAAATAAGTAAGATGCTATTTCTCCTGGGTCAAGTTGACAGAGTTTTTAACTCCTTGAGTTATGGGAAAATATACGCCCATCCACATGTCTCATGGAAAAATAAATGAAGGAGAGAAAATGTCTGGAGAACAATTATGTAGAAAGCAAGGAATACAAAAGTCAGGCTCTGCTTCAAGAAGAGTGTCTAGTGGAAATGATCCTGATTCACCGGCCAGGGGCACACAATAATTTTTTACATAGCTAAAAGTTTAAATTTGATTGGATAAATGAGTGCCCTCTAATCATAAGAACCTTCTATTCTAAAGCTTGTGTTGGTGGGGAATATTTAACAGGACGGGAAGACACTCAGACTAAGTTTGTTAAAAGAGAGAAATGAGTATCAAGTCGTACCATCAATCAAGAAAATGTAGGTTGGCTGAGATATTAATTTAAATTATCATTCACTTGCATGGTGGTAGTCAATAATAGGCAGACTGTTAGTAGCAGTGATGGCAATCTTAGAAATGACAACAGAAAAAATACACAGCAACTAAGCAACCAGCAGTTCAACTCTCATGTTAACAGTTAATTACAAAATTCAAACATTTGGGTTTCTGCAAACCTTCCGCTGCTGTGAGATGACGGGCCGGTGACGATCCCTCACTTCAGCGACTTCCACCCAGTCCTTCTCTCTTCCCTAAACTCTGACTCAGAGGACACAGGAAAACTGCCTGCCCTTTGACACAGGAAGGAAGGAGGAAGAAAGTGGCTGTGACTACACTCTCCTGAGGACCTCCCAAGTTCTCTGGGAGTGACACATACGAAAGAAAATGGGGAAATACTGACCCAGATCTCTCTGAGTTGTGGGGACAGCCCTGATGTAATTTAACACAGGACACTCAAACACCTTTTGGTGCTTTCTCTATCTCTTAAGGCACGCTGGTTATTAAGAATACAAGTTTGTATGAAACAGGACAAATGGCAGGCTCTCATTCTTTTCCAATACAATGTTTCATCCCCAAAGATCCATATGGAGTCTCTGAGGATCTAAAAATAACACATGGATAATGTCAACAATCAAAAAAAATCATATTTAAAACCTGTATTTTATTCGTATATTTCTACCTGGTGCTTACAGCCAGTGACATTCATATGTATCAATGGTAAAGGCATGTTTCTATGTAACTCACGCTTCTAGGCTAGTTATGTTTGTAGTTGTTAATTCCTTAGCTCCTGCTGCTGTGCTTTCTAAACTGCACACATGAGATCATTGAGAAATACTAACTCTACACTCAAAGTAATTTAATGGGGGCGGGAGTGAGAATAGCTACCTGAAATAGGGGGTGGGGGTGGGGGGTGAGAAGAACATTAAACACCCACACAGCCCATTGTGTGTTTAACAACGGAAGTTACCTCAAAGGTTACAAAGGAACTGTGCTATTTGCCAATGGTGGAGAAGAAAAAATCCCTAAGATACATAAAGCTCACTCTAAATATTTGCCACTCTATGTTACTTAAGACCAGAGGGCATTAGCAGGGGTGAGCTGAGAACACAGAGGTCTCCAGGCTACAGGACCCAGTTTCCTTAGTCAACAGCGTGTAGTTAAGCAAACAGTGCCTAAGGGTTTCAGAAGAACTACAGGACTCTGCTATATCCCTGAGAGGTACCTATAATACTAAGCACGATCCTTTGGGGATATAGATTTTTAATTTATTACATTCTATGTCGACTCAGTTATTTTAGCTGGTATCCATCATGATATTATTTACTATCACTTGTTTGTGATTTCATTCATAAAACCTGCTTGATTCTATTCTGCTGGCGTTTATACTGGCTTCAGTGAGGAGAAAATAGCAAAAGGTATTTTGTAAGGAGAAAATGAAATTATTAGCCAGTTTCAGGAGCTTACATTTGATGAAGAAGGCACCGTGCACGTTAATTATATCTGACTTTTCCTCATACTCAGAAATTCCAAGGACAATTGTTTTAAAGCGAAGTCATACACTTACCAGAATAACACAGAACAAACCATAGTGTTATAATATCTGACGGTATCTCTGGGAGCAGAATTATTAGTTCATAAATTTAAGGCAGACACATAGGCACCTGATCCACAAAAACATTCATTTTACTCTACAGAGAAAATAAAAACCCTTCAGTCCTATTTTGACAACGCGCGCGCGCGCGCACACACACACACACACACACTCTTACACATATCTTTATACCAGTCAGAGGCGCTTAGGCTGTGTGAGCAGGTTTTTATATGTTCAGACAAAAAAAAAATACACTTTCATTCTGAGGATGCTCACTGGGTTCCTCCCATCCTCCTGCCACAAACACACTTCCCTCCTGCATGTCTTCTCTCACTTACCTTGAGCAGAAAAATCTGGAAAGGGAGACCTGCTTCTGTGAGCCAGCATCAGAATGTGGCCAAGGGAAATGAAATCTCAGTTCCTGCCAACAATAGAAGTCTTGGACATTCAATAGCAGAAAAATACAGGGAGCTGACACCCCATCTAATCTCAGGGCTTTCATACCAGATATTTTAACAAAAACAATCCAAGCCCCTGACGCAACAGAAGGTAGCCTTTGCATAATGTTTAGTTTCTAGTGTCTCCAAAACATATCTGATATTTATTTATGATCCAACTATATTAAGCCTGAAATGGAAAAGCTTCTAAAATTTCCAAAGTGCTTACATAAAACTGCCTGTATAATTATTAGCAAGGAAGTTAGCGGAAATCACATTTAAATCCAACTTACATGTCTGGTTATCGTGTGCCTTCCCCACCCCTACCCCTGCCTCATGAAAGTTTCTTGAACGTTTTTAATGTAGAAACCATGCATGTCAAAATCCCTCTGGATCCAGTTGGTTTTTTTTTTTTCTTTCTTTTTTTTTTTTTTTTAAATCTGGAAAGAATCCTAGGAAAGTTTGTGCAATGTCTCAGATTTTAAAACAGATCATTCAAGATCAAAGATCCCATGTGACAGTAAAGGGGCTTTATTGGCGTGCCAAAAAAAAAAAATGCAGGTTCCTTGTAAGTGGAACTAAAAAGTGAGAAGCCGTTATTAATACCAATTATAATAGATGAACAAAGCTTCCAGTACCCAAGCAGTGTTAGGCATACAATTGGATGTACAATTGAGTTATTGACCAAAAGGGTCCCATGGAAATCCCCAAACAATGCTAAGAGCTTCCAAGCTAATAGATTGCCCTATGCAAATGGACAGCAAGGTCCCATTATTGAAGAAAGCACCCAATACAACTCCTGAAACATGGAGTTGTCAAGCTAGTACCTCCATAAAGCCACCACTCTTTTCTTCTGTCTTTGGTCTGGGAAGGTTCTGTTCAGTCCACCAAAAAAGAAACATAAATGATAACCCAGCCACAAAACCTGTGATCTACAATGATGTCCTGCCTACAAAATATGCTAGGGCAATGTGGCACAAAGGTGGGAGTAACCAACCAATCTATGATTTGACTTAAGACTTATTCAATGAGATAAAAGCCATACCTGATACTGCTTTGGTAGCCAAGAACCAGAGGTTAGATAACCCAGAGACCTGGGGTAAAACAATAAAATAATTCCTAATGATACTCTGCTATACATAGACCAGAGCTTTATTCATCTATGTATAGCAGAATATTCTCATTGTCAGAGAAGCCTTTTCCCGCAGCAGATAAAAACAAATACAGAGACCCTTGGCCAGTTATTGGAACACACAGATCTAAATGGGATGTCTCCATCAAATCCCTCCCATTAGAGCTCAGGAAATCCCACAGAAGAGGGCATGGAAAGACTGTAAGAGTCAGATGGAGGACACCAGGAAAACAAGGCCCTCTAAATCAACTGAGCAAAACTCATATGAACTCAGAGACTGGAGCAGCAAGCATAAGGCTGAGAGGAGGCTAAACCAGGATCTCTACGTAGAGCTTTTAGTTTAGTATTTTCATGGGACTCCTGAATCGGTGACCCTGAAGTCCCTGGTGCCACCGCCTTCTCTTGGGACTTCTGTTGGCTTGCATTAATCGACTCCAATGCGATGCTCTTTGCCTTCTCTTTATTCGGTTCATTTTGTTGTGTTAGGTTTTCTCTTAGAAGTCCATGGTTTTTTTTTTGTTTGTTTTTTGTTTTTTGTTTTTTTTTTTTTTTGTCAATGAGAGAAAGAAGTAGATCAGGATGGAAGGGATGCTGGGGAGGAACTCAGGGCAGTAGAGGGTGGGGAACTGCAACCATACAGGATATACTGTATGAGAAAAGAATAAATGTTTCAATAAAGGGGGAAAATAAAAATAAAATAATAAAATTCTATTGAAGTGGACTCCAGTTGCTCCATATACCAGGAGATTATCGTATTAAGCTTGACAACTTGACATGACGTTACTTTTGTGTGTATCAAAACAATTTTTACATTGTGATCAAGACTGCTATAACAGTATTAATATTAATTGCACTTCACTATTTTTCTAATTATTTTAAAGTTTTTTTAACCAAAATTTTATATAAGCTTTGATTCAAGTTAATTATGACATATAACTATGTAATTAATCCATCCCTGGACTATTTTGCATCAAGTGAGTCTCATAACCAGATAATGAGGGTCATTTAATTTATATGGCAGGGAAGGGAAGAATGAGAAGTCTGAGCAAGCCATTTAAAAGGATAAATTTAAAATTCAGTCAATTTGTGGTGTGATTAAATGAGAACACAGGTTGAGGCTGAAAACTGCATCTACAACCAATATCACACACACCAAAAAAAAAGAAATGGTAAAAGAACTTGACTCCAATTTTATCTAATGTCTCTTTATGTTGATTTTATTTTCTATACTACAAAATTACAATGTAAGTATAAAGTTCACTGACCTGGTACAATTGAGCTATGAAAAGATGGCCATATGCATAATATCTGTCTTCATGTGCAGACTTTTGATCTTACTGTAATGTATAGATATGGACTTCCCATGTCCCTCAATAACTAGAGAACTTTAGCAAGTCATGGTAGACCACTTACATTATCAATTCCCAGGAGGAATGAAAGGTTAATTTGACTAACATCTTCTGGTGTTAATGTTGTTGAAACCACGATACTCCTAATAGAGCAAAACTTCCAAAATTAATAGAGTTAAGTTTCAGATGCCAAAAGAAAAGTTCGTTTTCATCTCTAATTCTACTGAACCCTCCGCTGGACTCTCTACAGAGCCAGAAGGGAGGACAGGATCAAATGCACTCTTAGTTCTGTAATGTTCTGCAGCATTACCAATATAAGCATCTTTTAAAATAATAGTTTTATTAATTCTTTGAGAATGTCATACAATACCTTTTGATCTTACTCACTTCCCTTCCCCAACTTGTTCCAGATCCACCTCCCTACCCACCCAACTTCATCTCCCTTCTCTCTCTCTCTATCTCTGTCTATCCAATTTGTATTGCCCCAAAACTTCTGAGAGTGGGGCCTGAACCTGGAGTATGGTCAACAAGGGGTCACACTCTTAAATTAACTCGTGTTCTCCCAGTAGTTATTAAATACCAATAGCTCCTTGCCCATGGATGGGACTTCAAGCTTTCCTGCCTCCCTCATGGTAGGATTTCTGTCTAGCTTGACCTTTCACAAGTCTTGTGGATGCTGTCACAATGATCATTAGTTTATTCATGCAACGACCCCACTGTGTCCAGAGGACTGTTTCCTTGCAGTTATCTACCAACTGTAGCTCTTACGTTCTCTCTTTCTTGAAGATCCCTGAGCTTGTCTCGAAGGATGTGATAAAGACGTTCTATTTAAAACTAAGCATTCCACAGTCTCTTATTCTCTGCATGTGAAGCAATTTTGACTTTATGTTAATTCTCATGTACTATGAGAAGCTTCTCTGATGGGGGTGGAGAGACACACAGATTTCTGTGTATAGCAATAATTCATTGTGAGTCATTTTATTGGTATGTCCATTTATTAAACTACTGTAGGTTTTTCTCTAAGGCCAATGAAGTTCTTGGCCTCGTTGACAGTAGAAGGCATGAATTCCATCTCATGGAACAGGCCTTACACCCAATCAGAGAGGAGTCACTCTCACAGTGTTCTGTCACTGTTGCACTAGTGCATATGTCTCGCCAAGACAGTCATCATTGTATCTCATAAGGTTAGCAGCTGATGAAGGTGAAAGATTCCTTTCATCCTCCAGTAACATGCATAACACCTTCCACCACTATGAATGTCAACCAATAGAGATAAAGCTTCCAGGTCCCACCTGACTTCTCTATTTGACTCAAGGATGTGGTGTCTTGTTTGCTGTGAAATTATGCCTTCTAGTAACTTCAGAAGCTACACCTGTAAAGTCTTTCCAACATGATTTCTCAAATGAGAGCTGAACAATGGTGACATGAATGGACATGCCAAACCAGATGGGAGGAAGCCCACTAGGCCGTGATGCTGCAATAGACGACGAAGGATAGCTGGGAGAGGAGATGTGCTCTTTCCCAGGGAGGAGCACACCAATTGGTTGTCTAGTGCCAAGTGATCTGCCCTGAAAACATACATATAAGTAACATTATATAGAACAAACAGTTCATATTTAGGAAATATCATATATGTGTGTGTGTGTGAGAGAGAGAGAGAGAGAGAGAGAGAGAGAGAGAGAAAGTGTTCTGGAGGATAATCAAGAGCAATGATGTTTGGGAGTCTCTGGGAACCCCGGTGGCCAATAACTCAAAAAGAGGTCATTTACTCCTAATACTGGGTCTTTATTTGCTAGCATTTGATATCTAGTTTGAGTATCCTTCCCCCAATATTACTGACCAAGAAACATACATGATGTTTTGCTTGGTGAAATTAATGTTGCACCCAAGCAAGATGGAACTGACATTATTGTAAAACACAGTTTACAATTACCAGGAATTCCTCTAAACAATATTCAAAGCCTGGAAAGGTAACCAAACAGAGTTTGGGAGGAGTATCCATTAAAGCCAAAAGAGAGTTTAAATGATTGCATTATAAAGTTCAACAGTAAAAATCATAGTTGTGTTTCTTATTCCTTCTCTTTAAAAGGTTAACAAGCAGTTAATTGAGAAAGAAGAAGAAGAAATAACCTCAGAATATGGATGTGATGTAATGATGAATATTCAGTTCCTGGGCTTTTATACATACCTAGGAAAATAAAAAACTACTGCTTGTTCAAAAGCCCAGAATTCTCTTCTTCTTAATTAACTAAGTGCCCTCTCATCTTCAATGCAATCAATCACACTGAGTAACATTTTCAACCAAACCAGGAAAAAAAAAAAAGAGGCTAAGCACAGATCCTTGGGTCCTTGATTACACTGCATCCATACTCCAAGAACCAACTGCAGAGCCTTTTCTCTGCATCCGTGGATGTGTGTGGTCAGCCAATCCACTAGCCAGCAACAGGCAGACACATATTTGCTCATCCTTGGAGAGCAGTGCATATTTTCCCTACATTCCCTGACTCCTCAATTATCCCAACAACCAAAAGAAAAGCCTAGGTAAAGAAGACTGACCTTGTCATTGGAGAGTTTAAATTTTGGTATGGAAGAAACATTTAGACACTAAATTTCTATCACATTAAAAAAGCATATGTAATAACTACTATAAATTTGGTTAAAGAGAAAAGTCATACATCCATAGAATTCCAGAGGCAACAGACACATCATGAGAGAAAAAGATTTGTGAACATTTTAATAATCACTCTTGGAAATATTCCAGATTTTAAACAGATCTGAGAAAAACAAAGCATGATAGCTAAAGGTGAGAAAAATCGACATTTTTTAAAAAATGGATTTAAAGTAACCTTGTTATGTTTTACTTTAACTATACATACCCCCAAAATCCACAAGAAAGAGTCAAATTTCATGAATAAAACATTGTCTTTACTCTGTAAGAGAGGCGATTTCCAATAACCAATAACCAATAACCTTTAGGTGAAAAGGAGAAGGGAAGAAATATCACTTTATTAGACATGGACACTCTCAAACTACCCTTAAGATTCCAAGTCACATTTTATTTTTTCCATTAACACTCTAACCATGCATGGTGAGGTGTCTCTTACCTTTGCTGTTTAATGATCCATCTCCCTGAAGCTCAGTCCTGTTACAGCCAAATCGGGAGAAACTGAAGCATCTGTTCTAAACCACGTAGAGCTGTCTCTTCAAGCAGAAAGTTGACTAAATTCTAAATTCTCCTAGACTAGGAAGACACTGGCATGTTTGCTCAGGCACATCAGAGGATTTCATTGCAAAGCTGGGAATTATTCCACAGATGTAAATAGATATCTAATTTATGTCACAAAGGAGAGATTATACTCTCAGGAGCGGTTATTTACACAGTCATTTCCCTAACTAGATTTCCACACACATGAGGATTTCAAGTTAGGAAAATGTTGCCAAAAATGCCTCACCACGCCTAACCAAGAGGAGAACATAAATGTCTTGTTAGCTGTAAATAATGATAAAAAGAGATCTTCGAGAATAAAATTACAACTGGCTTCCCCTGGAGTTTTAAGTGTATATTAGCCCAAGTAAATGACAGCATATTAATCTTAATTAATCAAATAAAATAGGCTTGTTGTGCATGTTTCTGTAAATTTCAAAATAAGTAAAGACGAGAGGAAAGATTACTTCTATTATTCTTCTTTCAAAATTCTATTTCCTACTGTAAAATCTGTAAACCCTCCTCTTCTGTGTAGGATAATTTATGGACTTCTGTCCTCTCCACATATGTACAATGAATGTTTCCTACAATAACTTTTCTGAACTTCTTATATAGATTCGTCACTAGAAGTGTTTATGCTGATCTTCTGAGAAAATGGTTTATCAGGACATTTGCAACATTTTATTTTTCTCTCCTGCTCTTTCTATAACTCATGGCAGCTTATTTTATTTTTATCTATAGTTATTTGGAAGCTATTCTGAGGGCAAAGAAAACTGGACAGGAAGTCAAAAATACGAAGGCTGGTCATGGCACTGGGCAGGATATGTCATTACTGGATCTATCTTGATCTATCATCTCAGACTCAAATGAGAAGCACCCTGCTACATGATCAGTCACTTTCTATGGTCCTAACAAGGCTGAAACTAACTGAAACTTTGGCTTTTTTAAATATGAATTTACACTTAGATATTTGGCTTTTTTAAATATGAATTTACACTTAGATACACTTGTCATCTAAAAAAAATTAGTCAATCTTTCTCTTGGTAGATATAAAGTTAGAAAACTACAATGAACACAGACATGAAGAAAGATGGACATGGGAAAGACAAAAAGCTGAGAGAGAAGGGAGGAGAGAGAAGAATGAAGAGAGAAAACCAAACAGCCAATAGAGTCAGGGTGCTAATCAGAAAAAAAGCATTTAAAGAGAAGAGACACTACAGTTTGGGGGCAGAGATTGTAATCATGCCTCTGCTTTGGAAATTGTCTTATCCAGTTTCACTCCCTCCCCCTTTGTGTGGAGAACCACAAAGCTGCTTCTCATGATTAACATGTACAATGATCAGTAGTCTTCCTTCAGATGTATGGGTTTCACAACAAGTGGCCACCTTTGATTAGTGTCTGAATGTAATTATTTAATCCTGTGCATCAGCTGTCACAAAGATGTGCTGGGATAGATAATCTGCAGGAAAGTAACATATCTATAACAAGCCCACTGAGGTCTGGATTGACTACGTAAAACTAGAAAGAAGTTCAAGTCCCCTTGACCACATCACTCTTACATCTTGTATGCTTCAAACTCTTCCATATTCTTCCAGCCAATCAGGTCTACAGACCTAAAACTCATGATCAGGTTTACTATAACAACAACCCCACACTAGAGTACCAATTTTCTGAATTTTTCTTATTGCATGGACAAAATATAAAATGGAAGCAACTTGAAGGAAGCTTTTCTTGGGGCCATGTGTTCACGACAATGAAAGCAAGCTGCCTGAGACGACAGGAGCTTCCAATGTGACCTCCCACATTCTCGTAGATCTGGAAGTAGAGACTTCATCCAGAATGCTCTAGAATCACCCACACATCCCTAAGTCTCCCAGGTACCTAGACCCATAATCTCCAAATACAACACCACCTTGGGACCAACTGCTCAACACAAAGGTCTGTGGGGACGTTTCACATTCATACTCTTGTATCTCATCCCCTGAATATAGGCTTTTAAGTACTACTTGTGCAAATTCAAGCAGACAATTTAAAGAGAATTTTTATGTGATTAAAAAAAAGAGGTCTAATAACAATGCAACACAAAAAAATTGTTTACATGCATCTTTTGCAAGCCAACAATAACTACGGGTGTTTTGTTGATATATCATAATGGAAAAATATCAAAATATTGGTACAATAAAATGTTAGCCTTAAGTCCTCTGTAAAGACTTACAAAGTGCTACAATTATTTTCTCTTCTGGTTTACTAGACCACAGATAACAACAGTTTAGACAATGGTGTTTTTATCATAGAAAAATTAGATCAAGAGGAATTCTAACACTGTTAGAGTAAGAGCAGGGGCAGATAGAGTAATAAAGACTTCCTTTCTTTAAGGTAGGGTCTCATTGAGCAACCTTTGCTGATCTAGAATGTGTTATATAGACCAGATTGGCCTCAAATACACAGAGATTTGCCTGCTTCTGCCTCCCAAGTACTAGAAAGAAACGCATGTGCCATCATGCCTGGCCAGCAGCTATATTATAAAGAGTCATTTGGTGCTTGAAGATCCTACATCATAAAACAAAAGACGGAAAGAGGAATAAAATGTGACCTGTGAAATCTCTTAAGCTTTGAACATGCATCAAGAATTAATTTCAATAAGAGGTTAAGTAACCATATCTAAGGTAACTCCAACCCTCATTTTATTAGAAAAATAACACATCAAAATGGGAATGAACTGTGTGATACAGCGGTGCTCAATAGTTACAAATGCTGTGAGTATCCATGAAAAAGAATTCCCTGCTTACAACCTCTCAGGGCAACCCACTTGTTTATTCTGCTAAAATATTTAACTGTACATTGACTGTGCATCAAGCCTCTTGGGGAACAGTTGTAGGACTGTCTGGTCACTACTGGAAATTTCTTTAATTTTCAAATAACCTCTCTTCTAAAGCAGTTTCATTTTGGAAAATAGTTAAGAATGTGTGTCATGTTTGCCTGCTTAAACTGTAACTACTCACAGCGTTTTGGAATGAAGCCCATTACTCCCTGGGCTTCATTACGCATTAAAATTTCCCACAGTTGGTGTTCTTTCAAGATGCAGAACTCAGCACAGTTTCCAAGAAATGTTCTCTTTAGCTGTGATAAAAGAGAGTTAGAATATATCTGGACTGCATCGAGTCTGGCTTCAGGCTCTTGTGGGAGGCTGCAGTCGGTAGGAAGAAATTATTAAGAAGGGGAGTTTCCAGTAGTGGAAGGAGTGATGTAGCCATGAGATTTACATAAAGATCATGAGTATAAACACACACCTGGACCCCTCTGATATTTATTCTGCAATATAAATGCACCCTTCCTTATTCTGTGGCCACTGCCAACCAGAATATCTAGATGGTAGTTCTGCTCAATTGAGCCCCTTGCTGCAATGAAATAAAGGCAGACTAAGTTTCTGTGAAGTTTGAAAGCACAGAGTAATTTACTTGTAGATAATTAATCACCCCCAAGGAGTTTGGGTTGATGCAAGTTTTATTGGCTACAAATGATCAATAATGTGAGCATCTGCAGGATTCTATTTACTCTACTAATCGTGGGCAGTCACATACTAAACTACCAACTAGAATGAGAAAATCATAGCT
The DNA here is from genome assembly GCF_978045245.1 of Mus caroli. Lineage (NCBI taxonomy): Eukaryota > Metazoa > Chordata > Mammalia > Rodentia > Muridae > Mus > Mus caroli. Next base: position 12,846,334 of record NW_028227270.1, read on the forward strand.
TTTCATACAAGCAGTTATGGTTTAAATCCTAAATCCCTTCCCCCCCCCAAAGGAGGCTCACTGGCTTTTTATGACTGTGTCCCCAGCTGATGGATCCAATCTTTGAGAAGCGATCAGATCATGGGGACTCTGACATAGTGAACAAGTTAATTCTACTGTGGATTCATAATCCGATAACATTATTGAGAACTGGTGGTGAATTTCAGAGTTGAGATGGAGCGAGGTAAAAGTCCCTGGGGAGCATGTCCTTGGAACATCTTGTCCTGAGCTTCTGCCCACTGCTGTCATGAGGTAAGTAAAATGCTTGCTTTCAGCCCCACCACATGCTTGGAAACACTGATCAAAGTAACCATAAACTAAAACCATGAGCCAAAGTAAATCTGTCCTCTTTTGACTTAACTTTCCTGCGTATTGTCACACTGATGAAGTCCAATGAATAAAAACCCCAATAACATAAAGTGACAAAGGGTTTAAACATCATGGTGTGCTCACTGGAAAACCATTGGCTGTGTAGTGTTGGTACATTATGTCACCAATGGCTTCTCCTTCTCTAGATAACATGAATATCCAAAGAAATGGGCAGACAAATGTAGAAATAGCATTCTTTTCACATGATGAGATGTATAGGAGGAGACCAGACTTCTGAGGAGCTATGTATTGAGGGAGGACCCACAGGATCCATGAATACACTCTGGAAACTATACCTCTAGGACCTATACCTATAGTGTCCTGTCTGTGTGCAATATGCCTTATAACGCTTCACAAAAGTGCTCCAAACTGGGAAACACCGTGTTGCCTTTGAGCTAGTTCAATGCTAAGAAACTATAAGAAAAGAAAAAGCACCTGTCTTGATCATTATTTAAGAAGCGCTATAATTAGGTGTAGACATATCTGAGACATTGAAAGATTTAATTCCGTAATCACAGACAGGAATGTTTTTCCATTTGGTTGATCTTCAGACAATTGAAGCCACAGTGGGAATGACTGATCAAATAGTCTTCCTGTCTTCCTACCCGCACATCTTGTGGAGCATATTAACAGGCAAAGAAAAACTTCATCAAATTTCTACCAGTGAAATATACTAGAGAGAGATGCCTCTCCTTTGGCAGACTTTTGCACATGAGGCCTCATTATTTGCTTCATTTTCAGTCTATGCAATGAAATAAGAACCTAAAGTTGCCCTTATGGACAAGATGCCTAGACATTGAATAAAGGATTTCTAGAAGACCTGTTGAAAGTAAACCTACAGACCTCAAACACATGGTCAGCCACTATCCGTGGGTGACGTACTCTTATCTAAATGACTTAAAATGTCATAGTGAGTTTAGGATGCTTGAGATTGTACTAGAAGCAGGATCTCTAGACAGTGTGAATATAGGAAACAGAAGCACTATGGATCCAAGAAACTCTAACTGGGAGATGCTGATTTCCAGTCTTTCCTCTTTGCTCAAGCCATGCCTCTACATGGGGTCAGCAATCTATTTACTATATAGAATGACATATCTGCAGTGACAAATTTTGTCCGAGGCGATTCCCCGGGCACTCATGATTTTGTATGATGGTTCGTATATGCTTGGCCCCGGAAGTGCCACTATTTGGAAGTGTGGTCTTGTTGGAGTAGGTGTGTCACTGTGGGTGTGGGCTTTTATACCCTAGTCCTAGCTACCTGGAAGCTAGTCTTCCACTAGCAGCCTTCAGATGAAGATGTAGAACTCTCAGCTCCTCCTGCACCATACCTGCCTGGATGCTGCCATGCTCACCTTGATGATAATGGACTGAACCTCTGAAAGCCAGCCCCAATTAAGTGTTGTCCTTTATAAGACTTGACTTGGTAATGGTGTCTGTTCTCAGCAGTAAATCCCTAACTAAGACATTTTGGAATTCTATGCTTCAAATGCATGAGATCCAACAATGTGTATGTCTTTTCTGTCTGTGACAAGTCCACTCCACACCCAGAATACATGTCCCAGACATAGAGTGTGACCATGAAGGACTGCATAAATACTCAAGCTGGCATGTCCATACAAACTCCCTGATGATACTGCAGAGTCTGGGATGGAAAAGGAAGGATAAAGCTGTAGGCTTCATGTATTGATCTACAGTTATTAGGATAGGCCTCAATTTGGTTAAATCATATAATAAAATAAGTGTTATTCGGAGTCTTCAAGAAAAATCTCCTTCCCACCCCTACTGTCTCTCATACTTCACTTTTCAAACCATGGCTCTATTGGACATGAATGAACCTAAACTATATGAATGAATGACAGCACAAAAGATAAAACCAAGACAGACATGAAAATTGGGTTGTAAGTGCAATCTATTCACACCAAACTGTAGCCAGCCCTCCTTTGAAATGAGACCTCACTGACACTGAACCCAGAGAGCTCCATGAAGAATTGCCATCCATTGCCAGGCAGCCTTTTTTTTCCTATTAAATTTTCTCCCTCATTAGACAATGTTATGCAAGATATACCCAAGAGGTAAATAAAACTTCACTCTTTCCAAGTATAGTAGTGCCTTGGAATAGAACAAAAAACATCACATGATTACATTTTCTGTGTGCTTCTGCAAGGGTTAATCTGCTAAAATGGTAGGTTAGCATCCCAAATAAAAGCATACAAAATGAGAAACCTAAGGAGACTAGAGAACCCTCAGGAAGCCTTATAAATACTCCATAGAGGTCTGGAGGATGAATTCCCAAAAGAGAAAAGCAAAAACAAATAGTAAGCAAAAATTTATAGAGAAACATTGTAGGTGACCTTCCTGAAGCCATGCCCTCCCTGGCCTCTGAATACAGGATTTAATCAGAACCAGATGGTGCTTTTCAGAAGCTCACACCAGAAAGAAGGGGGTTTCTGGGAAAGTCTATGGCCATATCCTCATCACCTGACTAATATATCTTCCACGCTGCTCCCTGGTTAAATTCCAGGAGACAGACTTCATCCCACAAAAGCTACATGGCACACCACAACAGAGATACACAATGCTTCCAAGCTGTCCTACTGTGGACCACTGTTTACTCCAGCATTTCTCAAACCTAACTGTCAATCACAATGGCTCTTGGAGCATCTCTATAACACAGATTCCCAAGTGGCACCCCCACAGAGCATGAATCAGGACATCTCAAATAATGATGAGATAGTCCCAGTCTTAGTAAATAATCAAGATGATTATGAAAGCAAAGTCATCCAAGCCCAGTAGAACTCTGTCAGGCCAGGATGTTGTCACACCATCACTCTCTGTGGAGTCTTTCTAGAAGCATCTGAAGATGCCCTGCCTGCCACTATGGCCATGAAGTAGCACAATAAATGACCACCCTTCCCTGACCTGGCTAAGCTCCAATTTACTGCCAATTCCAACATATCCTAGAAGGTCTCTCTCTTCATCCTCAATCATGGAAAGGACTTGAGCTTTATTTTTAAAAAAAATTAATAATAAAAGTGGGCTAGCGAGATGGCTCAATGGTTAAGAGCACTGAATGCTCTTGCAGAGGTCCTGAGTTTAATTCCCAGCAACCACATGGTGGCTCACAACCATCTGTAATGGGATCTGATGCCCTCTTCTGGTGTGTCTGTAGACAGCAAGTGTACTCTCATACATAAATGGGGATAACATTTGAAATATAAAGAAAGAAAATATCTAATAAAAATAGAACTAAAAAAATAAAAGTAAAGTAAAAAATAAAACTAAGTACTTGCTAGACAAGTGTGAAGACCGTTGTTCGGATCTACAGCACTCACGGAAAACATTTGTACCCCAAGTACTATGGGAGAGGTAGACATAGGTAGATCCCAGGAGCCTGATGGCAGGTCACCCTTACCAATTGATGAATTGCATTGTGAGTTTAGTGAGATATTGTCTGAAAAATTAAAGTGCAAAAGAGTAGAAAAATATCATACCTCAACCTCCGCCTCCATAGCCCCCAACACAGACAAGTAACACGCATACTAGTGCATGCACATGTGCACACACACACACACATGTAGACACACACTTATTTTTAAAACATAAAGTACATACATGCAACAACTTAAGAGAATTTCAGAATGGACGTACTGACAGCTGTCATTCATAGTCTATTGACAAAAGCATTTTCTTTTTCTTTTTATTTTTTTTATTACGTATTTTCCTCAATTACATTTCCAATGCTATCCCAAAAGTCCCCCATACCCCCCCCACTCATGAATGAAATTGTAACCCATTTTCATCCTCCCCCCCCTTCCTCCTTATGCCACTTGCAGGCATATTGTAATCCATGATATATATTTCTATAAAGTAATGATTACCAATGAATGGGTGCACTATATTTCTAGAAGAATATGCTTCTAGAACAATTATATCTCCAGGAAACCATGAAGATGAACCAAGTGTTTTCAGGGTTAAGGACTACTTGCTTCCTTTGTTATTGGATACAGCAGGGAGGAAATTACAGCAATCAATCAGCCTAAAATGTGTGTTTAACTAATAATGTAGCACAGTCATAAATAACTTCAAACATGCATATTGCTGTCTTCAGAGAAATAAGTAAAATTACAGAAATGGGACCAGGTGGAAGTCCCTCCTTGTTTGTGAAAGGCAGACCATGGGGAGCCAGGCATCACTCAGGCTAGCAAACTGAGGATGAGTGGGCTGTTGACAAAGCAGAATTTAAAGGGCCCAACACCCCCCCCCCAGCATCCTTCTGAGGTTCAGTGATACCCAGCTTAATAAAGTGGGCAGTGCACTAATGGGCATTTCCCCCAAGAGCAGTTATCTCTGGATCGCTTAGAGATCTCAGGGATGGAGCCTTTCTGTGAATGCCCTCTGAACCTGACAGTCTCAAATCTCAACACTGTTTGATAAAGATCCCCACCTACTAATGGTAGAAGTCAATGCTAAGCTTGCTATACCAGTTCACACTCAGTACACTGAATGGCTTCAGACACCAAGGAAATGGAAAAGTAAAACAAAAAGACCAGATTCAAGTGTGGGCACTGTACCCACCCACTTCTGTGTGAATGGCTGTGCTCAGGAAGCATCTCATTGGAGTGCTAGTCCTCATGTCCTCACATTACTGCTCTGCTGATGTCTGGTTCGTCTCTCTGTATCATTCTTTTGTGCTAAGCTTCACACAGTCATCCAGGATGATTTTTAAAATGAAGCTTAGTGTTCCCCTTTTGAGATTATATGTAAACTGTGCATAGCTGCATCAATGCATACATCAAGTCGTCATTAAGTCACAAGTTTCAACAAAATGCATGATAACTCACATTAGTCAGTTTGAGATGGTCAAATATTTCTCTTCCTCCTACTCCCCGCTCTATTTGAAACACGACCTCTGTGCTCTTCGACCTTTAAAACAAGGTAGAGGTGGAAACTGCTAAAGTTATTTACTAGTGGGAACAATCTACGCCCGTTAGTATTTCAAAATTTTAAGAGTAAATGAGTAACATCCGACTTTTGACCATAACACTTCTTTTAATGACCCTGTCTGCTGTTCATGTTCTATTTCCCTGTTCAGTTCCACTCACTACGATGAACAGAAGTCTGTATCAGCAACATTCCTTTAAAACACGGAAACAAGATAGGCACAAATGATAGCTCACTCTCCTGAAATAGCCACAAATTCCACAAGTCACCTCGTCATTGTTGACAACATCTTCACAGACAAAGTAAATAAAGACTTCTATCAATGAATTGAAAATGTGTTTCTAAAACTCCCTTAGTGTCACAGATGACATTTCAATTGCATAGGTCTTCCTGTGTCTACCCTTAATGGCAACTACATAGCAAGTGGCAGACATTTGATGTATCCCCTAAGAGGATTTAAATTGGTTCTATTAATCTCTGCCTCTTACGCCAAGACAATGCTGAAAAATTAATGCTTGGCTTAATATCTTACAAATGCTCCCTTTGAAATATTAATTTTTCTTCTGTTTCCCTCAAGAGAAAAATCTGGCATTGAAGATCTAAACAGAAAACAACCCAGTGATATTAAAACTACTTTAGACAGCCTCCATCTCCATCACTCAGCTGTCTTCCGGATGTTGCTTTTTTTTTCCTGTCTTGTCACGTAAAACTGTCTCAATTTCAAGCTGACATGTGGACATGCCCCTTTGTCTACAGCCTCAATATTCTACTGTACCTATTCCTTCCCACTCCAGCCTTATGTTGCCCTCTCCCTGTTATCCTGTTCTTTGCATTTCCCCCATGACCTTTAAAATATGGAATACAGAATGCCACCTCCAACACCACACCATCTGCCTTTAACATGGAAAAACAAGGTATGCATTTTTTAGGTATCTTTTTTATCAAGAGACAAGTACTTCATTTTAAATTAAAGTAAAATAGATATATGGTGGCATTTTAAATCTTTTAAAAGTAAAACTTAAGACATCGGAAGTCAAAAAAATTTTAAAAGACCACACCATCTCTTTAGGGCTGGAGAGATGGCTCAGTGGTTAAGAGCACTGACTGCTCTTTCAGAGGTCCTGAGTTCAATTCCTAGCAACCACATGATGGCTCACAACCATCTATAATGGGATCTGATGCCCTCTTCTGGTGTGTTGGAAGAGAGCTATAGTGTACTTATAGAGAGACCCATTGGACTTGCAAACTTTATATGCCCCAGTACAGGGGAACCCCAGGGCCAAAAAGGGGGAGTGGGTGGTAGGGGATTGGGGGGTGGGTATGGGAGACTTTTGGGATAGCATTGAAAATGTAAACGAGGAAAATACCTAATAAAAATAAATTTAAAAAAATTAAAAGACATTGGAAGTTTTAGACTTCTAATGCACTACCTTGAACTGCACTACCATACTGCAAAGACAAGCTTTCTCTCTTTTTCTGTTGCTGAAACTATTTTGAAAGAAAGATTCAGGGAGCATTCATCTAGTCTGCACAGCCTCCTCTTATCTTTGTAACCTACAGTTATAACCATTTCCAACCAAATTCTCCATGACTTCTAAGGTTTCTCTGTATTATTGACTTTCCTTCCAAATCTCTTAGTTAGACATACAACCACTTTGGAAATCAATTTGGTGATTTCTCAGAAAACTGGGAAGAGTTCAACCTCAAGACCCACTCTTAACAATCCTGGGCATATACCCAAAATATATTCCACCATTCCACAAAGACACTTGCTCAGCAATGTTCATAGCAGCTTTTTTTCATAATAGCTAGAAACTGAAAACAACCTAAATGTCCTTCAGTTGAAGAATGGATAAAGAAAACATGCTACATCTACATAATGGAATATCATTCTGCCGTTAAAAATAAAGACATCATGAATTTTGCAGGCAATTGGATGGATCTTGATAATATCCCCCTCAGGGAAGTAGCCAAGACCCAAAAAGATATGCATGGTATGTACTACCTTATCAGTGGATATTAGCCATAAAATACAGGATACCAATGCTAAAATATAGAGACCTAAAGAAGCTAATCAACAGGGAAGGCAAGAGTGAGGATGCTTGAATCTCACTTAGAAAGGGGAACAAAATAGTCATAAGAGGCAGATGGAGGGAGGATCTAGGTGGGGGAGGGTATGAGAGAAGAAAGGGAGGGTTTAGGTTCAGAAGTGGGGAAAGACAGGAAGGACGGCTAGATGGTCATGAGTGGAAACTGATGGGAGTGGGGAGCTAGGGGGTGTCTCCAGGAAGAGATGGAAACCTGGGCTAAAAAAAGGGAGGAGTATAAGAATTAATGGAGGTGTTCTTAGCTGTGACTCATAGTATTGAGGCTATAGAACCTGAAGAGGTCACCTCCTGCAGCCATGCAGGATCCCCAATAGTGCTATAGAGACACCAACCTACCCACAGAACTTTCAACCCCAAATTTATCCTGTCTACAAGAAATGCAGGGATAAGGAATAGAGCAAAGACTGAGAGAACAGACAACCAATAGCCAGCCCAACTTGAATCACATCGCATGGGCTCTGTTATGCTTGCAGACAGAAGTCTCGAATGGCTGTCCTCTAAGAGGCTCCACCCAACAACCTACTCAGACAAATGTAGATATCTACAGCCGAATAGTGGATGGAGCTTGGGAACTCTTATGGAAAAACAGGGGAAAGATTGCAGCCTCTAAAGGGATAGGAACTCTACAGGAAGACCAAACAGAACAACAACAGAGTTAACTAACCAGGACCTTTGGGGCTCTCAGAGACTGAACCACCAACCAAAGAACATACACGGGCTAGACCTAGGCCTCCCCGCACATATGTAGCAGATGTGAAGCCTGGTCTTCATGTGGGTCCTGAACAAATAGAACAAAGGCCATCCCAAAAGCTGTTTCCTGTATGTGGAATATGTTCCTCTAGCTGGGCTGCCTTGTCTAGCTTCAGTGGGAAAAGTGCCTATCCTAGCAGAGACTTGATGTGCCAAGGTAGGGGGTATATCTAGAGGGTTCCCACCTGCTCAGAGAAAAAGGAGAGAGGAAATGGGGGAAGGAATGGGGGAGGGGTGACTGGAGTGGGCGGTAAGCAGGATGTAAAGTTAATAAGTATAAAAAGCAAACAAAAAAAAAACAAAACAAAGAAAACTCATTTTCCTTCTACCAGTACATACCAATTGCAAATAGCTTCTTGGTTAGGAGTGGGACACCAAATGCCAATGGGTGTATCAGCTACACTCCAGGCCCGGCCTCAGGCCAGGAGTAGTTGGCCAACACAAAGGACTGCCATGGTTTTCTTTGTTTGTTTTTGTCTTCGGTTTTGGTGTGTGTGTGTGTGTGTGTGTGTGTGTGCGCGCGCGCGTGCGTGTGCGTGTGTGTATCATGTCTTGGCTTTTTTTTTTTTTTTGTCTTTTGCTTGTTTGTTTTTATTTTCATTTTTGTGTTTTTATGAGTTTTGTTTCTATTTTGTTTTTTCATTTTTTTTTGTTTTGCTGTTGTTTTGAAAGAGAGAGAGGGGGGAAGAGAAACAACATAAAGTTGAGTGGGTTGGGAGGTATAGGGGAGGATCTAAGAGGAGCTGGAGGTGGGGAAGGGACATGAGCAAACTATATTATATAAAAAATTAATTTTAATTTAAATAAATAGTCTGAAAGTAAACAAACAAAAAGCACAAAATAACATAAAGTCCATTTGTGTTACCCAAGTACTCTTGAGCATGGGACCTGTCCTGGAGTGTAGTTGACATACCCAGTGTCACTCTCTTTGATGAAGACTGATTTTCCCTTCCCCAAAGGCTATCGATGGTAAGTAGCTGCTTGGTTAGGGGGAGGCATGTTGTTCTCAGTTCCCCTGAGATGCTGGGAGTTTGTCTGGCTTGTGCTTGTAGAGGCCATATGCATGCTGTCACAGTTTGTGTGAATTCATCACAGAGTTTCAGCCCTGTTGTGATGGGGAAATTCTGTTTTGTATTCAAAATTTGAATTTTGAAGCTGTCCATTATCACCTTTGAATGTTACAAGCCTTCTTCCCCCTCTTCCCTATAAGTCCTTGATCCTAGAAAAGAGGGATATAATGAAGACATCCCATTTAGGTCTAGTACTATAAAGTCTCTCACTCTGAATGGTGCCAAGTGGTGAGCCGAGTACTGCATTGAACTATGGGTTGTGGCATTGGGAGTCCAATATTGCTATGCTCCCCTCGGACAGATGACCTATATAATCTCAGGTTCTTGGCCTCATTAATGGTATCTAGTATGGGTTTTATTTCACAGAATAACCATAAAATCTAATTTTTAAAAAAAGTGGATGGTTTCCCATGACATTTATGCCACTATTACATTGATGTATCTTACAGAAAAGTCACTATTATAGTTCCAAAGGTTGGTGGCTATGTAATACTAATCACTGTTTTCATCCAGTAATGTGTATAGTATTTTCAAGTACTATGATGACTATTATTCAGTAGGAGGGACATTCAGCCGAGTACCAATTATATTTCTCTGCGTTGTATAAGTGTGTGGTGTCTTCAATAGATAATCTCAGGATCGTACTCTCAGGTTGGGGAAGGTAACTAATAGTTTTCACAATACTTTTAATACTTGGGAATCTGCGGGGAGAGGGTGTCTGTTGGACCCCATGACCAAGGAAGACTCAAAGCTATTATCCTTACCAACCAAGTCTTCCTAGTCTTCCCAGCCTTCCCACTACTCCTTAGGTCCTCAGGCCTTGGACTTCCCTGCATGACAAAGGAAATCACTTCTACCCAGCTTCTTCCGAAGTTCTCAGTACTCTTACTCCCAAGTGTCTTGAAAGCAGTACTAACTCCTCAGGGAATCTTGTTTCTCTTTCTATTCTCTCCCCCAAGCCAGTGAAAATAAGACTCTGCCTTCAACAGTGACAAGGGTCTCACTAAGGTCTCTAAGGAGCCCTCTCATCACTTATAGGTGGTCTCAGTTCTGTCTGTATCTTTCTCCAATTTCCCCCCAAAAATCTTGCACAGTCCTCTAGACCCTCTTATCCTGTCCTTTCTGTTAATCCTGTCTTGTCCCCCAGCTCTGTAGCTGGTCCTACTCCACTTGATCTACTAGTTCTTCTTTATCTTCCCATTTCATAGGCAGCCATTTGTGGTATTCAGTGTCACATATGGCCTCTCCCTCATCAAACACACACATCCCTATCTTCAATTATTTTTTTTCAATATTTTTATTAGGTATTTTCCTCATTTACATTTCCAATGCTATCCCAAAAGTCCCCCATACCCTCCCCCACACACACACTCCCCTACCCACCCACTCCCACTTTTTGGCCCTGGCGTTCCCCTGTACTGGGGCATATAAAGTTTGCAAGTCCAATGGGCCTCTCTTTGCAGTGATGGCCGACTAGACCATCTTCTGCTACATATGCAGCTAGAGTCAAGAGCTCCGGGGTACTGGTTAGTTCATAATGTTGTTCCACCTATAGGGTTGCAGATCCCTTTAGTTCCCTGGGTACTTTCTCTAGCTCCTCCATTGGGGACCCTGTGTCCATCCACTAGCTGACTGTGAGCATCCACTTCTGTGTTTGCTAGGCCCTGGCATAGTCTCACAAGAGACAGCTATATCTTGGTCCTTTCAGCAAAATCTTGCTAGTGTATGCAATGGTGTCAGTGTTTAGAAGCTGATTATGGGGTGGATCCCCAGATATGGCAGTCTCTAAATGGTCCATCCTTTCGTCACAGCTCCAAACTTTGTCTCTGTAACTCCTTCCATGGCTGTTTTGTTTATGTAGAGGACTTTTGACTCTGAGGCCTCTAGCCTCCAGCCTATTAAGGAGTTAAGAGCTCATCTTTATTGCCTGGTAGAAAACCTGAAGAATAGTGTTTTCTATGCCAACAGCTACATGACTTTGGGCAACCCACTTGACATCTGAAACCTAACTAGTAATAATAATAATAATATTAGTACTTCATAAAGTTGATGATAAAGATACAGTATATAAGAATAGGAAAGCCATTTACTTATGTTAATTTGTCACACACCTATAACACTATATGTCAAGGAGGCTCACAGTACAGCAGTTTGCCAATTATACTTCCTTTGATTCTCACAAGAGCCCTGCAAAGCAAGCTGTTTTATTATCCTTATTTCACACATGGAGAAACTACATTACAGGTACCTTCCCCAATTTTCACAGTTAATAAGTAGCAAAACCTGATCCAACCTATATGGTGTTGCTGCACCTTGAACCACTGTTACAAGATGCCTCTAACTGCACTGTATTTCTTCCTGTAAAACCACTATAGAAATTTCATTACCATTATTAAATGAAAAACTAGGAACATGAGAGCATCCTTGTCTTTCTGGTTTTGGTCCTTGTTATCAGCTTGACTTTGTCTCTTATCCCCAGAGTGCAGTGTTGCCAAGTCCTATGAAAAGACGCCCTTGTTCCCTAGGTCTCCTTCTCCTCTCCTTCTCCAAGGCATATCTTGTTCCCATGGCTGATATTTCTATTTGAGCCCTTTTCATGATGCCAATAAAGAAATAGAGGAGAGGCGTTGAGGCAGAAGCAGGGATGGAGGGAGAGATACATGGAGGAGAGGAAAGAATGAAGGAGGTGGGTTTTCTTTCTGTCTTTGGGACAGAACAGTTCACAAAATGTGAATAAACTTTTCAACTCAGATAATACCTGTATAACAATATTAAAGTTTCTGATTTTTTATAACTGCTTTCAAGTTATACAAGGGAAAACTTGCTGTTAGCTTTTAGGAAATGTAAAAGCAGCATTATATGTATATATGACTCACTCTCTGATGCTCTAGAGGGGTGGTTCTCAACCTGTGGGTCTCAACCACTTTGGGACCCAACAACTCTTTTCACAGGGGTCAGATATCAGATATCTGCATACCAGATGTTTACATTAGGATTCATAAGTGTAGCAAAATTACAGTTAGGAAGTAGCAATGACATAATTTTATGGGTGGGATTACCACAACCTGAAGAACTGTACTAAAGGGTCGCAGCATTAAGACAGTTGACAACCACAGCTCTAGAGGGAAAAAAAATCATATATGTGGGAGAGAAAGAAATAGAGTTAGATAAGAAGAGAATAACAAAGGAATATAGAAAAGCATTAACAAATACTAGATCCAGTGGGAAATACTGTAAAGTTACTTACTGGGTGGTTCTTACAAGTGCTTTTTCCAAACACAAGATACTTCAGAATAAAATTGTTTTTAAAAGTTTGCCAATCTTCTTGTCCATGGGCCCTTGCAGACATCATCATGGCCATTGGCTGCTACCATGTTTTTCAGACCCAGCTGAGCATTTTTCCACTGCCACTGTGCTTAGAGAAGAAGGCTCTTCTGTTACCCATGCTGGGGCCCACTTTCTTCCTGAGGACCAATATCAATTTCGAATCCACCCCCCCCCAAGACCTGCCTTTAATCTTATTTCTTCCAAATGGTTTCCAAGATCAATTTCAATTAAAATTTACTTACTTTACTCTGTCAAAGCAAATACAGGACTCTTCATTTGGCTCACTGTCTTAGTGCATTTGAGATACTTAACAAAATAGCCTATAGTAGATAATTGATTTTTAAAAACGTTATTGTTCAAAGTTCTGGAGGATAGGAAGTTCTAGATCATTATCAAATGAAAAATAACATAAGCACATTCTAGCATTTCTGCTGTCTTAAATTCCTCACCAGTTAATACCAGTAGATTCAGTGTTTAGGAAGAGCCTGTATCTAACAGCCATCACCTTCTATGCATTTTAATATATAACAAGAGCAAAAGGTATCAGTTATGCCAGGATTCACTCTCTCTCTCCTCTCTCTCTCTTCTCTCTCTCTCCCTCTCCCTCTCCCTCTCTCTCTCTCTCCTCATCTATTTGTCACTTAACACACTGTAGATCCAGGACCATAATATACTATCTCATTAAGAACTTCCAATGAGCTGATATGTATTATCCCCATTCAACAAAGGAAGAAATCCAAGTTCACGCTCTAAGGGACTTGTCAAAGATTACCCAACCAGCAAGCTCTAGCACAGTGACTTATTGCCCACATCTAAATTACATGATGGTGTATTCTACACTTTCTTAAAATATATGTTTTTAGTTGAAATTGAATTACAGCAGTCCCTCAAGTTGTGGTGAACCCCAACTGTAAAAAATATTTCTGTCACTACTTCATAACTGTAATTTTGCTGCAGTTATGAATCATAATGTAGATGTATTTTGGAAATAGAGATTTGTCAAAGGGGTCATGACCCACGGGTTAAGAACTGCTGAATGAAGCTCTGCCCCTGCTCTCCACAGCTCCTGTCTCAACAAGGCAAGACCAGGGAGAAGCATCCAGGCTCACACCCACCCTAGAAGCTCTTTTAGGATGCTCCTGCTGCTTTTCTGGAACCTCTTCTTCACTTGAGCTTGTCTCATTCTATCTGCCTGTAGTCCCTCCCCTGCAGGTTCTACATACTAGAGCATGTGTATCAAGAATCCCTACTGGCTGGTCATGCAAGGACTTGACTAGAGTCTTGGAACTTTCTTTACTTTTCTTTCTCTCTCCTCTTTCACTCATTCATCTTTCTCCTCCTCTCTTTTCTTCCCCCTTGTCTTCTTTGTCCTATTTCTCTCTCTCTCTCTCTCTCTCTCTCTCTCTCTCTCTCTCTCTCTCTCTCTCTCTCTCTCTCTCTCTGTGTGTGTGTGTGTGTGTGTGTGTGTGTGTGTATGTGTGTACCAGGGATCAACCCCAGGGTTTTGCACATGCTAGGTGTGAATTCAATTCAATCATTGAGTTTTATCTCCAGCCCCTAACATGTTAGGAAAAAAAAAATAATCTAAGCCATTAAAATATTTAAATTTATGTAAATCACTTCCATGTGTCCTTAGGTCTCCTTACTCACATAGCTACTTTCCCTGAGTGCCTGGTCCCTCAACCTTCACTGTGCATGGGGGCTCAGGTTCCTCTTCAGTCTCTTCCTGACACTGACAGAGACTGAAGCTCAAAGGGGAACAAGTCGTGTGCTTGGGGATCCCTTGAGGTTGGTAGTGAAGTCATCCCTCTCCAACTAGAATTTAGGATGCAAGTCAGAGGTTTAAGAGCTGCACATCCAGACAGAAGAGAAGCTAAGCCTTAACCAAGACCTGAACACACACAAAACGTAATTAAGGAGGAAAGTAAGCCACTTGGAAGTCCCCAAATATGGCCTCTCCCGTGAGATTCTAGGTCATTGCCTCTTAAAGCATCCGTCTGTGAAAAAACAAAAACCCATCCCATCCCCCACCCCCACCCTCAGAGAAGGAGATCTGTTTCTCTCATCTCTTTAATAAGTTTGTCCACGTGCAGGAACTACTTCAGGCCCTGAAGATACATTGCTCTGGAAAACAGATTAAGACCTTATTTCCAGAAGAGTCATCATCAGACCAACACATCACTCTTGCAAGCTTGCCATGTCTGAGAACCCAGAGGAGACTTGTTTAGAACAAGTTCTTCTTCTCTGTGAGTCACTTGCCTAATGACGATGATGATGAGGATGGTGATGATGATGATGGTGGTGGTGATGATGATGACACTTTTATTATTATTATTATTATTATTATTATTATTATTATTATTATTATTTCACTTTACATCCTGATCACTGTCCCTCCTCCTGGTCCTCTCCTTCCCACATACTCCCTCCCCTTCTCCTCTGAGTGAATGGAGCTCCCCCACCCCCGATATCCCCCTATCCTAGCACATCAAGTCTCTGCCGGGCTAGATGCATCTTCTCCTTCTGAGGCCAGACTCTTCAATGACAAAATGCTAAGGTTTTACCACTCACATCTCACAGGGTTATATTGAGACTGAGTAAGACATCATCTAATGTGGAGCCTACAATTCAATAAATAACTGATAAAGTCTAATTTCTAATGGTCCTCACATGGTATAAAACTACCTGAGTCGTCGCTCTCCCTAGAAAGTGAGCCTTATCAATGGTCCCAGTAGCACCTCCACTCCAGATAGCCAATGTGTCTAATTTTTACTACCTTTACCATAGACTTAATCCTTCATACTTACTAAAAGTAAAACCTGTAACCACAAGATTTGCATGTAAGTTTCCTAATGAGCAGCAAATTCCTAAGTAGCCGTTAAAATGTAGACATCCAGTCATGTGACACACTACCTAAAATTAGCTCAGATGTCACCGATGTATGCTGGGTCTGCTTTGGGAAACACTCTCCATATGCTCAGCTTTGCAGAGCTGATCGTGCTCTCTAAATTTAGATTATTTAAATGAAACACATCTTAAAGGATCTGCCCTCCTCTCACACTGACTCCACTCCGACTCGCCCAAGGGCCCCTCAGCATCTTTCTCCAACGCAACTATCACAGGATTCAAAGCTTGACTCCCTACAGTAGCCTATTCACATGGCAGCCAGACATCAGATCATATCTCTCCCCTGCCCGCAAAAGGACCTACAGATTGCCACTGAACTCAGAGTCTAAGCGCAAAGATGTTACTGTTCAAAACGGCGCTGCATGAGCTAGACCTTGGTTGCCTGCTCGCCACGTGTCTTACCTTTCTTCCCATTGCAAGTCCCAGCAGCCTTTGCACCTGCTAATTCCTCTGCTGAAAACACTTTGTCCAGCTCCTCACCGCTTGCTCCCTCACTTCAGAAGCCTTCCCTGAATACCCGATCTCCATTCACCTCCACTACTACTCCATCTAAACACAGCTTCATTTTCTCCACCCCAGGTACTGGTGCCAGACATTAATTTACATATTCAAGCATTTGTTTAACATCAGTTAGACCGAGCAAATTGTAGGCTTCTAAGAGACCTACATTTTGTCTATTTTTACACAACTGTATTATTCATGATTGAAATGGTATGAAAGCCACTCAACAGGCTCGCATTCCAGGGTGTTAGCAACCGAGAAAAGGGAGACAATGAGAATTCTTTGCAACATGCTCATTTGAGGTTTCTCTAGGACACATACAGTGGGCAGTAATAAATGCAAACATGGAATTTGGGATTGAAGAACGTGAAACAATTGTACGTGAAAACAAGAGCCAAATCACAGATTTCCTCCCCAAAGGCTGCTCAAATATAGGCCCCTAAATACTGGAAGTGCTTAGCATAGACTGGAGCTCAGGATCATGTACAGCCAGAATGGAAAAGAAAAAACCTTTAGAATTGGAGAATCTGCATCATTGGATACATATAGTGGGGCCACCAGTAAACCAAGGTTTTTATTTCATGGCAGACTAAGTCCTCAACAAGCATTGATAACAGGCAGTGTGAAGTAACTAGGAGGAGAGGGTTTTCATTCTTTTGTTTCATTTGTGTTTTACCAAGTCTTTAGAGATACCATAGAACAAGACAACTGGAAAGACAGAAGCCTTGTGAGTGTCAGGGAGCTGGGAGAGAGAGAGAGAGAGAGAGAAAGAGAGAGAGAGAGAGATGCTTTAAGTCTGTTTTCCTCCTGTGTGCTGTCTGCTTCTTTATCCATTTCTTTAACATGGTAGCTGCTGCTTTCCTGGGGAGCGCCTGGGAGGTATGCAAGATAAAGGAAAGAAGTTGAAGTGGCTTTTGGTACACTGGATGTGTGTTAATGGCTTTCAAACCCCATCTGCCTTGTGTATGTGCTGCAAGTCACAGCCTTGTGCTCCTTTCCTAAGAGTCTGAGATCCACCATGCCTTGCCTTGGCCTGTGGGGTGCTAGCAAATGTGATACCAAAAATTGTGTGTGTGTGTGTGTGTGTGTGTGTGTTGCCACCTAGCCTCTTTATGCAATTGGTCCTGCTTGCTCACAGACCCTGAACACCCTTTTTGAGAGTATGCCTAGACTAGTCTGCTGGAGAGACATCAGAAGTGCATGGAGTGCTCGATTCCCCAAACAAGGCATGATCAGATGGTCAGTTAGCAACCACAGCTTGGTTGACACAAGTAGAACACCAAACAATCCTGGTTGACATTTTAAGATCTAGGCTTGGGAACCTTGTTATACAGACATAGGTAAAGAACAGGACTTAGTCCTCCAAATAACCAAGAGATTAAAAAGCAGAGGTCAGGGTCTCTCTAAATTCAAATTTATGACCATCTTTTGAAGCATTTTCTCTAAATTAAAATGGTAATTTATTTATGCAAAGAAGAGCAAATGATCCCAGGAAGGTTTTTCCAAATCAAATGGAAACAATGTAAATACAAGAAAATGTTATCTATTGCGATTACAATTCAAAGCAGTGATCTCTTAGAAGCTAGAACGTCCTAACTGAGCAAAATGTTGATTTTCTTTGTGCAGTTCAGTACAAACAAAATGGATTCACATATGTTACCCTCACCCTTCAGGAACTGCTCCAGCTTCATCACCGGGGGAGACTTCTCGTCGCTACCGAATACAGTCTATTTTTGTTAAAAGGAAATATTCCTTCCTTTATCTTTGAGAAGTTAACAACTTTACTGGCTACGTGACAGATTCACTTAGAGGAACTGCTTCTAAAATAGACTGGCAGGATTTGCTTCTCTTCTGTCTTTTGCCATGGTAGAAACACTGCCTTCTTTCCTTTCCAAGGCTACCATCTTTCCTTTATCTTGCATACCTCCCAGGAGCTCCCCAGGAAAGCAGCAGCTCTCCTGTTAAAGAAATGGATAACGAAGCAGACAGCACACAGGAGGAAAACAGACTTAAAAGTCTCTCTCTCACCCAGCTCTCCAATGCTGAAAAACTCATAACCCACCCAGCACAGCTGACAATTTTAGTTCATGCAGAGTACGTTTACATTCTATCCCATAGACACACACAGCCCTGTGTAAGGAGAAACCAGGCCTTTCTGAGAATACTGTTAAAGACACGAGAAAAAGCACACACTATTCTGTCTTCTGTATACCGTGTCATTGATTCCCCTTGGGTGGAAAACAGAGCTGGGATTTTTACCTCTATTTTACATGCTAGGAAACCAAGGATGCTGTTGCCAATACAACTTCTGGCAGCTTTCTCTTTCATAAAACAAAGGAGTCTGAATGCATATCCATGTGCCCTGTGCTCCTGTACAATACAGTGCTGATGGAAGTGCACTGCGTGGGAAAGAACAGAAAGATACTTGAGAAGAAAAGGAAGAGGATGATATGGAATAAAGTCAACAGAAGCACTTACATTTCCTTTGAATAACTATGTAGCATAATCAGCCACCACTGGTAACATTTCTAAGGCAACATTCTGCAGGATGCAACAGGATGCTATATGACTTGACACAATGTTATGTACCCGTGGCAGTAGAGCAACAGATGCCAAAGTAAAGATTCCCACACAATGTCACCTCCCGTTGACATTCTGCCTCTCGTTGAATCCCCCTATATGTGTTGCTGTGGGATGTTTGTTCCAACCCCAGTGAAGACGACTGAAATAAATTCTTATCTATCTAAAAAATACACTTAAGGGATACAATATCTATTATAGATCATCAGACTGGTAGACAAGAATTTGACCCATGCATAGTAGTTTATCAAACTTTACTCTAAAATATAACCTTCACACAGAAGGAAAAGGTACCTCCTTGTTCTTATTCACACTTGGGGAAGAGTAACTATTCTAAGTGGCACCTAGTCTTTCATTTTATTCAAGAGTTTTAGAAACAAAGCTATTGAGGCGGGGGGCGGGGCGTCTGGTGGTATGGCTCAGTAGGTAAAAACACTTCTGCAAGTATGAAGACCTGAGTGTGAATTTCCAGAACAGAGGTGAAGCTAAATGTGTAATACGGCTGTCTGCAAGCCAAATGCCCTTTGTCTAAGGAACAGAGACAGGAGACTACCTGGAAGAGCATAAGCCAGCTATTCCGGCTTCTGCCACAGAAAAACAATTAAAAATAAAAAGACTCTGTCTCAAAAATGTAGAAGGTGAGGACTATCATCCAAGGTTGTCCTCTGATTTCTATGCAAGCACCAAAGCATGTGTGTATTTTTACACAGAGAAATGTGCATGCATATACACATACAATTACAACACACACACACAAGTATATGTGCACACATATAGACAAAGGAAAGGATACAAAGCTAGCTATTTTCTTTCTTACATCGAAGCAGGGATTTTAAATGAGTGTTGTTAGTATAAGCCAGGTAGGGAGGACCAAGATCCTTTTGAAGATAATAAGAGGATTGGAACAGTAATCTTAGCCAATGAGCATGGAGGAAAGACTATGCCTGGACCTCTCAGTGTCCCCTAAGCAACTCTGCATTACCTACTCAATGAGTAATAATAGTTTTCATGCAGCATGATGCATCTGCAACTTGATGATGAGATCAACAAAGGAAAGGTTCCATGTAATCTCCCTGAAACAGAGCCACACAGAGCTATGCAGGATCCATGTGGAAAAGCCCAGAGAAATATATCCTTTCTGGTTTTGAAACTAGGTGAATTAACTTCAGTCAACACACTCAATGAAAGACCTAATTCCTGAGATAATATGTGCAAGACAACAAACACTTACAAAGCAGTTCGTATGAGACACACATCATTCCAAGTGTTTTATGAATATTAATTTACTTAATCTCCACATAAAGTACTTAGGTACTCTTAATTATTCTATTTTTTAATAAGGACATGAAGGTTCATGAAGATTAAAGAGGTTTCCAGAATAACAAGCTACTAAGTGGCAGAACTGGGGTCTAAACCCAGATAGTCTGCTTTCCAAGACCATGTATTTAAGACTGATACTGTGTTAAAATGTTGTCTTAAATCAAGATGATGACACCCTAGTTTACAGACTAAGATGATAAAATACCCCAGACACAGGAAGAGAAAGTCTTCATGTTCTGTCTCATATGTGGATGCTAGCACCAAATTTTAGACTCACATAATTGATGTGAAGTTATCTGTAAAAGCTAGGAAACTAAAAAAGAGCGATAAGGTAACAGAAGAGACATTTTAAGGGAACAAGCCTAGGATCATGAAGATGGTATACAGGAGAAAGGAAACTGATGGGAGTGGAAAGTTCAAGTAGAAGGAAGGGGAGGGGAGGGGAGGGGAGGGGAGGGGAGGGGAGGGGAGGGGAGGGGAGGGGAGGGGAGGGGAGGGGAGGGGAGGGGAGGGGAGGGGAGGGGAGGGGAGGGGGAGGGGGAGGGGAGGGGAGGGGAGGGGAGGGGAGGGGAGGGGAGGGGAGGGGAGGGGAGGGGAAATGAAGGAGAAGAAAGGAAGGGGGAGTGTAGTGGGGGAAAGGAAGAAGAGGGGAGGGAAAGGAAGGAAGGGGAGGGGAGAGGAAGGGATGAGAAGGGAGGGAAGGAGGGGAGAGGGAGGGAAGGGAAGGGAAAGGAAGGGGAGAGGCAGGGAGGCAAAGGAAGGAAAGGGAAAGAGAGAGGAGGGGAAAGGGAGAGGAAAGGAGGTAGAAGGAGGGGAGGGAAGGAAAGAAGAGGGGAGAGAAAGGGGAGGGGAGGTGGGAGGAGGGCAGGGAGGGGAAGGGAACAGGTTGAAGAGGGTTAACTAATACTAAGTGATAAAAGCCATATAGAAACCTAGCATCTTATAAGTTTCTTTATATTATACACACAGACACACATACACACACACACACACACACACACACACACACAGAGAGAGAGAGAGAGAGAGAGAGAGAGAGAGAGAGAGAGAGAGAGAGACTTTAAATGGAACTACTCTATAAAGGAGGAGGATGTTTCTCCCAGATGCCATTGGTTATACAAAAGAAGAAGAAAAGCAATGCTAAATGTGGAATGCAAGTGTTAAAAAGGGTAGCGGCGCAGACCCACCAAAACATTCCAGTCTATTGCCATTGCTCTTGGCCACCCATAATAACTCCATAGTAAGACCCTATTGTTGCGGATATCACATCAGTCATAAGATGTGAAGAGCTGTTATACTCCCTACTGGAAAATCTGAACAGTTTGGAAAGGAGCTTTGCAAATTTCTAGGGAAGAAAAATCATTAACAGTCTGACCCTGCTGTGAACTCTGAAAAGTATAACAACAACCATCCTAGCAAACTGTGCCCATTGCTGCAATAATGGCATTCACGTTATCAGTAACAAAGACTTTCTGTTTAAACCCAAGGCCTTTTTCACAATAGGGAAGTTGTGCCTGGTACTGTAACTTGGCCCTGAATCCACACCTGGAAAGGTCTTACATCTTAGGAGAAAAGACCCTACTATTAGTTTGCTAAATCAACATGTTATCAAACTGCCTTCTCAATGTTTATCTCTGTCCCCATAGATTAGTACAGCTCTCAGTTCATAGACATTTCTCAGTCTAAGAATTTCTTTATGCAGTGGATAGTGTTGGCTAAACTTAGGATACCCAAGATATAACATACAATTTGTTAAACGCATGAAACTCAAGAAGAACGAAGACCAAAGTGTGGACACTGTGCCCCTTCTTAGAATTGGGAACAAAACACCCATGGAAAGAGTTACAGAAATAAAGTTTGGAGCTGTGACGAAAGGATGGACCATCTAAAGACTGCCATATCCAGGGATCCATCCCATAATCAGCTTCTAAGCACTGACACCATTGCATACACTAGCAAGATTTTGCTGAAAGGACCCAGATATAGCTGTCTCTTGCGAGACAATGCCGGGGCCTAGCAAACACAGAAGTGGATGCTCACAGTCAGCTATTGGATGGATCACAGGGCCCCCAATGGAGGAGCTAGAGAAAGTACCCAAAGAGCTAAAGGGAACTGCAACCCTATAGGTGGAACAACATTATGAACTAACCAGTACCCCAGAGCTCTTGACTCTAGCTGCATATGTATCAAAAGATGGCCTAGTCAGCCATCACTGGAAAAAGAGGCCCATTGGACTTGTAAACTTTATATGCCCCAGTACAGGGGAACGCCAGGGCCAAAAAGTGGGAGTGGGTGGGTAGGGGAATGGTGGGGGGGAGTGTATTGGGGACTTTTTGGATAGCATTGGAAATGTAAATGAGAAAAATACCAAATAAAAAAAATTAATAAAAAAAAAAAGACTCGCAACTAACAGAAGTCCAGAGAACGAGAAACGGTGGTGGGTTCATCCCAACTGGAACATGGCTATCGCGCCTCTCCCTGCTCAGCAAACATTGTAGAAGATGGGGTAGAAAGATTGTTAAGAGCCAAAAGTTGGGGAGAGCTGCTGGAAAATTGTGTCATCTGGACATGACAGAGATTTATGAACTCATGGTAATTGTACATGAAGCCAGTCAATATTTCAGGATGGATGGGAAGGGCACATGAAGCCCCACACCTCCCTAATGAGCTGGCAGTTGGGGGCTACTACAATAGAAATATAGAGCTTTCTTCAGGAGTGTGGCTCCTGGTAGTATTGCCCATGCTCTAGTACATAGGGCTACAGTCATGTGCATATGGGCAGAGACAAATGGATGAATCAGTGTGTTTTACTTTTAAAAAGGGGCACAAAGTTGGGATGGAGATAGAGGGGAGATTCTAGAGGGAGTTGGAGAGGGAGGGAGGGATGATCAAAATACATTGTATGTACGCATGAAATTCTCACGACATGCTTTAAAAAGAAATATATGTGATTAAAGTTTTTACTCAATATAATTTATTCTCTAGATTCTCAGATTTGAATTTTGAGTCGTGTCAGTATTTTTCAGGGCCTTGGAATAAAGATTCTAAGTGACTTTTTTTTCTTCTTGATGTTTGGGGTTTTTTTTTTTGTTTGGTTTTTATTTTTTATTTTTGTTGTTGGTGGTGGTGGTTTGTTTTTACTTTTATTCTTAGCTCTCACAAAATCAAAAGATTGCTTGGATAGGATGAGATCTTCTTCTTTTGCAGTGGTGCACTTAAAATGTTTTTGGAATGAGCTGAGAAAATAAACAAGTGTCTGGAGTGACGGGAAAATTCTTTCCAAACACTCTGAGTTCAATCAGACAAATGTGAGGATGTTAAAATGAACCAGTTCTTTCGTTTGGTTTTCTAGGTCAGGATGTAAAGCTGAAAAGGGATTTTTATTTGTCATCTTTATTTCTTAAGTAGCCTGATTGTAAATTTGCTTTACAGGAAAGAGAAGTAATTTGGTTTTTAGAACAGCTGAAGTTATGATTGGCTTAACACCCAACAAAATATCTGATCCTGCTACAACCAAGAGAAGGGATGAATTCAGTTTATGAAATTTTATTGAAAGAAAATTAAAAGGTTCTAGGGGGAATTTTAAAAGCAACTATTTGAAAACTATTTTTTTATTCATTGAGTAGATATCTATGTTGTTTTATATTTGTGATATGAATGTGTTAGACCCTGGGATTTCAGAGTAGACAGGCTTTAGTTTCCAGAAAACAGAAAGGCTTTTGAACCAAATTTATGTTAGTTCCAGGACTGGCTGAAGCCCATGCAAAAACAAAGGAGGGGTATGGACAAGAGTTTTGCAGATAATCCCCAGGAAAACTGAGTAGTTTCTACCAGTAAGAATCCATACCAAGTCTATAAAGAAAATTGTAGTGAATGGCTCCATTGTGATAAGTCATGTTAACATTGTTAATTTTCTCCAAACTATATTTTGAGACAACAAAGTAAGACATTGAAATAACCAGACCCATGGGAGGGAAAGGTAGGGAGAGAAAAACATTCCAGAAACACTTTTCACAATAGGACAGGTTCCTTACATGGTAGCAATCTTTGTAATCATAGTGTTGAGTTATTTTTACTGGCCTTGGGAAAAGGCATAGCATATGGATAAAAAATTTAAATGTTAAATTATATCTCTGATACTTTTCTAGAGAAAAATATGATATTTTTCATTTAACTTACTATTTATTATAAGAGCTATATTTTATGAAGACATAGTAAACAGTTGGAAATAGAGAAATTTTAAAAATAGAAACGAAGGTATGACAGAAAAGGGTTAGTTGATGAGTGCTGTGAATTGAATGTTTATTTCTTCCAGAATTCATATGTTGCCATCGAATGCCTAACGTGATGGCATTTGGAGATGAGACCTTTAAGAGGTAATTACATCTTAAAGCAGAACCCTGCTAAAGGGCATTGCCTTATAGGAATCCAGAGAGTTAGCTTTCTCTTTTAAAACTGGGACGATACGACAATATGTCATCCATCTGCAGCCTAGAAGGTGGCCCTTGCCAAAACCCAACCATGCTGGCACCCTGTTCATGGGAAAGTGAGAAGAAACAAATGTCTGTTGCATATAAGCTACCCAGGAGCTCTGATATGTTGGTACCTTGATATATACATTTCAACTTAAAAAATACCATACCAACTTGCTTTTCCTTCCTGACACAAATGAGCCCATGGCCCATCCACTAGGTGAGACAGATGACCAAGCTCAGGAGGTTGGTTCCTTGCCAGAGCACAGCACATGAGAGTTGGCAGTGGCATGGGTTGAGAATGGCACCACAAGAGCATCATTTGAGAAAAGGAGAGAGATCCGATCAAGTAGCTGCATTCAGTGGAGGAGTGGATAGTACAGGTGGAAGGTTTAAATGAGGAGAAGGGCAGTGGATGGAGTGTGTGTGGGCATGACAGGGAGAGCCAGATAAAACAGGAATGCTTGGAAAAGAAAGCTATATAGGAACCGACCACTTTATAAGCTAATCAAAAGATTACAGGATGAGGTTGAACAGAACTCTCTGGCATTCACAGATAATATTGCTTCCAGAAGAAGTAAGTAGGGGTAGGGAGGGCTAATGGAGTGGAAACCGACCAGTAAGGGGGATAACATTTGAAATGTAAACAAATAAAATGATTTGTTAAAAAGAAGTAGCAGTAAGTCTTTAAACAAAAACCCCATTGCCAAGTATAATGTATCTCCCTGTGATTTGTTGCTCAGGAAATCCCCAGAGGTCTCCAAGACAATAGACTGCTGCCATTGCTTTTTATGGCCCATCAGGATTAGACAGTAATTCTGAAATTACTGAAAAAAGCTCAAAACAATACATACTTTAGATACAGAGAATTCAGCTGTAACTGAGCTGGAGGTTTTGTCTCTATTGACTCACATTCATCATGATACAAGCTTTAAAGGAGAAAGGTCATCAAAAATAAAACCCAACTTTGGACCCTCTGTTCTACAATACCAACCTGTCAGTCAAGATTTGCCCACAGACTCAGTAGTGACATGATCACCCCAGGAACTCTGCCACAGAAGGGGTGGAGTGTATTGGCATTGTCGTCATCGTTATCATCATCATCATCATCATCACTAAAGATAGTTTTTAAATTTAAATAAATATTGATGGAGTGTCTTCAAGATCTAGAGACTAGGGAAGGAGTATCACAAGGCAGAGTCTTCTTGAATCAACCCAGCTATTGCAGTCACAAACACACAACCTGCATAAAGCTTTCACACATGGGTATACACACACACAGATAAACACGCACCACACACACACATGCCCATGCACATGTACATGCACACACACAGTGTTTGTGACAGCCTGCATAAAACCTTCATACACAGGCGCACACACACAAACACATGCACCACATATACACACATGCCCATACACATATGCATGCATACACATGCACATACACACACATGTATTCTCTCACATGTACACATATGAGCATACACATATTGTACTCAGACATGTGTGCACAAACACATGTGTACATATACACAGTTACATAGGCATGCATGCACACACTTAGGTTCACACACATGCACAAATATATATAAATATACTCATTCACCCACACATGTGTAATCACACAAATACACACATATACATGTACTCATACACCCATGCTCACACACACTAACATGCACATACGAATCTACCAAACACACATACCAAATCACACATGCATGTACACACATATACACACACTCACATATGCACACAAGCACATAACCAATGTGCACACCACATACCTGCCCATGCCCACACAGATACACATTCACACACAGATGCACACACACCTCACACTTGCATGTGTATGCACACATGCTCCCACACATTCACATACACAAGAGCACATGCTCACACACATGCATTTGCATCCACACATTCACATATTCATAAACACATCTGCATACACAAACCCATGCACACTCATGCACACACCAACACATGAAAGGAGAAGGAACAGCTGAGACAAAAAAAAAAAAGGGTAATGAATGCGCATGTGCAGAGGAATGGCCAAAACCAAGAGCTAAGGGGTAAGAAGAATATGGCCACAATACACTGTACACAAGTAAAAAATCATCAAAATTAATTAAATTCTCACAAAGATACCATGTGGAAAGGGTGATACCCACTTTGGGCTTTAGAGGAAAGAGAAACTTCTGGGCAAAGCCACTGAGACTGCAAATATTATTGTCGTAGCTAATGTTACAGAAACTAATCAAATTTCAATAATAAAAATGGGGCTTTTCTGGAATGATAACATTTTACTCCTTTCCTGTCAATTTTAGATCATTATTAAATATCTTACATTTTAGGCACTTATCTTCTATTAAATATCATGCTCACAAATGGTTATCATAGCTACAAAAGATGCAAACGCAGCTTTATGCAGTAAGTCTATTGTCAGGTATGTGAGATCCTACAATAAGGTGAGTGAACAGAGTTACATTGTAATGAGGAGTCCCTCTCTGCATCTATAAGAGATGCGCTGTATCTTCTTGACACCTAAATAGATGCCACACTAATTATTGCACACTGCTTTTTTCTGTACATATATGCAAAAATATAACACCATTTTGGTCTTTATTAAGCATACGTCATGTATGGTGACCATAACTTTTGCAGTCTGAGATGTGACTACAAACACAGAACAATTTCATTTCTTCATAGTCGCTAATGTTACCAAAGCATATTCATAGGTGATTAGTTCATTTGTTCTTTGTGAAGACCTCAGTGGTCTCAGTATGTCATTTACTTATTTCATCAGGTAACAAACGCTTACCTTTTGGAAGCACTGTATGGCTTCTCTTTGGTATATCCAAATTTCCAACAGCACCGTTCTTCCACTCTGAGACCAACATTAAGTCAAATAGATATAACTTGAACAGAAGCATTGTAACATCTGCACAGATGTCCTAGAAGTGGGTGGAGGACTGACTGACTGCTGGGAAGGACACATATCCAGCATGAGTAACTGGACATAGGATAATGACATCCTGGGGCAGAGCAGAGCATGACAGCATGTTATCTGGTATGTGTGCAATTTACAATTTTATGAATTGTGTATTTATGGAAATGTCATTCAACACTTTCAGACCCTGTTAAGCCATCAGAACGGAAAACATAGAAACTGAAACCATGGGTTAGTATTTTTGTACCATAGACTCTGTGATACATTCTAATGTGTGTGAAAATTAAACAAACCCAATGACATGTTAGCCTTGCCATTCCTTGGACTAAAAAACATAGTAACAGGACTAAACATAATAATAGAACTAAATATAATAATAGGACTAGCTGTTCAAAAAACATAATTTTATAACATATTTCTACACAGCATTGCGGCCACACTAAACACTTAGGCAAAGAGCAATAAATCCAAAGAAGCCACCTCGTAGAGTTACCTAGAAGTTCTGCGAACATGAAATAAATGTCTACTGGGTGACTCTGCTTAAGAAAGCCATGTCTTATTCATTTTTTTCTATGCCTAGCATGTAATTACTGATAATTGTAAACTAAATATTCCTGAAAAGTCAGTACTTTTTTTTAACTTTACT
Organism: Mus caroli; assembly: GCF_978045245.1. Lineage (NCBI taxonomy): Eukaryota > Metazoa > Chordata > Mammalia > Rodentia > Muridae > Mus > Mus caroli. The sequence goes on from NW_028227270.1 coordinate 12,874,320, forward strand.
AAACTTTTTAATTAATAAAGAAAACCTCATCTCATCACCAAAAGAATAAGAAAGCCAAGACAATGTGACCCCAAGACCATCTTTCAAACTACTATTAATAAGATCTCTCCATTTCTAGAAAGTTCCTCATGCCACTGAAATATAGGGCATAGCTACAGCTAGTGTTTGAAAAAGAAGGGTAGCCTTCCAAAGTAGAACCGACTAGAAATGGGGGGGGGGGATTCAAAACTGCTGACTGAGCTTTCTAAATTAGTTAGTTAAATAAAAGGAGCCGGGAATAAGTCTTGCCTTAAAACCTACATGAGCATTCTATTGGAAAAATCTAACGAAGATCCAAAACAGGAATTTAAAAAAAGAAATCCAAGAACATTCATCACTCTTGAGTTCTCAGACTCAGTTTCTCCCGTGAGGAAATGATGTCATCTCAAACTATGTCACCGACAACTCTAAGCTCAGGCTGCAAGGGAAGGCTTTCCCAAGTGCTGCCATAATGGTTTACCTAAGTAGGGAAAAAGCCATCATACAAGTTTACCGAAGAACTCCATCCTGTGTGAGAGACATAGGCATAGCTTAGAACGTTAATCAATGAGAACTTTGATAATTTCCCTTGTAAAGGTGATAAATCATGAATCGCTTCTATTGACATACTAATAATCGTTGCAATGGGTGACATGTGTGTGCTGCCACATTAAGTATGTTTGCACACTGTGCCCACATTTACTTAGCACAGCAAAGGCACTTGTGTTTTTAATACTCACGTGGTGGGCAGATAAGGACAAAAGCCCCAAAGCCTTTATAACTTTTCAATACCAAAGGAAGCCTTGTTTTGTTCTGACAGTATCCTTCTTTCCCGAGACTATGCTCTCAGGAGGAAAGGACATTGACCCCTGTGCGGTGAGCCACTGTAATAATAACCGCATGTGGTTGTGTTGTGTGTTACAAATTAAGTGTTACAGTGCTCTCTCACATGCACTTTCTCATTGCCCTGTTGAAATTCGAATTCAACAATCCATTCACATTCCCGAACCTTTATCCTACTTTGATTTTACAGGCAGAGACTGGGGCTTAGAAGTAGCTCGTGACCTATGTGTGATTCCAGATACCAAGACTCTGCTTCTTGAAAGTAGAGGAATGCGGTTTGGGCTGCTTGGTCATCAATATAACTGGAAACTATGTCACCTGCTGACATCCTAAAGATGGGCTGATTGGTCACTTAGAACTTATGTGGTAATTCTTAAACTAGTGGGTAGCAAATGAGGGAGCAGGGATTGTACAGCTCTGAAGCATTTAACATTTGGTAGCACATATTAGTTTGTAAAGTCGAACTATGCACAGCATTTGTCTTGCTCTGCAATCTTTAATGCGTGCCCAAGGTGGGACGGCAACTCTTGGAAACACTCACTAGAAATCATTAAATCCTCATACCAAAGCAAACAATCAGATTAGCCCTCTGTATACCACAGGAGAAGAAAAATGCCATAGGCAAGAACAAGATTTTCCAAAGACAACGTTTTAAGTAACACTGGGAAAAAATGTAATTCAATCAAGAAATGATATTTTTTTTCAATGTGGATTTATGTCATTGCACTAGTAGGTAGTGTTAATAGTTTCCAAATGCCACATAGCAAGTTCATGATGTCATACATTCCTTCTTGGATACATCTTTTGTCAAATCCATCTGTCTGTGGCAGACATCCATAGTTTTACTGAAACCTCTCTGCAACAGAAGTTCCAGAGTCAGCCAAGAAAGGGGGGCTGGGGGAAGACATTTGAAAGAAGAAAAAAAACACAGTGAAAAAATATCAATTGCTGCTTTGGGTGAGATATTTTAGTTTTCCCACAGCCCACTGTCCCCTGGGCCCCTGGCAACTCTAAATTCCTTTTGTTAATTTCTTGCCCTTTATCAAAGGGCTGGGCTGGAACCCAGACATGCCCATGAGAACTAAAAACACGAAGGTCCTAGAATCTAGGACCTAGAAGTGCCAACACAAGATGCAAACACTCTGTATAGACCCACCAGAATCTCTGTGATTCCTGGTTTTAAGTGCTCTGTATGCTATATACAGAACAAAGTAATGTTTGATAACTAGTCATAAGTTATTTGATTTACACTAGAAAGAGCCCAAGCAAGGCAATGTAAAGAATGAAGGCAAGGAAGGTAAGAACACCAAAGTTGCCATAAGTTTCTATAATAGTCTCTTGCCTATTCCAAGTACCCAGGGAAGAGCACACCAACTGATTATCTGAGAACACCAAATGCTCAGCCTTGAAACGCAAACAAACACACAACTAACGTTACACAAACTGAACAAGTTACATACATTAAGTAATATATATATATATATATATGCACACACATATGTTATATTTGCATGTAACAATAATTAATATAAAAAGAGGGTATATAAGAGGGTTTGGAGTGAGAGAGAAGAGGGAAGTGATATGATTATATTGTAATCTTTAAAACAAAACAAATGTCTTTTTAAAGGCTGCCATGAAAGTTGTGCTGTGACCCTAGGCTGAGAAGGGAGTCAAATAGAGGGTCAAAAGCCAGTTCCATTGGGGTAACTCCCACCCAGCACTGGCCATTCGTAGATGGCAGTAAGTACTTGGGGAAGGGGTGGCTACTGTCACAGAAGTTCATCTTCCCTTGTCCCACTGACACACTTGACTAGGAATGAATAACTAAACATGAGTCAACCATCTTTCCTAGCATCCCTGGCTATTTTAATGAATGAACTCTCTAATATTCCACAATAAATGATCTCATTAAAGCATTTCTTCACAAAGTAAGTGCATTTATAGGAACTATATTAGATTTCCATTTAAAAAAAAAACTATCTTATGTACATCTGGTTGATACAGACAAGAATTCTATGTTGACAACTTATCTTTTGATGGATTTTATCCCCTGGTTTGATCTAAAAGGGTTGGCAGTTCTGATATCAAAGATAAATAGATAGATAGATAGATAGATAGATAGATAGATAGATAGATAGATAGATGAAGCAAATTCAATCTAAAATTAAAAAATTTTAAAACCACAATGAATATATCTCTCTTATAGGTTAATCGTGCCAGCTGTTTAAATAGATACAAGCAAAATTAAACCGCTTTGAGTCTGTAAATGCTATTTGTATAGGACTTGGCAAGTAATTACTATAGTTATTAGGAGTTTATATTTGCCATGGAAACTCGGGGTGTTAAAACTCATCAAATTATTGGTGCTTAAGACATACATAGCATAAATACATGGATTTGAATCTACAATTCTAAAGAGGAAAAATTGGATGAAAAACAACCTGGAAAGCCACCCAAAACCACAAGAAATATCGTTGCTTTGAGCTGTACTCAGAAGGAATATATATATACATACATACATACATACATACATACATACATACATATACATATACACACATGCATATATATTATATATATATATATATATATATAATATATATGTGCAGTTAGTGCCTATGGGAATATATATATATATATTCCCATAGGCACTAACTGCATAAGCAAAGCCCTGTTATCACATTTTTGTGTGTTAAAGGCCAGGTGAGATCAACAGTGATTTATAAGTAAAACCGCTTACATTTACCAGTTCATACTCAGAGTGATTTCAGTGGCCAAGTATGTCCTGCAGGAGAGAACAGAGGCTGAAGACTCCTAGTTTCTCATGTCAGTCGGCTTCAGCTTTATCATAAACCTTGTTAACTACAAAAGTTATCCCAGAAAGAAAAAAACAAAAAAACACGAGCAAAGGTTTCCTAAGATAATTTGATCTGCTCCAACCACAAATTCTAATCCACAGTTTCCTCCCTCAGGGTTCTGTGTGTGCTTAATGCTTCTCACATAGCATTTGACAATAAACTCCTAGTTTCCTGTACAGCCTTCTACCAAATCAACAGACCCACCAAAGCATTTTTACACATATATAATTCTGTTAGTTACTCGTGGTGTGCATCTTAAATTAACTTCAGATTGCAGAGAAAAAAAAACAAAAAACCACTTCAGCCAGCCCCGGTTTCCCCTCTGTCCTTTCCGGAGCTCTAACTGCACTGCTGTATTCCTATGACCTCAAAGGAGGGGTTCCTTACAGCTCACAGTTTTGAGCAGGGCAAGTAAGAAACCCTGCAGTTTGCTTGCCCCAGTCTCTCTGAATCTCTGCTTTGAGATCACTGCCTTCTGTTTCAACCTGCGGGTATTGGACTTTATCACTTTATGGATTCCCATAAAACAAGCAGAGCTAACAAATGCCTCCAACGGGCAGCTGTGAGGAAGAGCAAAACTAACCCTGCCAGGTCCTAGAACCTTTCAGATTCACCGCGGTGAATTTGATACATAAGGCAAAGCGCCTTGAGAAATGAATCATCTGTATTTTCTCCTTATAATCACTCCCTCCCGGGGCATGTAATTAATTTCCTGAGGTTTGAAAAAAAAAATCTGGATTACTCACACGGTCTTGAAGATGCAATGTCAGCTATTTAGGCCGTGCTAGGACTCAATTACAACAACATATGCATTAAGACAGGAACTGGCAAGCCGGGACTACAGCAACTACAGGGCTGGTGCTTCCCAACCGCTGGGCTATAATCTATGAAACTGAGCCGGGATCCAGCCAATCAGTTAGCTCCTCATAACAGGTCTAACTGGCTCTGGACAGCTAAAGGGCTGCGCTGGAGCACAGCAGAGAAGTTACTCTACACAACACTGCATATCTACAGTTACTTTGCCAGCAAAGACCAGAGAGGGAAAAAATTCCCAGCTTCATTGTCTCGGGGAGGGAGAACAGGTGGTCTGGCACAGACGGAGTGAGTCTGAGGCTGGAGCACAGACTTCAGGCCTGGCAGTCCCAGCAAGTACAGACCAGAGCCACTCCAGACACCAAAGGGCGAGCCCGCAGCCAAACCCTGAGGTAACTAACCTTCAGCTTCCCTTTTATTGTTAGCAGGAATAATGCGGAAAGGAAATGATAACCACTAAGTTGCTTGAGCAACTAAATAAGCTTCTATTTTATTTTCTTTTTTTTTTTCCTCTGTCCCAGGCTTTTCATAGGTCATTTGTTACTGAGTCCAGGGAGGTTTATGTCCCTGAAATAACTTGTGCTGGGGTAGGAAAATAGGTAATTTTCCAGAACAGCTTCACAGCCTGTTCATGTACTGCTGAGAACGCGGGTCAACCCGGCAAATGGGGAGGAGAGAGACCCGACTGCTTGCTTCTGTAACACAGGAAATAACTGTGCAAAGGCTGAGCAGGGAATATAAACTGTTGCCCGGCTCCTCCGGCCTCAGACTCTTGGGACACAAGAATGTTCCATGGAGAGAAGACTGAAGCTAAGAATATTCAGAATCAAGGGACTTTGCAATGCTGCTAGAGACAGAGTTTTACTATCTCCCTCTCTAACAACTGCCTTATTTACCACTAAATCTCAGCGACCAATTACACCTGATGTTTACTATGCCATACGTCTATAGTTATTATTTATTAAAGATCCTATGAAAATATTTGAAACTACTACAAAGATGAGCAAAAGGAATTTAAATACAAAAAAAAGAAGAAGAAGAAGAAGAAAAAAAAACAAGATACACATAGTTCACACCCTTTAAATACTTAACATCCTTTTCCTGGTAATAAATATGAATGTTTCAAAAAAATGTATAGCAAATGTAAGTTTTTGTCAAAAACAAACAAAGAACAAAGCAAAAAAAAACTTTCAAATCAGTAAAAATGTTTAATTTTTTTTTTTTAATTTAACAACCTCTTAAAGGGAGAAGAAAATTGCTTCGTTGGTGAGCAAGTATAAAGGATACTAATGGAAGAGACACTTGCATACTTTTGGTCTGTTACAGATAATCGACTGAATTCAACTGGAGATTCAAAAATAGAAAGAAAGTAGCAAAATACAGAAAATAGAAAAATATATCCATGGGCAATTCCTTCCTAGGACTTGTTCTTTGACTTGTCCAACTTGTGATTATCCAAGAAATTTAATATTTCGATGTTTAAATATTTTTCTAAATATTTAATTAAACTTTTGACAGTGCTGCTGCCTATGGTAAGCCCGAGAGAATAGAAATTTCTAAGTAGGGGTGTTAAAACTGTTGCCCCTTTGACTCAATGGAAATATAAATTAGCTTGAAATGAAAAAGACATAACTCTCTTTTGTTGTTGCAGATGTTTTTGTTTTTGTTATTTGAGAAAGGCTTTCTCTGTGTAGTCCTGGCGGTCCAGGATCTCACTGTGTAGATCATGCTGGCCTGGAATGCAACTTAAGGTTGTTGAATCCTCCATTCAAACTCTCTGATTTTACCTAGTAATAAAATCTCACTAAATCCCTTTAACTCTTCATTTCAATTGCCCATTTAATCAGACAAGGACAAGCCTGGTCACCAGATCTGTTAAACCTTTAGTCATTGCTCAAAATTTACACTCAAAATCTACACAATTAAGTTACAAAATAAACTGCCAAGAATCATATACTGTTTTGAGAACACTGGCCATCTTGTGTTGGGCCCCATGTGTAGCTATCCCAGCGTGCATGCACCCCCACAGGCAACAGGCTGAACATACCTGGTGGCAAAGCGAGACATGGACGTTAGTACATGCTCATTTTCATCCAGAAATTTCCAACTGAAAGAACTCACTACCTTCAACTCAGCAGAACATTGTCTCACCAGCCAAGACAGTGTCCAACAGCCATAGAGCAATGGGATAGTGCAGGAATGGGGGTTTAACAGCTGTTGTACATTCTACTCTGTCAACATATAACTAACCCCTGGCTCCCTGACCCTCACGCATATTACAAGCATTGACAGAATTACTTCCAAGTGGCTCATTGATTAATAATTAACATTCATCCCAAAGAAACTAGTGCTAAGAGCTTTCAAAACTATCTCCATAGCCTTCCCCTCCCAGAACTATAATAATCATGATACCATGATACCGTGAGATGGCTCCTGCAACAGGAGATTTTTCTGGGGATTTAAAAGTGTTATAGTTAGGGGATTCAACATCGAACCACAAGAGATGTCTTGGTATGAAAGATGATTCAATTTGAGCTGATTGTATAATCACATTTTCCTGTACCCTATTAAAGACAATTCAGGGAAGAAGAAAATAAAAAACATATATCACATTTGGGGGGGGTGTTTTGTTTTGTTTTGTTTTCTGCGGTTTGTTTGGGTTTTTTTTGTTTTGTTTTGTTTTGGTTTTTTGCCTAAAATCGTTAGTCTAACATGTCAGAGTTGACTGTCTCAGGCATCACTCTCAAACCAGCAGGCCTTGTATTAAGGGGCCCTGGCTTGAAAGACTGGCTTGATGACCCTGTCACTGCCATCATTCATGTCTGGTGGCTATTGTACCCGCTATTGTGTAACCAAAGGTCACCCAGACAGCTGAATTCACTTTTTGTTCATATTTCATTGATCTCAACTCTAGAGACAATGAGGAAGACAATTCCAAAAACTGAAGATCATAAATTCTCTTCTGACCCAAGAGCATCAGCAAATCTCAAATATCAGAGCTATGGCTGGCTGAAAATGGTCCCAAAACTTGGGCCAAAAGTGATTTATGGGCTCATGAGCTAATCTGTCTAGCACTGTACTTTATAGAGCCAAAGAAGTTACTCGCAAGTGACTGATTCACCATGTTGGCCCAACAAACCAATTAAAACCGGTAGGACATTAACTCCATTCTATGTGACAGGGACAAACAGCCATATTGTTGTCATAATGCTAACCTCATTACCAAGAAACCTAGACATCAGAACCTGTTCCCCCGGTAGGAAACAGCTGACAACCAGCACCCTATAATATAAACACAAAGGGAAGTTTTACTTGGAAAAAAAAAAAAGGTCAGCAAGACTTGCCTTGCCATAACGAGAAATGTTGTAATTTAAAGAATGAACAGTAAAGATACAAGTCTGTCATCATTTTGAGGACTGACATGTTCTTGAGTTATGTAACACTTTACCTTTGCATGGAGATTTCAAATCCAATGTACACTCCCACTATGGGGAGACTTTTGAATGGGGGCTTTGTTTTTATTGTTTATCTTTGCTTTCTCTGTTTATTTTGTTTTCTTGTAGAGACAGTGATGGCATCCAGACCCCGTGTTAGGCAAACACTCTCCTCCTGAGCCACAATCCCAGCCCTAAAGTTGATTTCTAATCCATCTTCTCCTAAGAGCATAACTGTATGGAATCACACCAATAATCTATGTGACAAATTTCTAAAATGCATTACACTTAGGCTTAACAAAATGGTTTTTAATTCAGTCTTCTCTAAGAATGTGAACATATGGAATTATAGTAATAATGTATGTGAAAAGGATTTCAAAATGTATTACATGATAAATCACACATAAGCTTAATGAAAACTGCCATCTTTTTATACTTAAACATGAATTGTGGTAAGTCAAGAATTCTTCCTCAGCATAAGACCTGACAAGAAGGAGAAAAAAATCTACTTTTTTCTGTGGTCCTCCATGTTCTTTTTTCCTCTCTGAAGTGTTATGTAATGAAATATGCAAAGTCTGGAGATTTAGTTAGAGAAAATGTCGGGGGGTGGTGTTATTAACATATTGCTCAAACCAGGCCTGTGCTTCCAGCAAGGCCTCAAACACTACCACACAGACAGAGAAGGCATAAACTTTGGAGCCAGACTATCTAGGTTCAAATCCCAGCTCTGGTCTTTCACTGAGAGTTTGAGCACAATACCTAACAGCACTTTAAAAAAAAAAAAAGAATTATCATTTTACTGTTTTCATTATTAAGATCACTGTCATGCTGTGCTCAATATACAAAATGAAGGTGAATTACTTAGCATCTACGTGCTTAGGTATGGATCTACTCTTATCACATACTTTAAAAATACAATGTTTGCCTTGATATCTTTGAGGTCAAAGTCCAGTGAGATGTGAGTTGCTCCGGGCAGCATCCTACCTGGCTGTCACATGAACTTTGAAACCAACTCTGCCTTTGGTGCTTCCCATAAGGACACCTACCCAGGATGTGATAAAGGAGAGGGAATCGAGGCAGACGTGATTCGTAGAATAGTTAGCACAGAGTTCAGGCATGTTTAAAAAAAAAAAAAAGTCTTGCATGAAGAGAAAATAATAGTAATAATGGTGCCCATAATCTTCATTCATGGTATTCTAACCAAAAAAGATTTGAATGGGTGTGTGGGTGTGTGGGTGTGTGGGGGGTATCTATCCTGAACAGCTGTGCTGATTATCCAAAACACATAAGCCATGTCTCAATTCACACTGGATTTCCAGCTTAAATATGAGAGAACATTGAAGCTAATTATTCCATTCCTCCCTTAGATGAGAGATTTCTCAAAGCAAGAGATTATTAGCTAAGGTTTTAATACTCTCGGTGAGAAACTGAAGGAAAACAGGTCAGTCAATTTGGAAGAGGGACAACCTCCCTCAGGATGGAATGTGGACTTCATTCATTTGTCTGTTCATTAATTTATTCATTCATTCATAGAAGACCTTCAAATTTACCTTTCCCTACGTCCATACAATTACCTACCAGCCACATCTACCTGCTCCTAGTTCCTGAGATGAGCCTCTGGAAATGCAGATGCCTCTACCCATGCCATCAGCAAGATAAAAACAATGAACTCCTTCACCATGAGCCCACTCCTGTTCACCTCTTATGGAAGATGGTTGGTTACTCCATCATTATAAGGAATTAAGGAATCAATACCTCTCCCCAGAATTCAATTCTAAAAGAAAGTAAACACTGAGGAAAGTGAAGGCCATTTTCAATTTAGGAAGGGAGAAAAAAAAAGAAAAACTTCAAAACGAATACAGAGAAATTCCAGAATTATAGTGAAATCAATAGACCTACCAGCGAAATCTTTGCTAGAGTTTGAAAATCACTTGTGGTTTTTCTCAAGTTGATAAAGAAATGCCATGGAGCTCACTATATTTGCTAGAAATAATTACATCTTTAAAGCTTTGTAAGGGGCCCAGCAAAGAGTAGAATAAGCTAAGCTAAACCTCATTCATTCTCATTATCCTGCTCCTGGCAGAACACACTGGAAGATCAGGGGTGACTAGAACTCAGAAACAGGCAATTAGTTCCCACTTCCCCTCTGTTGGTTTAGACGCCATAAATCATGAAGTTTCTCCTTCTAAAAGCCCACTTGTGGCCCTGAGGCTTTACCATCTGAATGGCAATATTGTCACAGTTCATGGACATAAACTACCTACACTGGATATCCATTGAAGGAGGGGATTTGTGAACAGCTAGAATTTTCTAAGAGTTAGGTATAGTGGAGAACAACCACTATGGGTTAGATGAGGTTTCCCCAAGGGTCCATATAGACTACCTGAGTCCCAAGGTAGCAGGAGGTACTAAGGGCATTTAAAGTGACATTCAGTAGAAGGATCTTGGGTGTAACCAAAGTGGATTGTGTATGTCCTTTCTGTGAAAAAAAAATCTGCATGATCTTGAACTCAAATGTTAAAAATATAAGTGAAAATACATCTCCCTTTACTAGCTAAAGAACTTGTGTCAGGAATGAAAAAGTAATACAGAAATCCTATGATTAGAACCCAAGTAGAAATTGCCTTAGGAACCTCTCCTAATCAATTTGTTCCCCCAAAATATAACCTCCCTCTGTGACCACTCCCTCCACCAAAAGAACCCACTAAGGAGCTTCTCTCATCCTCTCATCAACTGAATAAATATGTGCCAATCCCCAGAGCAGTCGGGTCAGGTATGACAAGAAGACATACAAAAGACAGACGTGCCTTTCTGGGACGGAGAATCACATTGCAATATCAGAAACTTTCTCTTAGGAGCAAATCTGCCCTGTATTCACAACTCTGGACCAGGAAAAATGTCCAAAATTTACCTCTCCATGCAGGGCCACCTCAGAGAGCCCTACATAGCTCTGCTCTGTCCCTGTGGCCTGTGAGTCTTCCTCTCCAAAGTGAATAGCACCATCCAACAAGAGCAGATTTCTCACTTCTATAATACAATCAGGTATGCAGCTCCTGGAAGGTAACTTAGCTGAAGAGGCACATTTGCAAGTGTGAGCAACTGAAGGAGATGTGGTCTGATCCCTATCTATAACAGGAGCCTTTAAACTTCATGTGCATAAGGATATAACGAACACCAACAGAAATCCCTGGTTCCCACTACAGGATGCCAAGACCACGAGTCTAGAGAGCAAGCACGGGGAGCCACCCTCCAGAAATAACAAGATAATGTGTGCAAAACACAGAACACAAAGTCTGAATATGTTCTTAATACTGACCAGTGAGCAGCCTAGTGACTAGGAATCAGAAGTAATTTCAGTTTTACTGATTCACCTTAAACTTGACTGATTGCTAAACAGAAATTACACATGGGTGTGATGGTATGGAAACAAGCCAGAGGAGGTTTTGTGCAGGAGAAAGAAACAAGAGGAGGAATATAGGACACTGTCTAATTCATATTCTGCTAATGACCCTTTAACCACTGGGGAAAAGCCATTGTGTCCCAATTGTCCCCCACTCTACCTTGTCAACAATTCCAAAAAGAGTATGCAAAATTACCTAAAATAATTATCCGAGGACCAGAACTTTTCAAAGTAAAAGCATACAGTATATTACTGTTTCATTTTCAACCTCAGATACAGACAGAAAAAAGAGGGGTTGCTAGTTGGTTGGTTTTTAGAACTAAATGGACCCAAGGAGAGCTTCCAGGTGGCTGAATCTACTAACTCCAGCACAATAGGACAGAACTGAGTCCCACCCGTGCTTGGCTGGTGTGCTTCGGCAAGCCTGTCTATCTCCCTTTGTGGATGATGTAGGCCCTCTGCAGGTGGTTGAAGGCACTTAGAAGAGCTCAATCTATTAGGTGGGATGACCCATGAGGACTTCTTTGTTTTATGTCCTCCTTGGCATAGGATAAAGCTCTGTTATGTAAGAGCATAAATAACAAAAGCCTTGTTCTTCCAAACCAAGAGGGGAACAGCAGATCTATGTGAAATCCCTTGGTGCTAAAGCGCCTAAGGATGGCAAGAATGCAATATTATTTTAGGCTGTCCATCAACGCCAATCACTCAATCACCTCTCTTGGCTCCAGAAAACAATGATCCAATAAGGCTATTTTCTGGCAGTCTGTAGCCTTAGGAAAATACTAGTTCACATACTTGGAACTGGGACTCTTCCTACACTAAAATAAATGGAAGCTATTCAAACCCCACTTAGCTTTCTCCCTTTGAATTGTGAGCATAAGAACACAGCTGTTTGTACTTACATAATGGAAAGAAAATTGAAACTCTCAATGAATGGGGAATCAAAGTATGTTTTATTTACTCCCTCCCAAGTCCTTGACATGTGTTTTATTCCTTGGTTCACACAGTAAACCTCAAAGAAGATGGTTTTATTATCTTCATTTTTACTAAGAATAAGAGAGTTATGTAAGCCTCCCTCAGGACAGAGTGGGTAAGGCACACAGCTGGGAGTTAAGTTGGAAACTAAGTACAGGCACTCCCGTTGTTCCTGTTGAGATTTGAGTGGACATGTCACGTTTCTACTAACATCACCTTAGAGGAAAGACCCTGTCCTGCATCACCAAATGATTCCCCATGGCAATATCTAAAGTGCTACACTATGGGGTTTTTTTTGACTACATGAGATTTCTCAGTAGGGATTGGCTACACTATATTATGCCAATCTCCTATTGATAAACATTGCTTCTGCTTCTCCTACGCACTTCTGCAGACACATCGTATATTGTGCATATATTGTGTAGTTATCTCCTACAGATAAATCTTAAACTAAGAACTGTCGAGCAAAGAAGCTATATAATTTGTAGGGCTGTACTCATCAAAAAGACTGTACCTGGCAGCTGCCAAAGGAAAAAATTCTAATTTTTTCAGACTGAGAGATATAGTACAGCATGTTTGGTCAACATTTACATTCCTGTAGGAAAAAAAAAGGATGGGGTGAATCCATTTAGCCATGTTATACTTCTTTGATTATTAAGGGGGTTAGGGCATCTTTTCCTATGCACTGACCACTCACAATGATTCCCTCAATTCATTATTCTTGTTCTTTTTCTACCTTTATATCAGAGTCTAGAGCCAAAATTCCTTACACATACTTTCTCTGGCTCCTTACTGAGCCCTTATTGTCTGGGTTCTCAGAGTTCATGTGCTGGAATAGTAGAGACTTTGATCTACAGCCAAAAAGACTTTGGAAACATATTGCCAGGGTGATTAATCGGGTTCCATAAAATGTATTCCAAGAAGAAAAACCAGTTACATAGAAAGAGCACAAAGCCATAAACTCCTCCTTGTCTGCTTCAGAAGTAGGTAATCCCCTGCCTTTATCAGGTGTTGTTCATCTCACAAGAAACAATGCCCCACTCAGATGTATTCTTCTTTTTATGCACAGAGAAATTTGGATTGGAAGAAAGGCCAACAAGTTTGGACAAACATCCCTAGAAATGGGGAGCCGGAGCAGGACAGACACACACACATGCATGCATGCATGCATGCGCACACTCAAGCACACACGAATGTGCACACACACACACCTATACCCAGACAGGGGTAAACAAGGAACTTACCTGAGATGCCCTCACTCTGAGGATCACGAAGGCAGCACTCATTATTAAGTAACGTATCTAAAATCAGCTGACAGAGAGTAATTTCCCTGACTCCCTGTGCAAGGCTCATTCTATCAAATGAAACTGACCAGAGATGAGGCAGAGCTCAAGTTGAGTCTCCAGAAATTAAGACATTAATTCTACCTTCCAAGTGCAAAGGTTCATAATTAAAAAAAAAAAAAAGTGTTCTGTGAGGAATACCTTTACCCTAGGACCTGTGCACAGGTCTACCTCTACCTTTACCTCTACCCTGTGCACAGAGGTAGACAAGCCATACAACCAGCATCTTCATTTCTAAGGTATGGCATGGTTCTGGCTAGCTGTAGAAAGAAAGCTTGGGGGGAAATGTAAGATCTTGTCTTTGATCCTCCACTCCAAATCAGTGACCAAATACACATAGCCAAGTAAGGAGGATACCCACCACTTTCTTTGTAAATATCACTTCCATAATTAATTTTGTTTAGTCTAGCTTGTCTACTAAGGTTCAACCAAATTCGAGCTCTGGCTGAAGGAAAGCTGCGCTTGGTTATGCATCAGGTCCTTCCAGAGGACCTCATGCCTTCAATCATGGACCAAAATGTGGCCAAATCCCTGACAGAAGAACTGAACGAAGCTGTGCTATCACATCTCACCTACAATTTTTAAAAAAGACTCATGAATGAGTGGCTCCAACATCCACACAACTAAAGAGACCCAAAATAAGTATCAAGTCATTATTTCTCACTTGGTTAAGAATCATGCTGGCTATGGAAAACAAAGACATCATGATTTTTCAGGCAAATGGATGGATCTTGAGAATATCATCCTGAGTGAGACAACCCAGTCCCAAAAGGACATTCATAGTATATACTCACTTATAAGTGGATATTAGCTATAAAATACAGGATACCCATGCTATACTCCACAGGCACAAGGAGGCTGGACAGGGAGGAGGGCATAAGCAAGAATGCTTGGTACTCACTTGCAAAGGGGAGTGTAATGGTCATGGAAGGCAGATGGAGGGAGGGATGTGGGTGGGAAAGTGAATTGGGAGGGAAGTGGCCTGCAGAGTTTCCAGGTCTGGTGTGGGTAAAGGCAGGGAGCATGGCTGGATGACCATAAGAATTAATCAAAATCTGTAACTAATCAGGGGACAGGGTATAGGGGGCATCTCTAGGAAGAGACAGGGACCTAGGATAGGGAAGACACCCAAGAATCCATGTGGGTGTTCTTAGCTGTAACTCATAGCATTGGGGATACAAAGGAGACTGCCTTCTGTGGCCAGTCAGGACCCCTGGTGGAGGGATAGGGACACCAACCCACCCACAACACTTTCCACCCAAAACTTATCCTGTCTAAAGAAATGCAAGGACAGGGCATGGAGCAGAGACTGAAGCAATAGCAAACCAATAAACAGCCCAACTTGAGACCCATCCCATGGGCAAGCATCAATCCCTGACGTTATTACGCTGTTATGCTTACAGACAGGAGTCTAGCATGGATGTCCTCTGAGAGGCACCATCTACCAAATGACTCAGAGGGATGAAGACACCCACAGTCCAACAGTGGATGCAGCTTGAGGACTTTTACAGAAGAATAGAAGGGAGGATTGCAGCCCAAAAAGGGAATAGGAACTTCATAGGAAAACCAACAGAGTCAACTAATGTGGATTCTTGGGGCTCTCAGAGACTGAACCACCCACCAAAGAACATACATGGCCTGGACCTAGGTATCCCCACACATATGTAGCATATGTGCATCTTGGTCCTTGTGTGAGTCCCGAACAACCAGAATGTTGGCTATCACATAGCTGTTGCTTGTATATGAGATATGTTCTTTTAACTGACTGCCTTGTTTGGTCTCAGTGGGAGAGGAAACACCTAGCCTCCCAGAAACTTGAAATGTTGGGGGGCCTACTAAGGAGGGGCCTCTACCTGCTCTTAGAAGAAGGGGAGGGGAGATAAGGGAAGGATTGTGGAAGGGGTGAACAGGAAGAGGGCAGTGAGTGGGATATAAAGTGAATAACTATAAACAATCAAACAAACAAATAAGGAAGTACATACATACATACATACTATGCTGGTCCCAACATGTATCTCTTAAAAAACATATACAAAAGTATATTCCATCCATCAAAGATGTTTGATAAAGCCTAGATCAAATGTCCTCCACTTTTCCTTGATTTGAATGCATTTTCTTTTGATCTCTTCAAATATCTGCACAGGCCAGCAGAATAGAACACACAAGTCTTCAAGAACAACTGGAAGGTATATTCAGAAAAAAGGGCTTTAATTGAGTGGTGGGAATTGGTCTATGCCAGAAGACAAACATGTGGTACATGTGTAAGTTTAGTCTCACAACTCCTTCCTCTTTTTATCTGAACCTTAAACACAGGAAGCAGAGCACAGCTCACTTCTGGGCTCAGCTGATCCCTGTGTAGAGCTCTATTGACTTTTACTGACATGTTAGGAGATCTTGGAAAATACCAAGGGAAAAGCCTTTTTGAATGTTACCCTGTCATGGACGTTAACTCCTGGCTCCCTGATAACCTGACTCCGGTACCTTCTTCCTTGGTAAGAAACAGATATTGTATGCTGTTGCCTCTCTATGGAAACAGGATGTTGCTTCCCAAAAGAGAAAATTGTCTTTCCAAACCTTGGTGCTTATTTTAGGGACATTCTGTGGATTCCCAGCTGTCCTCACACAGGAAGTTTTATGTGTCTGAATCCAGGGTAAGCCTTTCATATAAGTTTTTAACAATCCTGTTGGTCATTATAGACTAAAAAATAAACAGCCAAGAGCTAGATGTAGAGGAGAGGTTAAACTGCTGGTCAGTAGCATAGATGATGAATGAACCTTTAGCCGGTGTCTGCTGGCTTGTAGAAGCTTTCTCTGGTCTTCTCTGAAGTTTTTATAACAACAGTCATATTTTGAGGACTGTTACATGAAGGCTGGGTTATATGCAATTGGTTTTTTATTTCTTAAAACTTTAGTAAGTTTGTTTCATTACTCCTTTCCTCTAAAAACAGTGAAACAGAAATGGACGCCTGATCCTAAGAATGGCAGAGACTTTTATTTGGGTATATTTAAATTTTCCTTACAATATAGCTTATATAATATACATTAGAGGAAATCTCTCATTTCATAGATTAATTAAAATCTAGCTCAGTGTTAAGCATTTATTGTAAGAAACTCAATGAATACACACTACCTATTTCACATCCATCAATATCAACATACACTTGCAGAAAGCTTTGAAGTTTTCAAAATGTTCTCATGTGTGGATTTTTTTTTAAATTACTTTCAAAGTTTTGTGGAGCAGTTACTGAAGTAGCCTGAGCCACAGCTTTCACAGCTGTAGAACATGGGTGATACTCCAGTCATGCAGAACAGACGAAAAACTTACAATAATAAATGCCACAGGATCAGCAAGTAGCTGCCATTGGTCAGGTAGCTATGGAAATGATCACCATTCTAAGACATGGTAGATATAATTGTCCCTTCCTACAGCTGCGGTTACTGAGGGTGGAAGAGATGAAATGATTTACCCAGTCACTGAGGCCACTCTTCCTGCCTTCGCTGGAATTGTGTCTCCACTCTCACATGGGAAGAGCTCCCTGCAATACTTGAAAATGTGCAGTGGAAAAAGCATGGTTATCGCAGATCAAGGGTCAATTCCTGGATCTTGGGGGAGGAAAAGCTGACCATGCTTTCGGCAGCAAGAGACTGCCAGATTAAAACTCTGCTTCTACAACATTGTTTTCAACAGGAACATTATTTAACTAGGAAGAATCTCTCTTCTCTCTTGGGGACAGCCAAAGCCTTCTGAGGACTTCATGACGATTTACCTCACACCCTATCACTCAGACCTTTGGTAGCCTGCTTTCAAAGTTTTACTAATACTGGTGTGTCTTAGTAGGTGGTGCATCTGCCCTTCAACTGAGGTAAGTACCATCTCTAAACAAAACAAATGCTGAAGAGCAGTTCAACCCTCTGAGATAAAGGAGACCCATTTCCCCAGGGTGTCAGGCAGGAAATAAACAATGTTAAAAGGTCACTGTTAATGATGTCTATATTTAAATATCTTTGGTGGGTTTTTTTTTCTTTAAAATAAGCTAAGATTCTGGGACAAGGGCAATTTGCCATCCTAACTGATAGCTTCATTGAGTGAACACAGTCACTGACCTACCAGCAAGGCAGCACCAATCACATTAAAGACTCCTCCACAGATACCTCATGAAAGCTACACAACAACCATAGCTACTCGCTGCTGAAGTACCACTCTGCTCCCTAAGGTGTACACTGTTCAAATAACAATGTTCTCAACCAGATTGTCCTGGATTTGACACCTTTACAAGTCTCAGTGAAACCTAGATGATCTTGCAACTGGAGCACTTCCCCTTGTGGTCTAGCAAAAGACATCTATGAGTCATTCAAAGAGAATGACCCATGACTGGTATAAGCACAGTCCTTCATGCGAATGGAGGTCTTCTATGAGTGATGTAAACACCCATGTTCTAGCTATAAACACAGGTTCATCGTGAGCATCCTGGGAGACATTCTGCGCTAAGCAGCATCCTCCCCTCGATACTATAACCTGGGTGCTAATAGAAGGACTCCTCTCAGATCATCTCTATAGCCTCATTTGATTCTCACCATCAGTAGAGTTAGATGTAACATGTAGGAGGATGCAACCTTAGCCATGGAGAAGACAGATATAGCGATAGGAGTGATGTAGTGGCAACTACAGTAGCAACAGGTATGAAGGCAAGGGTAACAGAGAGGCAGAAACAACAGTTGGTAGCAGAGGAAGCAACCTCAAAAACAATCTCAGTCACCATAAGGATGGTGGTGGTGGTGACAGAGGCAGCAGCGAATGGAGGCAACTGAAGAGTTTCAGAGAAAGCCCAGGCTGAAATAACCAAAAAAAAAAAAAAAAAAAAAAAAAAAAAAAAAAAAAAACACAGAGGAGATACTGTAGGCTGAGAAGCTGTAATAAGATCTGCTGTCAGTGTCTGGGAAACCCAGCTTCCTAGACCTCCGTCAGAGCTACAGTGTTTCTTGCAATAGAGCTAAGAATTAAGCACCCCAGAGGTCTACACCAGAGCAGTCATACCAGAGAAGCAGCCTTCCTCTGCCCATAACTCCCACGTGGAGCAAACAGAAGATCCGCACTTGATTGGTAACACAACCAGATGTTAGAGGAGGTCGCAGTTCAACTGTCATTTCATACCAGCAGCCCATTACCCCAAAGCAGAGATTTAAACACTTTAAGACTTGATGGCCCATGACATGGGATGAGCAGAAGACCATTTCCTGTGCATCTTTCCAGTTCTATAGAAAATATAAATTCTGTAACATTCAACATTCTCTTTAGAACTTTTTAAATAGTCATACATATATATAGTGAGTTTTTATCAAATCTGCCCATTTATACTTCCTCTCCTATTTTCCCTATTTCCCCCTCTTACCTTATATGTTCTTTATATATAGTCACTGAATGATGCCTATATGAACATGATTATGGACCATCTAGGCATGGGCAGCCTATCAGGGTGTGCTCCCTGAAGAAAATTGTCTCTCTAATCAGCCATCATGCACCCATAGTTCTTTAAATAAGGGTGGGACTCTAGCCTTTTAGCCGTCTATGCTGGGATTTAGGTTGGCTGGATCTTGTATCAATCTTACGCATGAAGTGCCAACTACTATGTGTTCAAGTGTTCAACTAGAACTTGCTTGTAAGTTACCAGATGCACTGATAATCATTTTAGACCTAAAACCTCAGGTTAGGGCCTTTGATAAGTACAGTGTAATGTCAGTCTCCACAGCAAGCATCTTGTGGTGTTCTGAAGTCACTGAAATACTGAGGGCGATTCTTATGCTTCCACGCCTCTTATTCATATAGATACAGCATATGAAACAAAAAAGTTCATATCAGTACTGAAAATTCTATTGAATAAAAATAAGAAAAGAAAGGGTATGAGAACAGCCAGTACACTCTCTCCTCGACTCATATGGTAGAAAACAGGTCAAAGCATGCCGGGATCTATCAGCAACTACAAGTACGCCAACACTGTAAATATTTATTTGATTCTCTGCCCAGTGTGCTATTTATTCTGTAACCTTTCCCAGTAGTCAGTTCTCATTGTCTTTCTTTGGAACTTTGCTTTTATATCTGTATTTTATCGCCATTCTCTGTGTTACTTCTACCTCTCCCTTTATCCATCTGCCCTTTGTTACTTGACAAAGAATCAAGAATCTAGAGAAATGTAAGGCCATGGTATCATTTCTGTATCAACATTATTACTTATGTTAAGGCATAGCTAGATGCCTTCTCCATTTACACTCTCATACCTACAAATTTTCCTCTGGCTTCTTGTCTTAGCTGGGCCTCCCCAGCTTTCTTGGAATATACCACATAAATATTCATCATAGAGGCAGAAATAAATTTTTCCATTAATGCTTTTTCATGTTTTTGAAAATATTATCCTGTATCTCTCTCCTCTCTCTCTCTCTCTCTCTCTCTCTCTCTCTCTCTCTCTCTCTCTCTCTCTCTCTCTCTCTCTCTCTCTCTCTCTCTCTCTCCCTCTTTCCCTCCCTCCCTCCCCTCTCTGCAACACTGGTCCATTTTATATAGTGATGGAACCAGGTGGGATTTCCTGTGTTCACATTAGCATGCCAACTGCTATTGTCATTATGCTGGCCTTGTTCATGCAGTCATACTATTGACAAGTTCATGGGTGTATTTTCTATGTCATGTCTACAACACACGATTAGGTAGCAGGCATTCTGGGCTTCTCGCTCTCACACAACTTTTCTGTCCACTCTTCTGCATTTTTCCCTGAGCTTTTAGTATGGAGGGTGTATCACAGATATGTCAGTTGGAGTTGGGCCCTTACAATCACTTATTCATATTCTCTGCATTTAAACCAGATCTAGGTCTCTGTAGTGGTCTCCATCTGTTTTTTTTAAAAAAAGGAAGTCTTTCTGAAAAATGGTGAGAGCTACAGTTATCATTAGAGAGAGAGAGAGAGGGCAATCAGCAGATAGATAAGATATATGTGTATGTATGTATATTAAATATATGTGTTATATGTACACATATATATTTATATATTATATTTCTATTATATATATATACATGGGTGTATGTGTGTATGTATATATATATCAAGAATTATATATTCCCATTGTGTGTGTGTGTGTGTGTGTGTGTGTGTGTGTGTGTATATATCAAGAATTATATATTCCCATTGTGTGTGTGTGTGTGTGTGTGTGTGTGTGTGTGTGTGTGTGTGTGAATCAGTATCTATATAAGTAGTGAGAAGAAAGGGAAAAGGCTTTAATCTGGAAGTATTCAGGGAGCTAAACAACATTCATTAAACTTCATCTGCAAATACAATGATTCTAGCAAAAGTAGAAAATAAATTCCAAAGACATACTTTTTTGACCTAAGAAAGCCTAGCATCTGGTCAGAGTGACAAGCCACACAATGAGGAGTGGAAAGAACATCACCATGGTGTAGAGAGCGTCTCCATTCAGACAGAGAAGCAAATCTGAGGCAAACAGGTAAGGATTTCTTAAAGGGAGTGTGAAAAGGAAAGGAGTATTGGAAAGTTAAAGGGACTAAGGCCACTCCGGCTAGTCCATATATGGTAGCTCACCATTTCCCATTGCTTCCACATTACCCTGGGGACAACTACATTCGTTGGTGGCTTTTTCTATTTAGATGGCTCAGTCATTAAAGGGTAGGCTCACAACCAAAAATATTGTAAACACCTCTGAAACTTAAGAAAGGTCTAATATATCTTCCTTTGAGCATTTTTTTTTGCTTCTTTTAATTTGCATGTTGATTAGGTATAATGAATACCTACTTCTCCAGTTCTTTCAGAGGTTTCAGGCGGGGATTGCTTTCTTCAGTTTGGTTGTTTGGGTATTGGTTTGGTTTGGTTTGGTTTGGTTTGGGTATTGGTCCTTTTAGGTATGTGTTTTTATCAAGGCCTATGAAAAGTAACTTTTTAAAGGCAATTATTACTGTATCTGCCTTTGAGACCTTGTTTCCTCCCTGGCCAAGACTGTGTTCACTCTCTCTACAGAGATCAATTATAAAATAGGCTCCTCCATACAGAAGTTAGGAAGCCAAAGAAAAATCATCTAGATGAACTCTGAGTCTACTGGACACTTGATCAATAAACTCCAGTCCTAAAATACAGTCACTATCACTACCTTGTCCAACAATTTTTCATCTTCCTTTATGCTTTGTTTGACAATGAAGTTGCTGCTGCTTAAGAATTAAAATTCACTTTGAAAAGAAAGATCACATTTTTAAATAAGAAGCCATATCTCGGCTAGCAGACGAGTTTCTTTCTATTTACTTTGTTTTCTTTATGCCAGTTACTGGTGGAAGAAGAAGCTGCATATGCAACCCCACCCCCAGTCCTGCCACGCCCACACAGTGCTCCACACACCTGCCTGTTGGAGACATCCAATAATTGTTAAGTGGAATAGTATGAATTTGATATTGCACTAGGGTATGTTTAAATGTATGATCCTTCCTGAAAAGAGTTCTCAGAAAAGGGACCAACAATAACTGGAAGAAGAAGAGAGAGCAGATGGTAAGATGGCGAACAACAGAAAGAAAGGAGCATCCAAGGAATGACTCAATGGGAGAAAGAAGAAGAGAAAGCAGACAGTAAGATGTAGCACAATGGAAAGAGAGGAGCAGCCAAGGACGACTCAGTGGTTTAACAGTGTTTTAGAGCCCAATCATGGCCTGGACCACTCTTAAGTACTTCATTCCTCCTTAGAATAGGGAACAAAATATCCATGAAAGGAGTTACAGAGACAAAGTTTGGAGCTAAGACAAAAGGATGGACCATGAAGAGACTGCCCCACCCAAGGATCCATCCCATAAACAACCACCAAACCCAGACACTATTGCATATGCCAGCAAAATTTTGCTGAAAGGACTCTGATATAGCTGTCTCTTATGAGGCTATGCCGGGGCATGACAAACACAGAAGTGGATGCTCACAGTCAGCTATTGGATGGATCACAGGTCCCCCAATGGAGGAGCTAGAGAAAGTACCCAAGAGCTGAAGGGGTCTGCAACCCTATAGGTGGAACAACAATATGAACTAACCAGTACCCCCAAAGCTCGTGTCTCTAGCTGCATATGTAGCAGAGGGTGGCCTAGTCGACCATCATTGGGAAGAGAGGCCCCTTGGTCTGGCGAACTTTATATGCCCCAGTACAGGGGAATGCCAGGGCCAAGAAGTGGGAATGGGTGGGTAGGGCAGCAGGGCGGTGGGGAGGGGGGAGGTGTATAGGGAACTTTCGGGATAGCATTTGAAATGTAAATAAAATATCTAATAAAAAAGGCATTAAAAAAGAGCATTGATATATTGTATCCTCCTGAAGCACAAGAGCCCCAGTATCCCACCCCCGACCCCCGCACCTGATAGCTTCTACCAGCAAAACTTCGTAAAGCACATATTTGATATCATTTTGAAGTTTAAGAAAATAACCCAGGACGACACTTCCATCTAACTGGTTATATTTCTGTCTGCTCATTTTCATGCTCTGGGTAGTGAATGAAGAGCTTTCAGCCACAGAAAGCCCCTTGGCATACATTTTTTTCTTCACTGTGGAGCCGCTGAGCTTGGCACTCTAACACGGTCATGGGTGTCTGCCCACCACAAGCCAGTGTCACATTTGTTTTGTGCTTTTCATCATACCTTTGACTCAGCAGGCAGATTTTCAAGGCCCAGTGCTGATGGAAATGCCCCGGAGCCAACTTCAAAGCCAGACCTTAGAGTTATGGAAGTAAAATAAGCATGGTGCTTCACTTACCCATACCTACTTTGAATCCCAGTGGACACTCCAAACTATGCATCCTCTAAATCCCACTATTGATTTTTTTTTTTGATCCAGAGTCTCCTGACTTGGCCTTTAGCATTTTCCTCAGAGTGACACTTTAATGCAGTCTGCATTCATACACATAGCATATGAATGGACTTACACCACCACCTAATATATGCTTCTGTCTGTTAAGTGGCAGGCTTTGGGGGAGATTAAATGTCACCTGCCTAATTCTGGCCCAGCTGGAACGCTCACAGTGCCTACTCAATTTACACCACCTTCATCAAAATTTCAAAGTGTAGCTGCTAGCTTGCAGATAAATCATCCACAGTACAGTCTGAGACCATGACAGCATTCTCTGAAAGCGGAATAAAAAGACAAGTGAGGGCAGTGCGCCTGACTGAGGGCCTGCTCCTGCAGAGTAGATAGGATATGCAGTGCCCAACCTAAAAGAATCAGAACATGTGTTTACATACACTGATATGTGTGCCCATACACGTACACAAACATTAACTCACGCACATTATGTCATTCATGTATGTATATTCATACAGACATAAGTGAACATACACACATTCCTAATATAGGTAAATATAATGGGGAATAATTAATGAAATCCAGAAGGGGATTAAAAAAATGGTCAAAATAATCCATGTGTATTACCAAGACTCTGCGGATTAGAGGAGGTTTTTCTATGAATGTTTCCCCTACAAAAATAAAGATAGAATATATTGAAGCAAGGACCAGAGTGGATATCTGCAAAACCAAACCATACAAACCACATCATCCAGACTGTGAAAGAGAACGTGCCAATGTCACTATTAAAAAGCAGACAGGAACTGGGTTTCAGAAAAAGAAATGACAAAAAGAAAAGCAGCTGAGTGCGAAGGGTTAACCGGAAACAATGCTAGGAAATAAAAAAAAAAAAAAAAGCTTTATAATAAGTGTGAAGTAACACAGCTCATCTTATATGAATAACAGGATGTTTTGAAATGTAGACACTAAGTAATGGGGGGGTCACCACATACTGGAAGAAACAGGGCCCCAGTAAGACATATTATGCCCCACGTAATACCTCTGGTACTAGGAATGGGTTACTATCTTGTTAAGTTGTTGGCCAAAGTGGTCCCAAAGACACTCCCCCAAAATGTCCAGGCCATTGGTTACCCATCACGACTGACAGTGATGTCCTACTGCTGAAGGTACCACTTAATGATGTGACTGACTATGGAGGATGGAGCTGGGGCCCAACTAGAAGCTTTACCCCTGCATCTAGCACCCATGGGACTAGAAGGTACTTGGAATGCAGCAAAATAATAGTCATCGATTTTACCCAGTCACATGCCTTACTGACTATACGAATGACAGTACAGTAGTTGCGCAAATAGTATGATGGCACCCAACCACTATTTAATTGGACCTAAGGGCCACCCAGTGAGATAAAACTATACCTGACAGTGCTAAACTGGCTAAGAACCTGAGGTTATGTAAACCATTGGCTGTAGGGTGAACCTACTACTATCATTTTACTAAAGGAACATAGCAATAAGATAACTTCTGGTGACATATTGCTATACTCATAGATCAGTGCCCTGCTCAGCACTCACCAGGGAAGCCTCTGCTTTCAGTAGATGGGAATTAAAACAGAGACCCACAACTGGAGATTGTGCAGAGATGAGAGACTTTGGAGTTCAGCCCTAATGGGATCTTACCATCAAACCCTTCTCATAAAGGTTCAGGGACTGATGTGGAAGAGGGAACAGAAAGATGGCAAAAGCCTAAGGTGATGGATAACTTCAAGGAGACAGCCCTTTCCAAGCTCAACAGGGATGATGCACATATGAATTCATGAGAACTGTGACAGCATGCATAAAACTGTAAAAGCTCAAGCCAGATAAAATCCCAACATGAAGAAGGGGGAGTGTGAGCAAAGTCCCATCCCAAACCAGTAAGCTATTTGCAATTGATAGCTTTAGGGAGAAGGGAAATCAACTTCTTCAATGGAATAACACTATGTATATCAACCACACTCAGGGCTGGCCCCATGCCCAGGAGTTCTGTTTTGTTTTGTTGATGGTTTTTAGGTTTTGTTTTTTGTTGTTGTTGTTGTTTGTTTGTTTGTTTTGTTTGTTTGCTTGCTTGTTTTTTGCCATATGGGTTTTTGTTTGTTTTGATTTTAGGGGTTTTTTTTGGTTAGTATTTTGTCTTAGAGAGAGAGAGAGATAGCATAAAGAAGAGATAGGGGTGACAAAGGCTTGAGAGGAGTTGGGAGATGAGAAAGAATACAATAAAATATATCATATAAAAAATAATAATAAGATTGGAAAAAAGTTTCCTCTAGATGAGTCACAGTTCTATAGTAAAATGCAATATAGCCAACCATTTTTCTGACTATAAAAATATATGCCATGCTTGTTCTAACCATGTTTAAGCAGCACTGTTGACAAGGCTTCACAGGTATAGCTGCTGACACTTTTAGGAGATGCAATCTTGGAGCAAGCTGCCTTACCTTCTGGCTCTTACAGTCTTTCTACCTCATCTTCAGCAAGATTCCTGTGCCTTAGGTGCAAGAGATGTGTTGTAGGTGTATAAGCTGAGGCTGGCCTCTACAACTCTGCATTTTGATTGGACGTGGTTTTCTGTAATTGTCTCTGTTGCAAAGAGAAGTTTCCCTGGTGAGGGGTGAAAACTAAACTTACGTGTGGGCATAGGGCCAAGTAGTTAGAATGTAGTCACCAATGATGTTCATTTAGTAAAGTGGCAGTTGTGCTAATAAATATGCTAGTGTGGACGCAGAAAATCTCGGGAGGCCTCAGCCTTAGAAAAAGTACCACAGGTAGTTAAGGAATGCTGCTAGCTAGAGGGATAGTCTTCCCCAAGATCATGCCAATTGTGTATCCAATATCTAATGGATGGTCAGTTCTGAAAAACATATACATACAAGTAACATAATAACAATAAACAGACTAACAAATTTGGATTTGTATATTGGCAATACACACAGAGAGACACACAGACACATACAGACACACACACACACACACTCACACAACAACAACAGCAGTGGCAGCAGCAGCAACAACAACAATTAGAGAAAAAGGCCATGAGTTTGAAATGAGAGGTAGAATGGAAAGTTTTGGAGTGAAAAAATTAAAAAGGGAAAGGATGTGATAATAATACAATCTCAAAAAAAAGTTATTTTAAAATATGATCATTAGATGATTTAAAACTAAAAGAAGAAAACAATAAGAAAAGAAATATCCATGGTCTCATTAACAAAAGCTAAGCAATCTTTGAAAACTATATTTTACATTAACTCCTAATTTTTACATTACAATGAAAGTTCTGCATCTTTCTACATAATAGTCAATTTCTTCATATTTCTAAGTACCTTGTAATCACTTCCTTGGAATATATCATCAAAGGGCAAATTTTTTTATCTGACTTTTAAAAACTTTTCTTTCAACACTCTTTAGGCTACATGTTTTTGAAGTCCTTTGCTAGATTAAGTACAAAATACTTCATCACCCTGAATCCACTCTCCTTTTTTTTTTATTAGATATTTTCTTTATACATTTCAAATGCTATCCCAAAAGTTCCCTATACCTCCACCACCACCCTGCTCCACTACCCACCCACTCCCACTTCTTGGCCCTAGCGTTCCCCTGTACTGGGACATATAAAGTTTGTAAGACCAAGGGGCCTCTCTTCCCAATGATGGCCGACTAGGCTGTCTTCTGTTACATATGGAGCTAGAGACACAAACTCTTAGGGTACTGGTTAGTTCATATTGTTGTTCCACGTATAGGGTTGCAGACCCCTTCAGCTCTTGGGTACTTTCTCTAGCTTTTCCATTGGAGTCTTTGTGTTCCATCCTATAGATGACTGTGAGCATCCACTTCTGTATTTGCCAGCCACTGGCATAGCCTCATACGAGACAGCTATACCAGGGTCCCTTCAGCAAAATCTTGCTGGCATATGCAATAGTGTCTGGGTTTGGTGGCTGATTATGGGATGTATCCCTGGGTGGAGTAGTCTCTGGATAGACTATCCTTTCGTCTTAGCTCCAAACTTTGTCTCTGTAACTCCTTTCATGGGTATTTTGTTCCCTATTCTAAGGAGGAATGAAGTATCCACCCATTGGCCTTTCCTCTTGATTTTCTTGTGTTTTGCAAATTGTATCTTGGGTATTCTATGTTTCTGGGCTAATATCCACGTATCAGTGAGTGCATATCTAATGACTTCTTTTGTGATTGGGTTACCTCACTAAGGATAATATCCTCCAGATACATCCATTTGTCCAAGAATTTCATGAATTCATTGTTTTTAATAGCTGAGTAGTACTCCGTTGTGTAAATGTACCACATTTTCTGTATCCATTCTTCTGTCGAGGAACATCTGGTTTTTTTCCAGCTTCTGGCTATTATAAATAAGGCTGCTATGAATATAGTGGAGCATGTGTTCTTATTACCAGTTGGAACTTCTTCTGGGTATATGCCCAAGAGAGGTATTGCTGGATCTTCCGGTAGTATTATGTCCGATTTTCTGAAGAACCTCCAGACTGACTTCCAGAGTAGTTGTACAAGCTTGCAATCCCACCAGCAATGAAGGAGTGTTCCTCTTTCTCCACATCCTCGCCAGCATCTGCTGTCACCTGAATTTTTGATCTTAGCCATTCTGACTGGTGTGAGGTGGAATCTCAAGGATGTTTTGATTTGCATTTCCCTGATGATTAAGGATGTTGAACATTTTTTTCAGGTGCTTCTCAGCCATCGGTATTCCTCAGTTGAGAATTCTTTGTTTAGCTCTGAACCCCAGTTTTTAATGGGGTTATTTGAATTTCTGGAGTCCAGCTTCTTGAGCTCTTTGTATATATTGGATATTAGTCCCCTATCAGATTTAGGATTGGTAAAAATCCTTTCCCAATCTGTTGGTGGCCTTTTTGTCTTATTGACAGTGTCTTTTGCCTTACAGATGCTTTGCAATTTTATGAGGTCCCATTTGTCAATTCTTGATCTTACAGCACAAGCCATTGTTGTTCTGTTTAGGAATTTTTCCCCTGTGCCCATATCTTTGAGGCTTTTCCCCACTTTCTCCTCAATTAATTTTAGTGTCTTTGGTTTTATGTGGAGGTCTTTGATCCACTTAAACTTGAGCTTTGTACAAGGAGATAAGAATGGATCAATTCGCATTCTTCTTCATGATAACCGCCAGTTGTGCCAGCACCATTTGTTGAAAATACTGTCTTTTTTCCACTGGATGGTTTTAGCTCCCTTGTCAAAGATCAAGTTACCATAGGTGTGTGGATTCATTTCTAGGTCTTGAATTCTATTCCATTGATCTACCTGTCTGTCACTGTACCAGTACCATGCAGTTTTTATCACAATTGCTCTGTAGTACAGCTTAATGTCAGGCATGGTGATTCCACCAGAGGTTCTTTTATCATTGAGAATAGTTTTGCTATCCTAGGTTTTTTGTTATTCCAGATGAATTTGCAAATTGCCCTTTCTATCTCAATGAAGAATTGAGTTGGCATTTTGATGGGGATTGCATTGATTCTGTAGATTGCTTTCTGCAAGAGAGCCATTTTCACTATATTAATCCTGCCAATCCATGAGCATGGGAGATCTTTCCATCTTCTGAGATCTTCTTCAATTTATTTCTTCAGAGACTTGAAGTTCTTGTCATATAGATCTTTCACTTCCTTAGTTAGAGTCACACCAAGGTATTTTATATTACTTGTGACTATTGTGAAGGGTATTGTTTCCCTAATTTATTTCTCAGTCCATTTATCCTTTGTGTAGAGAAAGGCCATTGATTTATTTGAGTTAATTTTATATCCAGCTACTGCACTGAAGCTGTTTGTCAGGTTTAGGAGTTCTCTGGTGAAATTTTTGGGGTCACTATATATATACTATCATATTATCTGCCAATAGTGATATTTTGACTTCTTCCTTTTCAATTTGTATCCCTTTGATCTCCTTTTGTTGTCAAATTGCTCTGGCTAGAACTTCAAGAACTATATTGAATAGGTAGGGAGAAAGTGGGCAGCCTTGTCTAGTCCCTGATTTTAGTGGGACTCCACTCTTCTATATGTAACAAAAATTCACCTTCTGAACATGCACAGATTTTTTTTCTTTTTTACTCTTTGGAGTTATGAGTTCCTTGTGAATCACATAAAATATATGAATGCCTTCCTGGTAAAATATCCATAAATGGAAAAACAGACTGTTGGAGCCCATCATGGAGTGAATCACACTGACTTTTCCACATCAGACCTGGGTGAAACTCTCTCCTATGAAAAGTATATGCTTATTGCCTTTATTCACACTAGATTCTTAAATGTCCAAGAATGATTAGAAACTTCACCAACTATCTTTGTTTAATATCTGCTCCAGAATACAAATGACTTTTTTTTGTTATCTGTTTTATTAGATTTTTCTTTATTTACATTTCAAATGTTATCCCCTTTCCTGGTTTCCCCTCTGAAAAACCCTCATCCCTTCCCCCCCTCCCCCTGCTCACCAACCCACCCACTCCCTCTTCCTGGCCCTGGCATTCCTCTACACTGGGGCATAAAACCTTCACAGGACCAAGGACCTCTCCTCCCATTGATAACCAACTAGGCCATCCTCTTCTACATATGCAGCTAGAGCCATGAGTCCCACCATGTATTTTCTTTCGTTGGTGGTTTAGTCTCAGGGAGCTCTGGGGGGTACTGGTTAGTTCATATTGTTCCTCCTATGGGGCTCCAAACCCCTTCAGCTCCTTGGGTACTTCCTCTAGTTCCTTCATTGGAGACCCTGTACTCCATCCAATGGATGGCTGTGAGCCTCCACTTGACTTTCAATACACTTTACTGAACACACCTCCCATCTTACATCATAGATTAGGAGTGCTTTAAGAGCATAAGCTTTGTAATTCCAATTTGGCCAATTTATTCAACATAATTATCAGAAAATTCCTGCTAAGGTGCACTAGAAGAATTCTAAACAAAAAGAAATGTGTTCAGAATTTTGTTCTCAACAGGAGAGAACAGTGTGTTCTTAATTAAATAAAAGAACAGCATTACTTGAGTTGACTATAACCCCAATAATTATCTACACACACATTATGCTTTGGCCATCATTTCAGCATAAATAAAACATTTACAAAGCTGACTCATGTTCACAGTTGTTTATATACTATAAAAGTTGGTAAGAATTCTAAATTAGCAAACACTGGTTCATTGTTCCCAGTAGAAACATAAAATTTGGTTCATGTGAGCCTCTGATCTCAACACTTTAAACAATAATTCCACAAATCAGGCCTAATTCCTGTGGCTTTCTGTTTAAAGATACTTTATTTATCATACTTTAATAATTTTGTTAATGGCAAAACTCTAGAGACAGCTCTTTAACTCACAGCTGAAAGAAACTTGTCCAGAACACACATTCTCCTAAAGGGACACATTAGTGTTCTTTTGCTTAGGGGTGCTTCAGCAGTATGCATGAAAGCCATCAGAAAGAACTAATCACCAGTAAAACAAAAACAAAAAAGAAAAACAAAAAATTCAATAACACACCACCAAACATACCATGAAAATGACACTTACTTATAAATAGTAGAACAGACTACAGAATCTGCACATCACCTCATTCAACCATGGCTGGGGATATGTTTTACAACTCAAATTTTTCATGGCTCTTATCCATGAATGACTGCAAAATCCTGGCACTGCTGCCTTTTGGCATTATAAACAAACTTTTGCAAATAGATACATTTGAAAGTATGAAATCTGTGAATAAGAAATGACTGGGGCTCCTAGGTTAGGTGACAGATTAGAAGCTTCTATGAATCTCTGCCAGTCAGAAAAGTTGTACGGACAAGAAACAACTTCACTATAAACCCAGAAAGGATGAACACCAAGACTGAAGAAACCAGTCACAGGGAAGCTAACAAGGACCATGAAACAGTGATGCAGAGAAAGGCAGCATGGAGTGTGCCACTGGAATCCTGGGTCTTCAAGGACCAAAAGTTGCAGCTACCAGGCAAATAGAGAGCCAAAGATCATCATGCTGAGTGAAATAAGCCAGAATTAGAAAAGCCAGGAATTGCATGGTTTTCCTCAAATGTACAGTGTTGGGGGAATAAAAAAGAAGACTTGAAAGTAGGAGAGTATTAGGGAAGAGGGGGATGGAGGGAGGAGGAGGAGAGAGAGGAGGAGGAGGAAGAAGAGGAAGAGGAAGAGGAGGAGGAGAGGGTGCTGAGAATGAATATAATCAAAAGATATTTGCAAGGGGGCAGTTCTAATGTTAAGGTCCTATTCCCCAATTGGTTCTTGATCTGTCAGTAAAGAAAGTCATGGGCCAATTGCTGAGCAGAAGGTATAGGCAGGACTTCGAAGTCCCGGGAGGAAAAACCAGATGCAAAGAAAGAGAGAGGGAAAGCAGCAGCCATGTGAAGTCTCAGGAGGAGCTGGGGTCTGTAGCTACTCCTACAGGTAGGTGGTCAGGGCTGTTTGTCAAGGGATAGAGGAATTTAGCAGCTGAAGTTTAGGGCAGGTGTGGGAGAGCATGAGATAAGAGACTGATATGGGCAGGCTTTTCCAGGCGGGAGATAGCATCACCCAGAAATTGTGTTCTAAGGCCAGTTGAAAAGAAACAGACTGTGTGAGTCTTTTGTCCGAGGATTCAAGGAAAGTCAGGAGGTAGGGGTTACCTCCAGGAGCTAAAGGGGGGTAGAACATAAAACTACCAGCTACAAATATTATATGAACATCAAAATGTCATGAAAAGTTTATCACGTGAACATATGAAGTGTCATGATATACAATATGCACAAATAAAAATATACTGATTTTTTTCCTTCCAGTTTACCAATTATTATTACTTTACTTTTAGCCTCTGCATCCGTCTTGAAATGCTAAAACTCTTAGAAATTCCCATTCTTATTGTTGCCCTTTCTCTTTTATGAAAAAGCATAATTATGAACTAGCCTCTTCACTTCATTGAGCTCTTTTCCCACTTCAGTTTTGTTTCTTGGCTACTCTTCTTGCCTGGTTTTGCCTGTGCCTTTGTAACATCTCCAACCTTCCTGGTCTTTTCATGTAACCTCCCTTTTACTGGCTGCCTGCTCATCCTCCCACCCCCATTTTCTCTTACAGCCTCAGTCCTGGACAAATCTTATTCATTCAGTCTCATCCACCATAAGTTTTTGTGATCAGTCTGCCATATCCTGAAAATACTGTTTGGATGCAAATAACCACTACCCCCAGCTCTTAAAACCATTCCATCCTCTCATTTGCAATGAACCTCAGCCTTGGGAGCAGGGGAGAAGATAGATGTCTCATTTTGATCTGTGTGATCCTTGGTCTCTCATTTTCTAAATTATCTTAGAAACCATTAAGCTGAGTTTTGTGGGTTTTTTTTTTTTTTTTTTTTAATGTTGAAAGTCAATCTTTACTAAGGGAGAACATAACGGAAAGAAGAGCTTGTGCTCTGCAGATTATGTGATGGCTCTAGCCCACGCTTTCCTTTTGTTATTTCTTTTATTTCTAAATAAACAAGTGAGAAAATAATCCCTCAAAATACGATCAGAATGGCCACACATTAGCTTGTGTGTGATGTGTCTTCATTGTGGACAGTAAACTAGGGTTCACGGGACATAAACTGTTCTACAGATAGTTTTTCAAAATGAAGATTGTGTTGGTGAGTTATCAACATATATTTAATAAAACAGAATAAGAATTTGATAAAGTACATCTTGTACAATAAAGCATTGTTTCCCAAGAGTTTGTGTATACTATCCATATATGTGTGTAATATATATATGCATATATTATAAAGAATGCATTTCTTATCATTGAATAAAGTAAAAACCAGTTGTTGAACCATACTGAAAATGACCAACATAATTTTAAGTATTATAGCCTCTTATAAATTACACATGGTACTTACTGTTTATTGTAGTTTGTATATGAAGTCTTCTCCCCCTAAAGGCTCATGTGTTATATGCTTGGTTGTCAGATGATGGGCCTATGGGGGAATGATGAATCATGGTAATTCAAACATCAGTATTAATCTGCTGACAGATTCACAAGTTGATGGTGTTATGGGAAAGTGGTGGCTACTAGGGATGCATCCACATCGGAAGATAGTGTCCACTGGGGAAATTCATTGAAGAATCTATCTTGCTCTCCTTCCTCTCTTTTTCCCTTCATCCCTCATGTCTACCAGGATGAGAAATCCTTTCTATTACCCTCTCTTTATGACATTCTACTTCAACTTACACCCAAAACAACAGAGCCAAAAAAACCATGTACTGAAGATTATGGAACTAGGAATCAAAAGAAATCTTTACTTCCTAGATTTTGCTGATATTTTGCAACAATGACAAAATAAATTGACTCACACCTGGTTGTAAGTATGTTGTAGCAACAGCATTTTCATTTAGTTCAGATGTAAAGACTCCTGTGTGGGTGTCCATTAATGATAAAGTAGAGTTTGAATGATGAAAGACTCATAATTAAAGCATCAACTTAAGAAAGACATATTGATCATGAGTGATTTAACTAGAGAAAAATATTAGAAAAACCACGTAATAGAGGTAAACAGAGGTCAGAACGTTTGACAGAGAGTATTTAGGAGCAGTCATTACTGTACTGGATATAACACACATTGAGACACAGAAGCCCTGAGCAAAGATGATGGGCAGTTGTCCATTATCAAGATCTCTTGTCTTTCATGGACGGGTTACTTCTTATACACCGTGCTGAGTTGTGTTCCTTTATGTGTCCTCTCTATTCTTCCAGATCCTCCTTTTGGCAGGCTGACAGTCCCCTGACATGACTGTATCCCACCCTTCCATTTCTACCCTCAGATACCACTTGACCAATGCACTCTCTACTGTCTGGAGCAGAGCATTCTATATTCCAAATGTCTTTCAACCAGTCTCAGCTAGTTTTCCATGGGGAAACAAAAAACAAAAACAAAACTTGAGTTTTAAAGCATGAGAAAGGGAACAAATTTAAGCCAAACTCATAGATTTGTGCAGCTCCTTCAAGAAGAAATCTTGCAGGCCAATTGTCTTAGTTGGGCGTTTCTATTTCTGTGGAGGGACACCATGACCATGGCAACTCACGATAAGAAAAACATTTAATTGGGGATGGCTTACAGTTTCAAAGGTTTAGTCCATTATCATCATGGCAAGAAGCATGGCGGCACAAAGGCAGACATGGTGCTGGAGAAGGGACTGAGTCTGTATCAGCAGGTACCTTTATCCTCAAGAAATGGTAAAGCTTTGAAGCTCCTAAACCAGTCTTCATAGCAGAGTGCTGGCCAATGAACATCTAGGGGCTCACCAAGACACTAACCCAAAGCACAGGGAACTGTTTCATTGGGTGACTAAAACCCACTCAACCTATTTGAGATGGGCCAGTCCTCAATCTTATGTTGGGAAACCTAGCACAAAGAGCTGAGAGATATTCTGGATACCAACAACACGAGCTGCTGACCTCAGGTATCCTGTCAGTCTGGTTAAGAAAACCCATCAAAACCCACCTTCAGTGATCCAGCAACCCCAGAGCTCATGACAAACAGCTGGGTTTGACATTGAACATTTCATGAGAGTTTCTCCTCTGGGCTATTTAAGAAACTGAAAAGGTTGCTCAAAGGTGGAAAAACAAAGAAAAAAGAGAAGGGGCTTTTTTTTGTTTGTTTTGCTTTGTTTCCTAAACAATTTGAAGCATTTTAAATAAAAGGATAGGACTTCCAGCCCATGATGATACCCATGTGCTGGCCACAACCACATTAGAGCTCCCACCTAATGTATTAACTATGGAAGAACCCGGTCCCTGCTGCTCTTAGTCATGTCTAAAAGCTGACAGAAAACTCATTTCTCAGATCCTTTGTAGCTACAGGGAGCCCAGAGAACTTCATAAAAAGAAACATTTCAAGAACAAAATGCTCCAAAAGTTAACACACAGCGTACACTGTCTCCTCCTGACATGGCCATTTGGGTAAAAGCTCTTGAGAATGAAAGAGTTAAAAGTTTTGCAGTTTAAGAACAACCAGTTGACCTTTAAATGTGCTGGTTTGAGGCCAATCATCTTTCAACGAGCATGATATCTGGCACAAGGCAAACTAAAACACACCAATTATTTTCATGGTGTACATGACTGAGCTCACAGTGTCCCATTTAGAAAAAGAATAATGTTCATTTTCCAAAAGTCAGACTTAGTGGCTGAGCACCACTGTTGGAAAGATTTTCCTTTGCTAGCCACCTCCAAAAGTGCTGTTGCACAAGACTTGCCCTGAAAAAGCATGAGACCTTGAGGAAGATTAACTTTGTGCTTTTCTTTAAATTCTACATATAAAATAGTACCCCCAAGATATTTATATTTCAGTATTATATTTACATTTCAGTATATCTGAAATAAAAAAAATAACTGGGAAATAATTACTAACTTCAGTTATGAATTTTGCAACCAAACACTCAGCAGGAAATAAAAAGTCAAAGTTAAGTGTTGTAGTGCATCCTGTGATCTCAGTAATCTACAGGCAGAGGCAGGAGGATTGGTCAATTCAAGGCCACCCTGGCATATAGGGTAGGACCTCGTCTCAAAAACAGAAAACATTCCAGAATCTGTAAAAGGGTAGAATGTTGGCCCCTACAGAGAGGGAATTCTTTAAAATCCAGAGATTCAAAGCCAATCACTGAAAGAGAGCATCTACTCCCTAAAATAAGTCTTTGCTGTTAAAGGGTAATACCCATGAGAGTCTTCTAAGGGGTAAAATTCCCTAGTATTTTTTAAAATAATATTCAGCTTACAAATATTCCACCACCTTCCTTAAACAAATAAATAGTAAGATATGATAAACATTGCATAGCTATTTGGTCTGGGTGCAGAGATGCACACCCTAAATGGATGCTGGACCATGATGCCTTTTTGCCTCTGATCACCGCAAATACATGTCCTTTCTTTCCTCATCAGTTTTTAATCCTCAACCTCCCGGTCCTCGTTGGTGCCTCAAGCACTCTATTTCCATCAGTGCTTGCTCCTACGTTGGCCAATTACACGGAATCCTAACCTCCACATCTAGAGCACAGTCTAGTCCACATCTAAGTTTCTTTGTTGAATCCTCTTCTTTAGAGCTACAGCTTTTGGAAATGCCAACTCTCAAAATCCTCTTTAGGATGCACACTCTAGAGGAAGAGGCTTCTGCCAGGTGTGTGTGCCTGTGTTTGCCAAACCCTCCCTTTCCTAATATTTAATTCCCTATTCATCTACTCTTCTTTTGTAAGTCCTGAAAGAGAAAGGTCAGGATCTAACAGCAATGCAACGGACTAGCAACCTGTGGGATGTGATCTCAAGCCAACCACCAGCTCACCACCCACCCACTGCTTCTGCTTTGGGGCTGTGGAGGGAGTGGCTTGATTCAGGAAGAATATCCACTGCTAGGTTGGGGACTGCTCACAGATGGTAGGAAAGCACATGCTCTCCTCCAGTCCAGACACAGAAGAAACTTGGTTGTATGTCTGGTCCTGAGGTCTGCTCTAGAATCAGAGAGTTCTCTTCAGAGTCCAGTCAGATCAGATCACTTCACAAACTTGTCAGACATGGCAGCAGCCGAGATTTCTAGAGCCTCCCTCCCTGGATTTCTAGTAATCAGAGTTCCACCACTGACTTCTTCTATGTAGCCACTAAATCTGATCCCCCTTTCCTGGCTAAAGACTCATATTGACACCAACTCATAACTGGCTCCCCACCTTCATTTGCTTTACCAAGACTAGGGTAACATAAAATGCATCTTGTCCTCCAGCAAAACATGTGTGCCATCCAAAAACAGCATGAAACATGGCTGGGCCCACACATAACATTTTAGTTTGTCTCCATAATTGCAATTAATGGCTCCCTCAAGACACATCAGATGCAAGTCCATGACCAAAAAGAGTTAGGGTGGTGCTTCTACAATTTGATCTATCCATCTGCATACAAAATTCAATAGCAGGGGAATCTGCCCACACTTCCCGGCCCAACCCCTATTTCCTTGCTTCCTGCCAACATCTTACCAGAAAAATCTGTGTCATATGAAAAGAAGAAAGCACAAGATGTCTGAAGATGGCACATTAGGGTCTCATCCTCACAGATGTTATTGCCTGAGTGAGCCAGGCTAAGTCACTAAACGTCACTAAAGCATCAGTGTCACTTGCTATACACGGGAAATTAGAACATCCACCTCTCAATGAGGGAAAGAAATGAAATCAACAACCTGGAGATATTGTAAATGATAGAAAAGAGGAGAAGAAGGAATAGGTTAGAGAATAAACACTAGAAGATGCCCTCCATTACCCCATGTCCAAGGGAGCAAGCAGCTCCTGTGATCTCAAAATCTGATCAATATCTTAACCTGAGGAGTATATTTTGAAAATCAGGCTCATAGAATAGGACTTACAGGATAAAAGTGAAAGTTCCCCTCATTTCACTCCTAGTATTAGAAAAACAAATAAACAAACCAAAAAAAAAAAAAAAAACCCAACAACAAGCAAACTGAAGAGTAAACTCTCTAGAGCAGATTCCCCTAAACCACGAACTTGCTTTTTTCCCATGGCAAATCAACTCCACTAGAATTTTCAGCTTTGTGTGTTCCGCTGGATCCCATCTGAATGGGAAGTGACAACTCAGAGCCCCGGAACAGAAAGCAGGAAATCAACTGAACTGATTCTCTAACTTCCAAAATGCAAATCATCACCTCACTGTGTCATGGATAAGAAATAAAGTAAGGCAGAAACGTAAACCTCCCCTTAAATCATGCACAGAAAAGAAAACTACCCAAGGGGTACCTTCTGCCATAAGACTGACAGAGAGCAAAGCCAAGCCCAGTATGGGTCCCCTCAAAACTAAACAGCCACTGTACCTAATGAAATGGCCCACTCTAGTGAGCAGATGCTCTTCTCTAGGGAAAGTGGTAGTGCCACCAAAGATACTTTTCTTGAACAGGGTAAAGATTCCAACCTCCTGTTGTTTCTGCACAGCGCTTGGTTTGACTCCAGTGAGAACCCTGGGTTCTGCCCAGTATGTGCTGCCAGTTGCATACCTCCATAGACCATCACTTCCTCCTGGTTTACATCAGCCACACATTCAGCCCATCTTCTAACCTGGTTTGCAAACCCAGCCTCCCTGAGCTGGATTCTCCACTAACCTGCTCTCCATCCCTGCTCTTTCCCAAGGTTGCCAGGTGAAACTGTCTAGCAGTGTAAGTCTCTCCATTGTTGCCCTCTTGCCATGCTTCTTCACACCTACTGATCATCAACAGGTTGCTCAGCAAGTGGTTCTCATCCTGTATACCTAGGAGTGATGTGTTAGTGGATAAGCCTGAGGCCAGATGGGTGGGGTAAGAATCTATCTTGGGTTAAGCTTTATCTCTTAGTAGCTATGGGACTCTGATAAATTACAAAATCTCTCTGTGCCTCACCTTTCTCTAGTGGGATGAAGATAACAGCTACCTACCCAATTAATAAGGGTTAAAGGGGCTATTAATAATATAGGTAAGGTAGTTAGGTCTTAGATTTGAATAAGACCAAGAATTAATGCTTATGACATTATTACTACAACCAAGCTCTACTTTAAGAGCTGTGACCATGATTATGTATACCATCATTTATTATGACTATTTTAACCTTATTTCACTCAAGGAGAAACTGAGGCAAGACAGAATCCACAGACTGAGTCAGAGGGCAAGCCAGCTTTGCTCTATGGCTGCCAACTTGTACTATTTCTCTTCCTCTGGGCATTTGTGTGTTGTTCGTGTATTTGTCTGAGAGAGGTCACACTATGAAACCCCAGGCTGACCTTGAACTCCTAATCTTCATGTCTCAGCCTCCCAAATGCTAACTGTGTGGTTCTTTGCCATCATGTCTGGTTTCTCCTTGGCTTCTGCGAGCAAGCACCATACACACAGCCACCTCAGTCCTTCCTGTTATTTGGGGACTTGCTCCATATCACAGTCTTGCCAGATAGATGTGCGGAAGACTTTTTTCTCTTCAATCCAATGCAGGGATATAGTGCGTGCATTCTATCTGTATCCAACCTAATCACTTCTACCCTTGGCATCCCTCCCCTTACACATCAAGCCCTAACTATTTTCTAGTTCTTTCTGTTATTCCTTGAAATGTACCCCCCTCCCAAATTCCAGCAGGTCCAAAAAGAAGCATTCATGTCCTCCAGGGACCCAGGGGCCATTACCCAGCTGCCTCTCCTAACTTTCAATCACTCTGGAAACATTAACCAAGCAGCTGCCAAGCCTGTGCAGATGAAGCTGATATGCCCTGTCCCCTAGGCACTCGCTGATGAAGGACATGAAGATGAATATGGAAAATCCGAATAGGCTGTAGTAAGTATAAATGTGTGGTAATAGAAGCACTGTCATTGGCTCTGCTCAGTCTTGCACTTTCTGTGCCATTTCATTCACCAATGCTGTCACACCGTACCCTCTTTCCAAGTCTACCACCATCCTGTGATTGACCTGCCACCTTCCCTGTTGCTGAGACGTTAAAATCTCCTCTGTGCATGAAGCACTGGGTGATTTGCCTTAGATTTAGCCCATCTTCTGCTGACTGATAACACTGTCACAGCTAAAGTCCATACCGATGAACCTGATGAACTAAGTTGCAAGCCCTGAACTTGAGCAGGCAAAGCTGCCTGGCAACCTGACTTACTAGTTATACCTTGTCCCACCCCTCAACCTACCCACACTTTACTTCACATGCCAAAGCTAAGAGAGACATGTTATAGGTTCTCCAAAGTGACTCATGTTCCTATTCCCCACCCCTTCTCAGTTTACCTCTAGAATTTGAGTCCTGCAGTAATGTTCAAGCCAAAAATCACCTAACCTATGAAACATACATACATTTTCTAATTCTCTTTAAACAACATGTTATTTCCCTGAAAGCGTTTAAATCCTACCTTATACTACAGTCACTACAATATCTAGCTTATAGTCTCTTATCTTCAGAACAAGTAATTTGTCTTAACCATATTTGAACCAGTAAACATATTTGGCTCTTGTTTTGTTTGAAACAGGGTTTCTCTGTAGAGTCCTGACTGTCCTCCCGAGACCTGGGATTAGAGGTTGCACCACTACTGCCTGGTTAATTATATTTAATATAGTGCCTAGCCAAGTGCCTCGAGCATAATATTTGTCCCAAAAATAATGAAAACTTTTTGTTCACATTTTATGTTCTAATATGGAAAAGAAATTTCATGTGGATCCACGTGGAAACCCTAGAGCTTTTGTCCTTTGTCAATAGTAATGATGAGTTTCATGTGTCAGCTCAGTGGGGCAAAGGGAGACTCAGGTGTGTCTATGTGTCTGGAAAAGATAAGCATTTAAATCATACAGCAAGTAAGATGTAGGGAAAGCATCCATCCATCCACTGGAGGCTCCGAGTAAAGAGAGGAGGAGTACCTCAAGCTGTTCATCGTCAGAGCAGAGGACCCTAAGCCGAGATGTCCATCTCCCCTCCTAGGAATTTGAAGCTCTTTGTTCCTAAGCACTGACATATCAGGACCTCCTCCAGCCGTTCAACTGGTTTTTCTGGCCTGTGCCATCAGTTTGGGAGTTAGAACGTTCTTTCCCTGGTTCATAGGTCTTCAGACTTGGACTCAATTTCACCAGCAGCTTTCCTGGCTCTTCTACTTGCAGACAGCATATTGTGAGACTTCTCAACCTCCCTAATCACATGAGTGAATTCCCATAATAAATCTTCTCCTGCATGTCTATGTATTTCCCATCGGTTCTCCTGCATGTCTATGTATTTCCCATCAGTTCTGTTTCTCTGGAAACCCTGACTAATATTTCATCTAAGCATTTATCCAACAGATCTTTTCATCCCTAAGGAATATGTTATTCATTAGGAATCAAAAATAAAGACCAACATCTATACTCAGTAAATTTACATTCTGTATCAGAAAGATTGGCACAGGATATAAATAAAATAATTATACACATGATAGTAGGAATTGCAAAATCCTGGCAATTATACCATCAACTAGGTATGTAACCTCAGACAAATCATACTATGAGCTAGGGATTACTAAGTGTATACTGTGAACTCCTGGCACTCTGTAAGTCTGATGCTAACTAGGAAAGTATATGACCTCCTTTGTTAATGGATGATAGATGGTATTTCTCTTGTTACTAAGTAGTAATGTATTGGCAAAAAAAATCATCCGTTATTGATGCTAACTCATTCTAGAGAAATCAAGAAAACAGCGTATAAGGACAGGTTTAAAAAGCAACAGCTGAAATTAATAATTGCAAAAAGAAAAATAATGCACAGCATGTGCTTCACCGGCACCTCTAGACAGATGAGTGAAATCAAGGCTGAGAGATGCAAGGTAAGCTTAATAGGAAAGCCGTCCCCAGGTGGCATGAGAGAGGACCTCCTTAGGATCCCCAAGAGATCCGAAACTGGCATGTGAAAGTCCCCCGGCCCCATGGGGGCAGGAATTTCTTTTCACTTACTCTTGCATCTGGTACCT
Organism: Mus caroli; assembly: GCF_978045245.1. NCBI lineage: Eukaryota > Metazoa > Chordata > Mammalia > Rodentia > Muridae > Mus > Mus caroli. Next base: position 12,916,307 of record NW_028227270.1, read on the forward strand.
TAGAGATAACACACATTCAATAAATGCTTGTGAGTGAAGCAATCAGTTACCATCAAGCATTGTGTATACAGAGACTTCTAGGGGAGGGATTGGGACACTGACCCAGCCACAAAACCTTCGAACTATATTTGCCCTGCCTACAAGATGTGCTGGGGTAAAGGTGGTTCAGAAATTGAGGTGGCACAGAAATTGTAGGAGTGGCCAACCAATGACTGGTCCAGCTTAAGACCCATGCCATGAGAGGGAGCCCACCCTTGACACTGCCCAGAATATCAGGAACCAAAAACACAGCATAGAACACCAAACACAAATTGCCAAGTCCTGCTTGGCCATGTGTAAGAGACAACATGATATGGTTCCTGCCCCTGAAACAGAGCCAGCAGGGCATGGGCCTCAATGAGTATTGATGGTTAGTTACTGTGGGTATAAGGCTTGTTTGTATAATATTTTCATGTTCCTCCTTTGAGGAATGTCCTCCCTGTTAATGCTAATAACTCCATGATAGTTAGAAATAGCACAAGTCCAGGAGTTAAGGGTGTGTCTATGTCTTTAGCAAAATGGTAAATGCTGGAACCTTTAAGACAGCCCTTAAGGCTATGGAAAAGAGCTCTAAAACCTTGAGTTCAAAAATATATATTTTCTCAACTATGTAAAATACAAGGATGCAATATTAATTATATAAAGAGCTTCACAGATGTAAAGGAACAGACAGCTTGTGCTATGAGCCAACTTGTCAGAAAGATACTAAGGAAGGAGATAAAGATATTTAGGGAATGGTGATCACAGAAACTCCTACCCATCTAAATTTTTTGTTTATGCTTACAAGGGCAGGCAGATTCCTGAGTTCTAAGTCAGCCTGGGACAGAGCAAGGTTAGGCCCAGGAATGGTAGAAATGGCGATTTCAGAGTGAGGTCTTGCCCAACTAGCTTACCATCTGTGCTTAAGAGCTCTGAATTCTTTTGCAATTTTTTTTAAAATGTGCTTGCTGTCACCCAAGAGTCAAGGGATGCTGATTCATAAGGATAATCAAAAGTGAACCTGGGGTAGTGACTGAAGTCACATGTAAATTAAAAACTGGTCTTTTGATCTGCAAGAAATGAGCTATCCAGAGAATTTTTAGAATAGCAAGAGAGAACTGCGTGGAGAACTGTCTCGAGCAGAATATACAGAGAGCAGTCTGAAAGCTGTCTCAAGCAGAACATAGGCCAAATGCTTGGATCCACAATTTGATTTCAAGTCCTTGGTTTCACTGCTTTCAAAACCCTTCTCTCAGAACCCCTGTCCAAACCAAAGATGGTCCTTGGAAATAAATGGGGAAAAAAGTCAATGAAATGACTCCTAAATATATTTTACTATACTCATAGATTGGTGTCTAGCCCAGTAGTCATCAAAGAGGCTTCACTCAGCAATTAACTGTTTGATTAAAAACAGAAGCAGAAACCCACAGCCAAACATTAGGCAGGGCTTTGGTAATCCTGCTGAAGAGGGGGACAAAGGATTGTAGGAGCCTGTGGGGTCAAGTATACCACAAGAAAATCCACAGAATCAACCAACCTGAGACCATAGGGGCTCACAGAGATTGAACTACCAACCAGGGAACCTTCATGGGACTGACCTAGGCTCTCCACACATATGTTACAGCTGTGCAGCTTGATCGTCTTGTGGGAGCTTGATCTTCTAACAGTGGGAGCAGGAGCTGTCTCTGACTCTCTTACCTGACTTTGGGACCCTTTCCCTCTACTGGGTTGCCTTTTCTATCCTTAATAGGAGAGGATGTGCCTAGTCTTACTGTAACTTGATGTGCCATGGCTGGCTGATGTCCATCTAGGCTGGCCCTTTTCAGACGGGAAATGGAGGTGAAGTAGATGGAGTTTGGGAGAGAACTGGAAAAAGAGAAAGAAGGGGGAAATTATGGTAAGGATATAAAATAAATTAAAATAAAATAAAAACTGTGTATGTAGCTAGGCATGGTGGTGCATGCCTTTAATCCCAGCATCTAGGAAGCAGAGGCAGTGAATCTCTGTAAGTTTGATATCATCCTTATCTTCCACCCTAACCTACAAAGCAAGTTCCAGGACAGTCAAGGCTGTTGTACAGAGAAACCTTGTCTCAAAAAAGGAAGGAAGGAAGGAAGGAAGGAAGGAAGGAAGGAAGGAAGGAAGGAAGGAAGGAAGGAGAGAGGGAGGAAGAAGAAAGAGAGAGAGAGAGAGAAGAAGAAGGAGGAGGAGGAGGAGGAGGACTGAAGGGAAGGGAAGTATTATGTAGGGCTGGCAAAAGGACTCAATGGATAAAGATGTCTGGTGCTAAGTCTATGTATTCTCTCTGTCTCAGTCTCTGTCTTTCTCTGTCTCTGTCCCTGTCTCTCTTTCTCTCTTCTGCCTCTTTGCCTCTTTCTGTCTTTCTCTGTCTCTGTCTCTCTCTGTATCTCTGACTGTCTCTCTGTCTCTCTTTCTCCGGGTTTTGTTTCTTAAAACTTTAGTGTGTGTATGGGGGAGGAGTACCCACAGATTAGCACATTACTGAACATGTTCTTTACAATTGGACTACACCTCCTAGACTTTATTGTAAAGTTTGCTAAAGATCTATGCACACTAAATCTAGAACTATATCATCATACAAAATCAACAAAAAAAACTTAAACCTAAACCATGAGCCACAATTTGTTCTTAGAGACTTTTATTAAAGGAAAACAGTTCAGCTACCAAGAAGAAATTTTAAAGCAACAAATCCTCTCTGGCAGTCCTCAGACACTGAAAGGCACCTTTGTCCATGGTAGTCATTCAGAAAGCCTCCTTGCTTTTGTGTGGCTTTGTCCCTCACAGAAGCTTTTTCATGTTCTTCTCCGTTCCACACCCTTCACCAAGACATTCTTTCCCAGCCCTGACCATCAAACTTCAGTCTTCATGCTGCATCCTTCCCCTTGATGCTGCACAAAGGTCCCCAAAATTGACAAGGTCCAGCACACGAGAAAACACACACACACACACACACACACACATACACACACAGAGCACAAAATCAACTAGGAAAGTAAAAGAACACTGCTAAGTTTGCATCCATGGCAGATACTGGCCCTATTTAGCTGCAGCATAAAGGTACCAAAATAAAAAGGAAATTGTAAAGAAACAAGAGTCTACAAATTTATTAAGTAACTATACTGTTTGGAAAGCTTCTGAAATTCAAAAAAAATGTATATAGAATATATATATATATATGAATGATATATAACTATTATATTTATATGTTATATATAACATAACAATATTACATAATAATGTTATTTAAAATATGTAATACATGTTATACAATATATGAATATAATATATTGTTAATATATTATATATAGTAGCTACTCTAAGAGTTGTTTGGGATATTGTGTTTTTTATCCTTCCTCCTCAATTTGGATATTCACCAGGAGGACTCGCTCAGAGGTGGACTTAGCCGAGATTTACTACAATGATCTAAGTACATCCTAATGGGACAGAACACAGGCAGAATACAAAGGGTCCCATGTGAGACTTTTGATGTTCTTCCCCCTATAAAGGATCACACAGATCCCAGATACTAAAATCCAGTGACTGGTATATGATGTTTCAGCCCAGATCTTTGGGAATCTGCACCATAAGGTTTTAATGGGGTTAATCACATAGGCACTTTCTGCCTAGCATTCTAAAGCAATTCAAGACTCCCAGAAGGAAATCGGCTATTTAAGGGCAACTGTGATTTTTATAAGAGTTGAGGCACAACCTCCACTGGGTTCAAGAGAGAAAGGTATGATGGCAAAGTGTGAGTTGGTCTGATGTTCACCACAAAGGCCATGGAGGATTTGAAGTACGGGGCTGGTGGGGCTGGCGTGGTAGTGACCCACCAGTGGGAACTTAGTGAGCTGAGTGGAGACGCTTCAGAAGCTCTGGGCCAGGAGTCTCCACAAGATAAAAACAGGTTGGCCATTGCCCACCAGGGCATGGCCGGCCAGCCCACTGAGACAGAGTAGCTGGCACGAGTGCAGGGATGTGACGGTTATTATTTTTTTAATATTTCCTGCAACAATCATGTGTGCATACTTAAAAAAGAAAGAAAGAGAGTAGTTTTCCCAGGCATTTTGGTCTTAGGACCCTTTGTATACCTTAAAAAATATTGAGGGTGTCAAAGAGCTTTTGCTCATATGGACTACATTTATTAATAATCCACACAAAAATATTAATCCAGAACTTAAAAATACTTTGTTGGAAATGAAAACAAGAAGAAGAAGAAGGAGGAGGAGGAGGAGGAAGAGGAGGGTGGAGGAGAAGGAGGAAGAGGAGTAGTAGTTGAGGCACAGTGAACCACAAGGTAGCTAACTATTGACTGAAATAACTCCAGGGACCAAGCCCCCAGTTACTAGCCCTGGCCCAGCCTTGCAAGCAGGTATTCCAAAGGGCAAAATCCTCTGGCCTAGTGTGCTCTTTTATGCATTCATACACAAAGACTCAATTTTTATCTCAGGGCAATTCTGATTTAGAAAAATAACTATACTAAAGCCTGCTATGCCTGCAATAAGTGCAGCATGCTAGATAACACTAAAGCAGTGTTCCCCAAACGTCCTCTGGATACCTTTATCAAAACCACAAGGCTGCGTGTTGGCCTAATGGCTGCAATCCAATGTGTGATTAACATTAGAAGAAAGAGGCATGTATCCAAGCCACAGGCTGAGGTGAGATTATAGAAGACCTTGAAACCCAGCCTGGGAAATTTTAATTTCAGTCTTCAGAGGCTATTGGAGGTTTCCTCTTCTCTCTGCCAGATACGTTAACACATCAAAAAACCCACATGCGGTCTGAAGAGATGTCTAGCCATTTTTGTGCACCCTGTGTTTAAAGAGGTAGAAACTAGAAACTCAGAGACCTTGAGCTCAAAAAGGGAACTGGTCAGACCTCATACAAGGAGCACTCACTTGGAGCTAGATTCTGTTGAGGGTAATTTTTTCCAGGGACTGCTGTCCATACTTTCAGGATAAGCTTCCATTGTTGTTGTTGTTGTTGTTGTTGTTGAAAACGTATTTAAAATGAAAAGATACTCAAGAAACTGAAGAGAGTTGCAATTGTATTAACATTAGACATATTTGTAACATAACACTTTCCAGATTTATTTATTTTCTGTACATGAGTACAGTGTTGCTGTCTTCAGACACACCAAAGGAGAGCATCAGATTCCATCACAGATAGATGTGAGCCATCATGTGGTTGCTGGGAATTGAACTCAGGACCTCGGGAAGAGCAGCCAGTGCTCTTAACCAGTGGGCCATTTCTTTAGCCCCTAGACATATATTTTAATACTAAATAACTCGTTATTTCTGAAAATGTTCATGATAATTCCCACTATCCCCCTGTTCTCTCTTTTTGAAAACTGGGATTATAGGATGACTCCAGAGATGCCTTGGCTGGACATAAAATCTGATATATAAATATAGGAACTTTGATAAGTAGTTTAGTATGTGTCCTCTCCCTGTAAGTAGGATTTTTGTTAGATTTTCTTAATTAGATATTTTCTTTATTTACATTTCAAATGTTATCCCCTTTCCTAGTTTCCCATCCAAAAACCCCCTATCCCCACCTGCCCTCCCCTGCTCACTAACCCACCTACTCCTGCTTCCCTGTCCTGGCATTCCCTATACTGGGGCATAGAACCTTCCCAGGACCAAGGGCCTCTCCTCCCATCGATGACCAACTAGGCCATCCTGTGCTACATATGCAGCTAGAGCCACGAGTCCCACCATGTGTTTTCTTTGGTTGGTGATTTTAATCCCAGGGAGCTCTGGGGGTACTGGTTAGTTCATATTGTTGTTCCTCCTAGGGGGTTGCAAACCCCTTCAGGTCCTTGGGTCTTTTCTCTAGCTCCTTCATTGGGAACCCTGTGGTCTGTCCAATGGATGGCTGTGAGCATCCACTTCTGTATTTATCAGGCACTGGCAGAGCCTCTCAGGAGGCAGCTATATCAGGCTCCTGAGCATCCAGGGTAAGCTTTCTTAGCATTACTTAAGTCAGGGCACAGGCAGGGAATGAGTGGTGAGCAGGTGTCTGTAGCAAGAGACAAGAAAATTTCACCTGTAACTTTCCACATGCACCCTGAGCTCCCCATCCCCTACCCCCTTGACACATTCACTGTAAGAGGCAGAGAATGTCATCGTCCCAACACCACGCAGGCACCAAGTAGAACTAGAAGAAGAAATTGTCCATGTGATCTCAATGAGAGAAGAGGGACAGGGAAGGGATGAAACACCTCCACCATGCTTCCTCCTGGACCGAGGAAAAGAGAAGAAATCAAATACATGCAACAACAGTGCCTTGGCCATAGCATACTTATTGATCACGTGACCGAATTAAAAGTGTTACTGCGGGATGGAGGGATGGATCAGTGGTGAAGAGCACTGGCTGCTCTTGCAGAGAACTGGGATTTGGTTCTGAGCACCACATCAGCTCACAACTGTCTGAGCCTCTGGTTGCAGGAGGCCTCTCCTGGCCCTGGCATGCACTGATAGGCTTGCCTAACTCAAGAATATATGCATAAACATAAAGTAAAGTAAAATAAAATAAGCCTTTTTAGAAATAGTAAACAACTAAAAATCAAGTGTTGGTGATGGTAGCATAGGACACTGACCCCAGAGCTTGAATGCATGCCTGACAGTAGGTTTACCTGATAACCACCTTCTATCATAAAACCCAGAATTAAGCAGTAAGACAGAAACCACCCATTATGGAAAATAAACTCCTCGTTATGGAGACCTAACCACTTCCTTCTTCGGCACGAGACAAACGAAAACCAAGTCATATATCAAAATATGGCACCTCTGGGAGGTTGGCTACCTTTCTGAGAATCACGCCAAGGTCTTTATCACCTCCTAATAGAACGTCTAAAAGGGTGATCTAGCTCTGTCTTGTTTAGAATTTCTACTTGTCAGCTGAAGTACTTAGAAATGTAATAGGACGTGACAAAGAGGAAAACTTAAGCAAAACCTCTAAACTTTAGACCTGGAACTGGGGAGATGGCTTAGTGGGTAAAAGTTTTTGCCACATGATCTTCAAAGACCTGAGTTTGGATTCCCCAAACTCAAGAAAAAGCAGTGCAAGGGTCTGTGATCTTCTCAGTGCTCCTATGAGGAAGTGACAGCTAGAGACAATCACTCTCTCAGAAAATTCCTGGAAACTCATGTTGTAGATAAACAACCAAGACACCTGTCCCCTGTCTCCAACAAGGGGAAGGGGAAGGACCAACACCTAAGGTTGTCCCCGACTTTCACACTCATGCTGAGGTGTATGTGCACTGGCAGTCTCAGGCACAAGTGTATGTGTGTGCACACGTGCTGTATAAATAGCAACAACAACAACAATAGTCATAATGAAAGACCATAACTATCGCTGCACTCGCCTGTCAAACGAACTGTCTGACTGGGCTGTGAAGAACCAGACTGCATTCTAATTAAGATAACCATATCAGTTACCAATTGTATTATCATCCTGGTTAGCAGTTATTTGGAAGGATTTGTTCTTCCTTGGGGTTTGCACATTGCTACCTTTATTCAGCCTGCCTTATAGTTCACACGTGCTATAAGAGGACAGGCGAAAACACAGCCTGCTTTTTCCATGAGGAAGGAGGGGCAGATACAGATAGCAGCAACACTGCAGTGCACACAAGTAAACTCTTCACCACCAGTGGGTAGACATGTGGCTTATGGAAGACCAACAGCCTAGATTTAAATCCTGGCTCTTGTAAACTACCATTTTGAACAAGTTTTAGGACCCTCTCCAAGCCTCAGTTTCCCTTGCTGGAAACCTGCGTGACGAATTCTAACACCCATTCCCGAGGGTTGTTACCAAGAGTTACAAAGACATAATGAAATTAAATCCTTAAAAAAAAATAAGAGAGACTTAAAACAAATGCTAGCTAGTAGTATCATCAGAAAGCATCGTTTTTCTTTTTGCTGCTAGTGTTCCACTCACTGCTACCATTACCACCCTGCTCCTATCAACAGAATTTTGCCCCATACCTTATGGAGAAAGTAGATCCCATGCTGTTTGAAGCTGTCCAGTCCAAATCAAAGAATTCATCCAGTCAGGGAGGTAAGGAGGCCCCCAGCTCCTCAGTCAGATGTCAGAAGAGGATTTCAGAGAAAGGAGTTGCTACAGATGGAAGTAAGCCCAGCCTGGCCAAAGCAGATAAGTAAGTTTGTTCTAAATGGCTTCCTGGCCGAGGAGGGCCACATGCTCGCCGTCATATGATGAACTGGAGAGTGTGTTAGAGATGCTTAACTCACTCTGAAGGAAAAGCTGCGGCATTTGCACAGTCACAAGAATCCTGTGCCTTCTTCTAATGCTATTTGGAATTGTGAAATAAATTTAGTCCTGTGCAGAAGAAGAAGAAAAAAATGTTGGATGCAATGGGAACTCTGAAAAGAATTTTATTTAGCTCCTGAAAGATACATATTTCTTCCCCTGATCATGTGGTAACAATGTGAGCACTGAATGTGCTTGCTCACCACAGCTCCTTGTCCCTCAGGGGTGGGGAGAACAGCCTGGCTCAGGTTACTCTCAATGTCATGTTTAGCTGCTGATTAACTTCAGAATCTGTGAGCCCTGTTACTCTGGACTCCAAGTGGACTGGTCCCTTCTTACTCCACGTCCCTATTTTACCAAGGGACAGCATAAGACTCAAGTGACTTTCTCTTAAATACATCTAAGTTGGCAAAGAGAGGAGCTCAAACCGCACTGATGGAGAGAAGATCCAGGGGAGGGGAGAGACGCGGCAGCTTGAGCTTGAAATAACCTGCTGTGGGGAATCAAATGACGTGGGCAGCTTTTAAGATTTCAACAAGAAAGATGCCTAAGTAAAATCCTTTTGGAACTGAGGCTTTCCTGTTGTTATATATAGTGCCTGATAAATTAACTCTGTCGGGTTTCTTATCTCTGCACCTCTTGCTACTAGAGGTTAAATATCCTGTGTGTGTGTGTGTGTGTGTGTGTGTGTGTGTGTGTGTGTGTTGTATACACACATACACACACACACACATAAACATATATATATATATACACATGTTTAAAAGCAAAATCCAGCTGTAATATTTTTTACCTTAGCAAATTTTTATTTATAATCAAGACCACCCATTTTAGAAGTGAGGCCTAGTCGTTTTGGCTTAGTGATTAAAACAAAGTGGAGGAGTACCCTCATAGAGCAGGGGGAGGGGGGTGGGATAGGGGGTTTGTGAAGGGGAAACCGCAAAAGGGGGTAACATATGAATGTAAATGATTCAGGGATTGTGACAGCGCATTTTGTAAGATAGAATCTTACCTACTGCACCCCTCTTCCAAGCATAAATAGGGACTTTGGGACCCACTACCGACCTAGGCTCCTGGAGGACTTTGCTCGATGACGACTGTGGTTTCCAAGGTCATCAGACTTCATAGCATTTTTCCCAAAAGGCATCTTCCGAAAAGGAACTTCGGGGCTGGAATTTATTCTGTTTAGCATTTCTCCTGTTCTGTGCCAAAGGCTTTGCCAGTGGGAAAACTCGTAAAGGGCAATGTAAACACATCCCTGTTTGCCTTCTGAAACAGAAGTTAAACACTTGTGATATTGCCCATGCTAACCAATAAACCAAGCTGTTCTCACTGAAGAAAGGATCCTAAGAACCTGGGAAACAGACTGGGAGTAGGCCAGGCAACTTCAGGGTTTCCACATATAAGGGGGATGGAGAGAGAATCTATCTCCAAAAAGGAATAGGGATTTGCCATTTATTTTCTTTTTTATTGTATGTATACAAGATTGTATACATGGTTTTTTGACTCATATATACATAGTAAAATGATTGCTACAACTAAGTAAATTGCTACAACCCCTCCATCTCACAACAGTGTGCCTGTGTGTGTGTGTGTCTGTGTGTCTGTGTGTGTCTGTGTATGTGTGTGTGTTGGTAAAAATACATAAAATCTCTCTTGGCAAATTTCTGATATAAAGTAAGGCTATTAACTCTAGTCTTTATGCTGCACACTGGCTACATTTTCTTCCTCCACAAAACTCAAAGTTGTACCCTTCAGTCCCTTGTCTTTCCATTTTCCCCATTTTCCTACTGTTTCTCTATATTCAGATTTTGAGTTTCTTTGATTATTGCCTATGATGAGTGATGCTGTGGTGGCCATGAAGGCATCAGTCTCATGGGCAGTGACTGATTGATTGCATTCCCTTTGGATGTATGACTTGATAGAGAGGTTGCTGGCTCATGTAGTTCGAATGGTCATTTCTTTATGAACAATCAGCCAGCCCATCAATAGCATACAAGGATTCACTTTCCTCTGTATCCTTGCCCACATTTGCTACCACTTACCTGTTTTATGTGGTAGCCATTCTAACAAGTCATATGTACTGATCTGCAGGCCCCAGATAGTTTCTGATGTTGGCTATATTTCTTTTTCTATACCTTTTCTAAGGGAATTTCCATGCAGCTGTATCTTCAAGCATTCACTCAAACAGCATGTTGGTTGGCAACCTCTTAGATTTCATCAGGAAAGCATCAGCTCCAGCCTAGTGGAACTGAAATGGTTAAAGCTTCCAGCTCCAACCGCTCCTGCCCCCTCTACTGAAGAGAGAAAGTGCCACACACAGGGTCAAACCTTGGGAATGGGTGAAAAGCTGATGCCTAAGAATTCCTTGTCTTCCTAAGGTATTTCATCCCTGGGGAGCTTCTAAGCATGCAGCTAAGCATGAGAGGAGGGGTGGGGGGTTCCTGCTGTAATTCAAGTAAACCATTCCACACTCACCATTGGTATCTTTGGGTTTTGGTTCTGGTTTTTTTTTTTAACCTTGTCTATATCTTAAGCTGGATTCATAAAATTAAAAATGGCAAACTGCTTTTTTAAAGAGACAACACCATGAGTGTTACAAAGTCTGCCAGTTAGACAAGAGACTACAATGACGAAAGCACTGCCTGCTCATCTTCCAGGCTCGCCAAGATTGGTCCCCTGAGAACTTCTCAAGCTGCCTGCCTGCCCCATGCATAACAGTAGATGCGCCGGTTGTTCATGTAAAATTTGTATGTGACAACCCATCTGATGCAGATTCCAAATACAGTGAATGGTGTCTTCTTTGATTTGAAATAGCTCACTGCACCAGCATCAGGTAACAATTTAACCCTGTAACATTTCTCACTGATGCTGTGAATAAAACTTCTTCCTGGCTATTTTTATTCTCCCATGTGAACATCAGCACCAGCTTCCTGAATCTTTATTGTGTCATACCATGGACTGGGAGGGTCTCCATGTATTAATTTTTTATTTTTTGCATCTTGGCACCCTGCTCTGTTCTCTTGCCATAGCTCTAGCAGTGAACGAATTCTCTGGAATCTTCTAAGCACAGTGATATTATTTATTTATTTATTTATTTCCATTCGTGTCTATTTTTTAACCACTATTTGTTCTCTTATCCACAAGAAAATTGGCCAGAATCTTAAATCAGTGCTAAACAATGTAAGCGTGTGTTTTTCCTCATTAGCTGTGAACGCTTCCGTTATTTGTCCCATCAGTGGGAGCTTCTTTTGGCTTAAGACAAAATATTTTTTTAATTATGAAATTATAGATTCAGTTCTGGTTTGTGGTCTGTTCTTTTATCTTTTTCCTTAATCAATAATGGACTGTATGTTTCCAATAACCATTTTTTTCTGCAACCATGGTTTGTCCATGTGGCTTTACTCTTTAGATGCTAGTACCATAAACTATTTCAATACATTTCCTAATAGTAAGCATTCTTTCCTTTGAAATTAATCTCCCGTGACTTGGTCCTGCTGAAGAGACATTACCATGAATGGCACAAAATTCACAAATGACACAAGAAAGTGTTCTTTTGCTTTGCTCTGAAATCTAAGTGCCAGCTGACATTTTGTGGAAGATCATTGCATTGATAAAATCAGGAAACATTGATCTGTGGTTTTTCTTTATTTCCTTCTTATTGGCGTTATTTGCTCTTCGGTAGACTCTATCAGCAATATAATTTCAATTTCACATAAAGAAGTCAAAAGATTTTCCTTTCTTATAAGTTTTTTAAAAAATCACTGCAGTGTTTAAAATGTTTGATTCATTAAAGTTTTAAAGAGCTCCCTGCACAAATATCTATGCCCGGTATCATGGAGAAACTAAAACTGCCTCTCTTCCTCTCTCTCTCTCTCTCTCTCTCTCTCTCTCTCTCTCTCTCTCTCTCTCTCTCTCTCTCTCTCTCTCTCTCTCTCTCTCTTTCTCTCTCTCTCCCTCTCTCTCCCTCTCTCTCTTTCCATCCCTTCCTTCCTTCCTCCCTCTTCCCCCTCTCTCTATCCTCTCTCCCTTTCTCTTTCTGTCTCTCACTCTCTCTCTCTCCTCTTTCTTTCAATTAATATTTTATTTTGAAGATCTGTGGCCAGCCCTAAGAACTATGTATCTTATCCATATTTCTACATTTATCTATATATTATTGAACAAATTACTCTCCCATAATCACCTTTAAATTCCTTCATCTGTGTCTATTTCTTCATTATTTTGCATCATCTACTTCTGTTTTGCTCATTTTAAAAACTAATGTGTTTCACGATTATTCATAGTACCAACAAGTGGGTGCAATCCAGGTGTCTACAAAAACAAAATATCTGAGTAACATGTGGCTCAGGCAGGACTGAGTGTATGCTCCATGGCAGAGTTTTTGGAAAAGGCCATAAGTTCATTCCTCAGCACAACACATATGTGTGTACATATATGCACACACACAAACACACACTCACACATATATACACACAAATATACATACACACACATAAACACATATTTAAACACACACACACAAACATATATAGACAAAAACACATACATACACATACAAACACACAAACACACTCAAACATACAAACACACACAGTGTTGCATATTTAGAAAACATACAATGGAATATTACTCAGATGTTAGAATAACTAAAAAACTGATTTAATCTATGCCATGGAACAGTTTTGAAAACATAACACTAAATAAAATAAAACAAGGACAAATATTAGTGCACTTATGTGAAACACCTGCTTTGACAAATTCATTGAGATAGAGTAGATCAGAGGTTCCCAAGCTCAAGGATAGAGAGATAGAGAGCTTTTTAGTCTCTTCTGCATGGTAACAACTGCCCAATAGTGCACGTACAATTAATGTCACCAAATTATATACTTCAAATATTATGATGAAAAATTTAGGTTACATGTTTTTACCACCACCACAACAAAAGGAATACTACAAGAACTAAGTGTAGCAAATGTCTTCCTTACATGATTCTCTAGAGACAAGCCTTAGCCTCCCCAGTTCTGCTATTTAATGACTTTCTGTTTTGTTGCCCTGTGTGTATTCCTGTTGTCTTCCCAGAGTTTATAATTTGACCTTCTTCACTGTTCATTTCTAATACTACATGGACATTAATTTTTTTAACTTCTTGGTGGTAGTTTTTTTAAAAAGTGGTGAGAATCTCATTCAAGAGAATTCCTTTCCTCCATACCTCTTGTTCTTTGGTGTCAAGGTATCTTATATAGAATCTGTGCCTGCTTCTTCTTCATTAATCATATTTAGGTTTAATGTGTTCTTCCTGGCCCTCAGAGATGGCTCATCTTCCAGGCCATCACTTCTCTCTGGCTCTAGGAGAAAACCACAGGACAGAATTAGCATTCACCATGTGGTTTTACTTTCTAGCCAACAGACACAGGCTGCTAGAGGTGGATACACCATCCTTCATACCATCTCCCCAGAATGCATTCCTTCATGTTTGCAATTTCGTTTCCTCCACTTTTTGTGAAGTCAAATGAAGCCCAGGGACATTGCAGTAAGCCAATGCTTTTCCTCGGTTTCCAAAGAAGTAGTTGGTTTGCTCTCAGCATTTGATGCTTAAGGATATAGTTCTTAGCCACCTATGTCTGAGATGTCTCCACACAAATGCATCTTCTCTTGGTCTTTCTGAACCTATATTTGATCTTTATTGCAATGTCAGCCCTCTCCAGACATTATCACTTGAGACTTAGTTTGGTTTTTTTTTTCCCCCAAAGGTTATATCCATCTTTTTCTTTCCATCTCCCTCATTTATTCTGGCAAGATTTGTGAGAGAAGGAAGAAGACATATTTTCAGTCTCTTCAGTCTGCTTTCTTAAATGCAAATTCCATTATTTACAAAAGTGAGCTTTAAAGTAGACAACTAAGAGCAGGGTTATAGGAGGGAAATGTCTTGTCAGAGGAATCTACATATCTGAAAATCAACCATGAAACAGGTAGATTGCTTTTGCCTGGTTAGTTGGGAGTCAGCAATTGGCATGCAGACTCTGTAAGCACATGTTCATTTCTTTGAGAAACTCTGCTCCACTCCATCCTTGCCCATTGGTATCCATCAGTACCCACAGTGTGGTCCAGCATCACAGGATAGCTTGTTAGACCTACAGTCTCAAGCCCCTCCCAACTCTAGACCCAGAATGGAAATCTGCATTTCAGCAAAAGTCCCAGAGGATTCATAGGCATGTAAAACTGTAGAAGTACCACTTTCCCCTACTAGAGTCCTGCTAGGCTCTATGGTTATCCTTCAATCAATCAATAAGCCTTTGCTGACTAGGCACATGAATGTGGATGACATTATAATTTCTATCTGAGAGCATTTTTAGTGACACATAGTAATTTCCCAGTCTCCCACTAGCAGACTAAGCCATATCTTCATCAACCTGGACTCCAGTACCAGCACTCTAATTGGCTCTACTTGACTGCCCCTAATCTTGGCTTTGGGACACCAGAAGTGAAAGCATAAAGGAGGAAAGTAACAGCATTACCAAAAACTCTTAAACGATTTCATCAGACTCTACACCCCCATTGTCCTACACACCTGCAAAGGATACAACGAGATCCCCTTTCCTTAGTGTCGTTTCAGGAAATACGATCATGATTTCTGTGTGTACACCATACAGACATTAGAGCAGTCACACCACTCCATCCCACTCCCTGCCCACAGAGGACATGTTGCAAGATCCAGGTCCTTGTGAGAGGACCTGTGCTTCATCAGCATGCCATGCTCAGGCTATGCTAGAGACATGAAATTTCTCCAGTCAACTGCCCTTGCC